>NC_046285.1:99730699-100043926 GCF_004115265.2 Rhinolophus ferrumequinum | reverse complement strand
ATTTTCCAAGATTGGATCGGGGTTGTGTTTTTTGTGTTTTTTTGTTCTTTCATTATTACATATATATTTCTTTCATTTCATGCACGTTACTACTACTGGCCTCCAGGCAGGTCTACTCTGCCAAGAACAGGCAAACTATGAGAAAAGTTTTTTTTTCATTTCTTTCTTTCTTTCTTCTTTCTTTCTTCTTTCTTTCTTTCTTCTTTCTTCTTTCTTTCTTTCTTTCTTTCTTTCTTTTAACTTTTCTAAACTTACTAGAAACAGAAGATATATGGAATCTGGACACTGGTTGGCAAGAGGAAAAGAGAAAGGGAGATGTATGATTGGGGGGTCCAAAGTAGAGAGACATGTAGAGGAAGACTATCGAGCACTCAAAAATGAATCGTAGTGGGATGGGGATGAGGGAAAGAGAAGGAACAATCAGGGAAGGTCCACATTCCAAGGCTGGGGGCTGGAAGAATGCTGGAAACGTCAGTGGAATCGGGGCATCTATAACAGTCTGGTGCTTTTAATGGCTTCCCTCATGCTCAGGGTCAAGTTTCAAGGAACACCACAGAAAGGGTTTGTAGCCAGCATTTCACCAGCTCAGACCTTTATCTGGGATCTGCTTCCCACCCTCCAAATCCTCCAATCTCTAGTCTTGCAAAATTTCATCTTGCTGTCTTTCTACCTAGACTCTCTCTCCTGTCTCACCTCTGAATTGGTGACATTTTGGGGCTGCCTGGCTGGCTTTGATTTGCCATTAGCTCAAAACCCCTTTTTCTAAGATCCCTCTCCCACTCCCGCTCCACACACACTGCCAGCCCTCCCCTACACACGCCCTGTAGGTTCTGACAAGTGAAGCCCAACTTTTCATGTGACCTACGCATAAGGTTAAGATATGCGATGCACCAGGCTGAGTCGAGGCTCCAGCTGCGTGGGCGAAGGGAAGAAAGGGGAGACAGGAAGGGAACTCACTAGGAAGAATACAAGTTTGTTTTCATACGTGTAAGTGCACAGTGACGGTCTATCTAAGTGGAGATGGCCGGCGGGCACTTAGAAATTGGGTCTGGAACTCAAGAGTTAAGGCGAGGCATAAAGTCTGAAAGTCGTCACTATAAAGGTAAAAGTTGAATTCATGGTGGTGTTTTGTGTAACAATTTCCAGCCCCACTCACAAATTTATCTACAGGTACACTCATCCTTACATTTTTCCCTCTCATATCCGTATTCAAAATGACTTACTCACCTTTTGTCATAATTCCATTCCTTACCATCTCCTTTACTACCAGCTCTTAACTTCAGTCTACAAACATGTTCAAATCTCCCTTATTTTTAAAACAACAAATTAACAAATTAAAATTAAAAAAAAATCCCCTCCTCTGACCCTGACTTTCCCTCCAGCTTCGGCCCTGTTTTTTTTCTTGTTCTTGCCTTTCCCAAGAGGGAAAGAGGTTTCCCTGAAAGAGGGATAGATACTGCCTTTACTTCCTCATTTCTCATCAACTGTCTCTTTCTAAGGTCACCACTAATCACCATGTCTTCAAGCCCAATGGATTTTTTTCAACCCTCATTTTAGCAGATACTTCTCCATTTAACAATGTTGTTCCTTGGAATTCTCTGTTCCCTTGGCCTCTGTGACTCCTCTTACTTGCTTCTTCTTATTATTCTCTGATCTTTTCTTATCAGCCTTCTTCAAAAGCTCCTCCTGTGCTACCACCATACTACTATTCCCCAAAGTTCAGCCTTGAATCATATTTCCTCTCTTTGCATGCTCCCCATGGGTGATCTTTCTCATAGATTTCTAATTTAATTCTCTTAACATCTGAGAACACATTCTATATGATTTCATTTCTTTTAAATTATTGAGACTTATTTTATGAACAAGCATATGACCTATCTTAATGAATGTCCCATCAGCAAATTTTTTAACTGAGTATTCTGTTGTCATGGAGTGTTTTTTAATAAATGTCGATTATATCCCATTGTTCAAGATCTATATACTAATTGATTTTTTCTCCTATCAATGATAGAGAAAAGAGTGTTGATACCTTAAATTATAATTGTGAATTTGTCTGTTTGTCCTTTCAACTTTGTTAAGTTTTTGCTTCATATTTTCTGAAACCTGATTATTGATGAATATATGAGTATATTTAGAATTGTCCACTTGATAAATCACTCAGTTTATCATTATGAACTCTTCCTCCTTATCCCTGGTAATATCCCTTGTTTCAAAGTCTACTTTGTTTGATATAATATAGCCAATTTGGTTTTCACTAGATTAGTCTTAGATGGTATGCCTTATCCATCATTTTACTTTTAACCTACCTGTGTCTTTGTATAAAAAGTTTCTCATAAGCAGCACATGGTGTGATCTTGTATTTTTATCCAGTCTGACAATCTCTGCCTTTTAATTGGGGTGTTTAGACGATTTAATTTAATTTAATTTAATTATGCATCTGGTATAATTTCCTTTTGTCATTTTCCTGTTTGTTTTTTATTTGACTTATCTGTTCTTTATTCTTTTTTTCCTCTTTTACTTCCTTCTTTTGGATTAATTGAGAATATTTTATGATTTATTTTATCTCCATTACTGGTGAGCAGTCAAAGAGGTAGAAATAAAGTCTGGTGAATATGATGTCATGAAAACCAGCATAAGAAATATTCAGTAATAAGAGTAATCAACTATGTTAAGTGCCTTTGAGAGTGTGAATAAATATATAGAGAATAATGACCATAGGATTTGGCAAAGTGGAGATCATCTGATGACTTGGTAGAAGTGGGAGGTTGTAAACTGAATCTAAAGGGGATGCATGAAGAATAAAAAGTGAAGAAGTAGATATAGTTACTATGGACAACTGAAATGTTTAAAATATTCTACCGTTTTCAGAACATGGAGGTTGTGTGTGTGTGTGTGTGTGTGTGTGTGTGTGTGTGTGTGTGTCTGATTAAAAACATGGAAGTGATAGGGACTCAACCATTGAGAGGCTCTGCTTGGAAACACAGCATTATTACCTTTCATGAACTGATAATAGCTTTCTTCCTTCTGTAGTATTTTACAAGATGCTAAGAAGCATCAGATGATCAAAGAGATGGTAAATTATTACAGTTATTTCATTAATGTCAACTCCGGTTTTATCATCTTAGCAATGGTTGTATATCATATCTTATTCTGCCTTTACAGGCACTCTGCACCAATTAATAGAATTTATTTCCAGTCCATTGACATTTTTAAAAGGTTTTCAAAGTAAACAATTTGATACAATTTAATTACAATGCTTTAAAATTCAACTACGATTAATGGAGTTAAAGGAGAACACACATAAATTTTTGACAGACACAAAGTGATTACTAAATGAAACTGTCACCAGAAAATAAAAGATACTTATTTGAATTTCAATTAACACTGAGAGATGAACCTTGTACGTAGACAAAAGAACAGCACACATTAAGCAAAGCTGAGAGTGAGAACCAATGTCCCCAAAACATGACTCTATAGCATTCATTGTCTGCCTTCTCCATAGGAACAGAGGAGTCGAGCACCTCTGATGTATTTTGTGAAGAGGTCTACAAATGTACAAATGTTGCCTAAGAAAATCTCCCTCGCTCTTCTTCCATTAAAGACTAATATCTTTGGTTAAGTATTACCCTGTTTTTCCTTCATTTTTAAAACCCACATACTTCTGGGTAAGGAACTGCCTGACCATGCGGAGCCACACTCAAAGCTGAAAAAAAGCAAACTGTATCACTTAGGGTGCTGGATTTGCAGCTGGATATGGTAACTGTGCGGGCTTTACCTTGACTCTTTTTGGGGAGAGAAGAGATGTAAATTTTGTTAGGAGGAGGCATATTTTTAACTATAAATATGAGAAGAAGAATTGGCGTGTGTGCTGTTGGACTAAGGGGTGCAATTGTGGGCATCTATTGATTTTTGTCTGTCCAACACCCCCGTGTCCTTTGGGGCAATGCTCCCCTTCCTTATCTAATCGCGTAGCTACAGGTAGTGGACAACCTCAGCATCCCTCACCATCTCTCAGCACATGCGTGAGCATCTGACAGACCCTGACCATCAGTGTCTCCCACTATTGAAGCACAAGTGCTAGTCCAAGAGTAAGTCCTTCCTGGCATTTTTCTATTTAAGCTGGAATAAAATTGTTTTGGAGGTCAGGAGGCTCCAGGATGAAATGCAGAATGCAGGGGAATGAGGTGCTAACTTTTAAGCAACTTTGGAAATGAGTGGAGTCTGTATGACTAAAGGCCAAAGGTACTGTACACAGATACAGCACGGCACTCTAGCCGATGAAGTTGTTTCCCACAAGCGTACAGGTTAACAACTCTGAAACCACGATGTATGGATACTGGAATTGGGCAATTAAGGAAATGGATGGCAGATGGTGAGAGCCAGTTACTCACTGTTGGAGTGGGAGGTTACAGGAAAGAACTAGGAGGAAGCTAGAATAATCTATGTAATAAAAATGGATTAGCATTAGAGACATCAGTATGAACTTAAATTCGGCTTAATATAGATACAGATGGTTACTTGTAGAAGCATTTATAGATATGCGTACATACACAAGTTACTACATGCATATATATATATGTCAGCTGAGAAGGCCTAGAGACAACGACCGTTCAGATCTTGATTTATAATAGCATTCTCCAATAAAAGAAACTATGGCTCCTTAGAGAACTGGCTGATTCTAGGACTGGGGCAGGAAATCTATAAGGTGGTCCTGGAGCATCTTGTAGTGCCAGAAAGTGAGGCGCTAACTTACTTTAGTGCCTTAAAAAGATGGAAACCCACAGTGATGGAATTGTGTCAAAGGGACCCAGGAGCTAATCTGGACCAACTCACAATAGGAGCAAAAATAATTTTTTAAGTAGAATTGTATTATAACTCAATGTACAAAATCAGTGTCAATGAACCCATACTGATATAAATAAATGATGGAGGAGAATGGACAAATCTCCTGTGCAGAATTCCCACTAACGTGTGGAGGGTGGAATACCCCTCAAGGTGGGGAGCCTAACTCCTCACTCTATCAGTGTGGGCTGGGCATAGCAACTTCCTTCCAAAGAGGCTGCCCATCAGACTTTGTCTCTCACAGAGAGGCCAGGAAGCCCGAAGGCAGTGAGGGCTGGGTCTCTATTAAAAGGGGGACAAAGAGTCATTTTACAGTGTAGGAGCCTGATCGATACTACTCAACCTGCTCATCAAAGTTAACATCAACAGTGGTGTCGGGTTGCGAGCACGTACCTCTGCTATGACGTGATGAGCATGGATTTTACCTCTGGTCTTCCTCCCCAAAACCCGTAACCTTGGTCTAATCAGGAAAATTCAAATTCCAGTGGAGGGACATTTTACAAAATACCTGATCCGTGCTCCTTAAAACTGCCAAGGTCATCAAAAACAAGGAAAGTCTGAGAAACTCACAACTAATTGGACCCTGAGGAGAAATAGTGACTAAATGTCATGTGGGATCCTGAATGGGATCCTGCAGCAGAAAAGGGACATTAGGGAAAAACTGAGGCAATCTGAATAAAGTGTGGACTTTAGTTTAAAATAATGCTTCAGTGTTCGTTCATTAACTGTGGGGAATGTGCCATTCTAATGTAAGATGTTAATAACGGAAAGTGGGTGTGGAGTACATAGGAACTCTCTGTGCTATCTTTATAATAACACTACAAATCTCAAAATAAGTTCAAAAAGAAGTTCATTAAAATAAAAAGTTTACTGAAAACAAAAACCACATCAGCAGAGCCAGCTCTCTCTCTTTAGCACCACTTGCGGCTCCCCAGTTTGAGATATTCTGAGTCCTCTCAGATTCTCTTGGTTCCCATAGTCTCTATGGTTCCGCCCGGGGTTCCTAGCTCTATTCCTTGAATTCACCTGGTTTCCCTTCTTCCAGCACCTTTAGCGATTCAAAGTCCCAGCTAAGTGTCCCCTTCCCTGTAGCATCATTCCCAGGTACAGGTCAGGCATCCCAGGCAAAACCCTGGGTTAACATGAGCCCTCACTAAGGGTCGGTAAAGACTTAAAATGGTTACCTTGTACCACAGCCACCCCACTGCCCTCTGCTTCTGCTCATTCTCGTAGGAGGAGCTACTTGAAGGAGGAATTACTTTTCTACAGAAAACAACAGGAACGACTGATCAAGAAAGAAGCCCAACAGTATTCCAGATTCTAAAGAACATTCTCAGATTCTGAAGCTCCAAAATCCCCCTGCCCTTCCCCTGAGGCAATGCACAAGGTCCTGTGTTGCAAATCGTTGTCAAATAGCTGCAAATCACGCATGTGGCCCATACACTTGGCCTGGCGCTGGACTCAGGTCCTAGAGCTTTCCCTCTCCCTATTCCCTATCTCCACTGCCTTCACCTCTCTCTACACCTCAAAGCATCAATTTAGTACTACAAAGACACCAGGGAAAACAGCTAAAGGAGACATTATCCCGGAGCATGGGCACAGGGATATACATGTGAGGGGGGAAAATGTGCACCCCGCCAAGAAGAATAGTCAGAAGGAACAAGGAAACAGCCAGGGTCTTAAATAGGCCCCACAGCCACAGGTTTGCATGGGGTGCTGCTGGGTATGGAATAAGTCATGGTGCCAGGACGCACCAGTCATGACAGAGCATGGAGAAATCAGAAAGAAAAATAAAAGGAAACTTTATCTAGAAAAACAGTCAAGAGACACCCGAAAAAGAGCCAAAGAAAGGGTAAATAAAGGAAATAGGATGTATTTAATGGCTACTATAACAAATTACCACAAACTTGGCGACTTACAACAGAAATTTATTCTTTCATGGTTCTGAAGGGTAGAAGTCTGAAATCAAGGTGTGAGCAGGGCTACGCTGCCTCCAGAGGCTCTAAGAGAGAATGCTTCCTGCCTCTTCAAGCTTCTGGGGGCTGCACGCGCTCCTTGGCTTGTGGCTGCATCAACCCAACCTTTGCTTCCCTCACCGCATGGCCACCCCCTCTTCTCTGTGTCTGTGTCTTCTCTTCTGTCTCTTACCAGGACACTCATAATTGGATTTAAAGCCCATCCAGGTAATCAAGGATAAACTCATCTCAAGCTGCCCTCTTTTACTTAATTATATTTATAAAGGTGAAACTTAAGAAATCAATCACTTAGCCCATAGCTTGATTCACCTCCCAGTTTGCTATTCAGCTGTTTTCTTTGTTTCTCTCCCTCACTATCTGATTTAATGGCTCTGCTTTCCCGAGGCTCCTGCATACCTTGCTAATCTAGCTCATCAGCACAACACTAACTTGCAAGAAACTGAGTCAGCCTTCCGGACACCCGCAACCAGGCTGCAATTGTTGACTGGGATTCTCTGTCAGATGACATATGACTTTCCCATAAGACTGGGTTCTGGATAACCATGGTGGAACAAACTGGACCCCAAGAGATGTTCCCCGGATGAGCCATGTGACTGACTCCCCCTTTCCTTTGTTCTGCTTCTTCTTGTGTACCAATAAAAACTTCTGACCTTTCTAGGAATGAGGAGATGGCCTTCGGACAGGAGTCTGCCATCTTCTCAGAATCCCTGCATTCTGAATAAACCTGCTTTTCTTCCCACTAAACTTGTCTCTCTATTTTTAACTTTTTCAAGCAGTGGGCAGCCAGACCTTAGCATGTTAACATTCACAAAGACCCTTTTTCCAAATGAGGCCACACTCAAAGGATCTAGGACATGAACATGTCTTTTGGGGACCACCATTTAAGCTACTGCTTATGAGGTTGGACAATTAGGTTTGTGAATTCATCCTAGAAAAAGTGCTACGTACCTCATTGCTGAATATCACTACGGTCACCTTCGAAGTACTCCCCTTGGGAAGCTATGCACCTACACCAGCACCTAGTCCACCCTTCAATTTTGGAACTCTTTTTCTGGAATGGCCATCAGAGCTGTCGTCGTCTTACCCTTGATGTCCTGAATGTCATCAAAATGTCTTCCTTTCAATATTTCCTTTATCCTCGGGTAAAGAAAGAAGTCATTGGGGGCCAGATCAGGTGAGTAGGGAGGGTGTTCCAATACGGTTATTTGTTTACTGGCTAAAAACCCCCTCACAGACAGTGCTGTGAGCTGGTGCATTGTCGTGATGCAAGAGCCACGAATTGTTGGCGAAAAGTTCAGGTCGTCTAACTTTTTCACGCAGCCTTTTTAGCACTTCCAAATAGTACATTTGGTTAACTGTTTGGCCAGTTGGTACAAATTCATAATAAACAATCCCTCTGATATAAAAAAAATGGTTAACAAGATCATTGCAACAAGTTCGTGAATTTAATTGTCAGACCTCATGGAACTTAAGAGAAAAGATTGAAATAACTAAGCACTAAGAAACAAACAGCCCAACTGTGGTTGTTTGATGTTTGATGAGGAGCAGGTATTTTCACACATTGGGCACAGCAGGGGTGTGAAATATTTGTGCCTTATTGGATTTCAACCCAGCACTGGTTGAAAAAAATACAGAAACCCAAGCTCCACCCAGACCAATGAGAATCTGTAGGGGATGGAACGTGGGTGTCAGCATTTTTCAGGGCTCCCCTGGTGATTCTAATGTGCAGCCAGGATTAAGAACCACTGGGCTAGGTGAGACAGGAGGGTGGGAGGCACTGATATTTTTTATGAGACTTCCAGCCCACCCTGGGAGCAAGCAGAAGAGTGGCCTGTTCCCCTTCAAGCCCAGGAGCCCAAGCGGAAATGCCACCGTGCCCAGTCATCAAGCACTTCTCAGCATTCAACTGAAAGAGATGTGCCCTCGGACGTGCCCCTCCACAGCCGGGGCAGTCAGTGACATACTGGAGTAGATTTCCTGGGCTTCCCTTATGGCCAGTCTCTGTGCAGTCTCCCAGACACACGTGCCTGCCCACTAAGGAGTCACACTTCTTTCTGTGTGAAATCCTCCTCCCCAAACCCGAACAGGTATATTCCACCCAACTCACAGTGATCTCTGTTGAGAACAGCATATGTGCTCTCCCAGACGAAAAATCACATCTTTGTCTAATCAAACTCTTTCTTTACTAATCAGACTAATCAATTTATACATGAAGAGCTAGATCAGGTGAGAAAGAAGTCAACTCACCAGAGTTATTAGATGCACGGGGCAAGGAAAATTAGATTTCCATCTACCCAAAACAAGCACACACTCTCAGTCAAATAATAACAAATGCATCAAACAGTATCTAAAATAAAGTACCAATATGCCTCGGTTGCTTTTAATAACACTTTTTTACACGGTGGCATCAAAGGAAGCACCAGTGAAGCAGAAATGAAGCCAAACTGACTTGCCTTTGAAAGGAAGCAAGAAACTCACTGTCCTGCAGTCACTACTTGGACCCACTGGTCACTCAAAGCGACTCCTCCGGCTTCACACAAATTAGTCTCAAAGCTACAGGCAAAACCTGAGAGGACAATGCCCCCATTGTTGAGAATGAGAAAAAGATGATTGGATACTTCTCGAGGTCATTCTGATTTAGCAAAAGAAAAAGTAAAGACAAAATAAAAAATGCTTCCTGGTTAATGTCGATTTGGAGTTGGTGCAAGGAAAGGGTGAACCAGAACAGAGTGCTGGGGATGATGACCCGAGAATCCAATGTTCTCAGAGAAGAGTATGAAATAAAGAACAGTATGTTTCTTTTTTTTTCCTCTCAGAATCACTGCCTACCAAAAAGTAATAAAAGAATAAACAGTCCGTTTATATAGGAAATAACACAAACAGTAAATCACGGTGTGGTAGTCATTAGTTATGCTTTCCAGATTTTTCTGGATCTTCTCTTGGGCCTATGACCTTTGCCCCTGAAGTAAGGTATGACCGTGTCACTTGCTTTTCGGTCAATGAAATTGTGGGAGAAGTGACATGTGTCACTTGCAGCCGAGTGTTTCATGACCTACACATGATTTGCTACTCTCTCCCACTTCCTCGGGCACCAGCAGCATTCCAGGTAGCGGCTGTTCTACCAGCCTGGCTTCTAGAAGGAGGACACAAGCAGCAACATCACTAGTCAACACACAGAGGAAATGTAGCATGAACAAGAAGTAGACCTCCATTGTCAAAAGTCACTAAGATTTGGGGGGTGTTGTTACCAGATCTTCACCCAGCCTAAGTAGATTTGAACCTGTGACATGAAAGAAAAATGTTCAGCTTCATGAAATCCAAGTCAACTCGGAAATAGCGTTTTGCACCTATCAAATTAGCCCAAAAAAAGAGAAAGAAATTAAATTATAAAAATCCAATGCTAGGAATACTTGGGATAAAAACAAACAAACAAAAACACTGATAACTACATAATTTGGCACAGCATTTCTGGAGCATTCTCTAGTACTCTCTAACAAGAATCAAAACAAACATTCACATCCTTTACCCCAACAATTCCTTTCTGGGAATTTATTTTATGGAAATAATTCCAAGGAATTGATGAAAATTAATTATATAAAGTTGTTTACAACAGCTCTGCTCATAATGACCAAAAAGAGGAAAAATCAAAATGCCCAACAGTTAGCTAAGGGTCTGTGAATTACTAAAACCAATGGAACAGTAAATATGACATAAACTTCAGGGAGAAAGCAGCCCCCTCTGCACACGAACTATCACCTTGCAGACTTTTAGCTCCTATAGAATAAGCAGATCTTTCTACTAGAACATACGTCCCACGTGGGTAGAAATTTTCTGAGTCTCGTTCCCCACATTCCAGCTACCTGGAACAATGCTTGGCAAGGGGAAGGTATTCTATCATTCCATCATTCTGTTGAGTTAACTAACGAACCAACTAACTAATCTCCATAAAACCTTCAAAGTTTAGTGTTATTGTCCCCAGTTGATAGCTAGGGGAAAAAATGTGTTTGTGAGAGGATTTTTTATTTGGTTGGTTTTGGGAGGTTTTTGTTTGTTTGTTTTGTTTTTTGCATGTTTTTCTATAATGTTTCAGCATTTTAAAAGACTCTCTTTGAAGGGATGCCTAATTCCTCAGTTCTCCCTCTTCACCCGATTCCTCCTGTGAAGTGTTTCTTTTGTAGTTCCCACGGTAGGAGGCTCAGAGGTACACAGGGACTTAGAAACCAGGCAGGGGACAGGAGGAAGGGATCTTGGGCTCTCCTTCTCTTTTCTGAGTTTAGATTGTGGCTCCAGTAGGTCTTTCAACCCCTCTGAGCCCAAACACAGTCTTGGGTGAGAATGTGAATGTAAAAAAACCTTGTAAACCACACAAAGATTTAGACAAGTATGGTGGTCTCAGTTTCCTCATCTACCTGCTTCCTCTAATGATTATAATCACCCAAAGAGAATGTATGTGCCAGTACCGTGAATACTATAAAGCTCTCTGACAAGATTCATTTTGTGAGGGAACCAGGGTGGGGGTGGGGAGAGAGCACGTGGTAAAACTTATTGGGGTGTCTGTGCTTCCTATGAGCCTGGATCATCTGTCTCCTCTCCCGAGCTCAGCATGGAGGAGCAAGCTGCTTAGATGGCCAGGCAAGTTGTCCACACCCTACAGGTTGGTCCAAACACAGCCTTCTTTCCTGCCAGCCTCTGCACATCAGACAACACCAGCACATTCGGCACACACCCAGGAGACACCAGTGAGGGCCTGATTGGCCAAGGCCTCATCCATCAGAGCACCTCAGGCAACACCTGAGGGAGGATGTGAGTACCAGGTGCTCCTCGTGTTAGTTACCTATTGCTGCGTAACAAGTCATCCCAAAACTTAGTGGCTGAAAACAACAAATGTTTATCATTTTACAATTTCCATCAGTCAGAAATCCAGATGTGGCTTAGCTCAGTGCCTCTGGCTCAAGGTCTCTCATGAGATATTAGTCAAACTGTCAGCTATGGCTGCGGTTTCATCCGAAGGCTTGATTGGAGTACAGGGGATCCATTTTCAAGCTCAGTCATTGGTTGCTTAAGAACCTCCCTCTGGCCACATGGACCTCTCCACAGAGCTATCTTACCACATGGCAGCTGGATTCCCCGAGAATGAGTGATGCAGGAGAGAGTGAGTACCCAAGATGGAAGACACAATCTTTTTATAACTCAATCTCAAAAGTGGCATCCCGTGAGAGATGTATGAGAATTCTGTACTATGTTTGCAGTTTTACTGTGTATCTAAAACTGTTCTCAAAAATAAATCTGTAAAAACAAAACAACAAAAAAAGTGGCATCCCACCACTTCTGCCCTAGTCTATTTTGTTAGACGAGAGTCAATAAATCCAGCACGCACTCAAGGAGAGGGGATTACACAAGGGTATAAATACCAGGAGGCAGGGATCATTGGGGGACATCTTGCCTGCCACCCTCCTTCTCCCCCACATTCACTCCCCACCAGAAGCCATGCCACCTACCAGGTTCAACACAATGCAGATCCAGTCCTGTGCTCAGAACATTCCACAATGGTTTAGGAAGTTGGAAAGATCACATCAGGTCTACGTACAAGAAGAATCACCTAGAAATCCCCAGCCCAGGCTCACCCCACCTCTAACGCTACCTTAGTCCATTCAGGCCACGATGATGAAAACACCACACATGGGGTGGCTCATAAACACCAATGTATGTCTCACAGTTCTGCAGACTCTTGTGTAAGGGCACGAATCCCATTCATGAGGACTCCACCTTCATGACTTAATCACCTCCCACAGGCCCCGCCCCCAAATAGCATCCCAGTGGGGATTTCAACATATGAAGTTTGAGGAGACACAAACATTTAGTTTATAGAAAACACACACCAACTTAAAACCAAACGATGAACTTGTTATGGAAAAATAAAGAATAGTGGTTAAGGGCATACACTCTGGTGCCAGGCTGTCTGGGCTGTAGTCTTGATTTTGCCACGTAATTATGATGTGACCTTAGCCAACTTTCTCACCCTCTCTGAGTCTGTTTCAACATCTATACAATGGGACCTACTTCATTGAACTGTACTAAGGATGAAAGAAAACAATAGGTAAAATCGTTACAACAGTGTTTGGCCCAGAGCAAACTCTCAATAAATGTTAATAGTCTATTCATGCTGCTCGTTGTTGGAAATAAAAGCAGAAGGTCAACCCTGACAAAGGGGGAGGAGCTGATCATTTTGCACAAACTTCCCTCTCAGCAGTCATGGACTTCTGAATATGGTGTTCAAATAGTTTTCAAAAAGAAAAAGATTTTTCCAGGAAGGCCACGCTCCATCCACTGCATGTTAATGTGTGGCTGTCACAGTATTAACTTAGGCCCTCAGGAGCCGTGAAAGTGGCAGGAACACAATGGTTTTCTTTCTGAGTGTCTCTGCTCCTCTGCAAAGCTCTGACACGCAGTTCTGTGTTCCCAGTGGATGGGATCCCTATAAATCAGGCCACTGATTCTAACCCCCAAACCTGCAGCAGAAGGGTTCTTGGCAGGAAGCCCTTATTTTCTTAGCTTATGACGTTTTGCCGAATTACTGAGTTCTGTAAAATCCAATTGGTTGCAACCAGAGAAGTGATGATTTTTAGCTATGATTTCCCATTCGCACCGAGCATATGTCTCCTGTCTGCATCCCTTGGTGAATTCGAAAGCCAGAATAGCAGATCGTGGCCAATTGCTCACAGCAGACTCCAGTCCCAGAGAGAGAGCCAAGCAAAGTAGAGCACCCAAACCAAGAGCAGGAGGGAGCTGGGACAGGCAAGAAGGTATGAGCAGCCCCAGGCCCTGCCCTGCCACGGTGCCCACTGACAGACCAGGCGCTGTGCCCACGTCTGCATGGACCCGCCTCCTTGGGGGTGATGCGCCTGACCACTAGCTCTCCTGCTGCTGCCCATCACAGGGGCTACATCACACCTCAAGCTTTGCCTCTTCAACTTTTGAGAAGCACATCCACTGCCCCTGCTTCTCATTCTCTCCAGGGAACACCTTTTCTCTTTCGTCTCTGTGTTCCTTGCTCCTCAGTCTTGGGTGTCTGAGAAACAGCAGAATGGCCGGAAAAAATGTCAATTTCATCCCCCATCTATTGCTGGCTGAGTGAGCTTGGCCAAGTCGCCTTGCCTCCCTGAATTCCACTTTCTTCTCTGTCCAACGAAGAGGAAGGTTGAGCAGCAGGAGGTCCTGCTCTGTGGTTTTGATTCCCTAAGTGGTCCTTTCTAGCTCGGGGATTTTGGTTCTCTACGTGGATGGCAGTAGGTCCAAAGCAGAAACTCACTGCTGCGCACTGGTAGTCAGAGAGCAGGCCATCCCAGCGGGAAGACCGGCGTGCCCCAGAGCCTGCTTGTCCCATCCTCTCTCCTCCCCGCACCCCCAAAGGCCCAGCATGAGAGTGAGACAGGACAGGCCCCTGGAGCCCCTTGGCTCGCAGTTGGAGGAATGAGCCTGGTTAAAAGACCCCACCCTGGGGGCAGGCAGCTTGTCAAAAAAATAAATGAGTACATAAATTAAGATTCTCTTACAGGAAACATGCTCGGCAATAAAGCTTAAATCTCTCTCATTGTGTGTGTGTGTGTGTGTGTGTGTGTGTGTGTGTGTGTGTAGCCAGACCCACCTTTTGAACAACTGTTGACACTAGGATAAAAGGTTTTTCTGGCATCAGAAAAGAAAATTACTATAAAGGACATTTGTGGGGATATCATAAAACCTAAATATAGACTGTATGTGACATGTTAGCCTTGTATCAGTATTAAATTTTCTGAACTTAATCATTACATTTGATTATGAAAATGAGTATCCTTATTTTTAGCATTCAGGGGATGAAAGATCGTGGTATCTGTACTTAGTTTCAAATGGTTCAGCAAGTAGTGAAAATAATATTATACGTCTACATATGGAGAGAGCTAAAAGCACACGTGGCAGTGTAACCACTTGGAAGTGCAGGTCGAGGCCAGACAGATGACCATGGCACTATTCTCGCACCTTTTCTCCACACTTGAAAATTTCCAAAATAAAAAGTTAAAAAAAAAATGAAATAAGAAAAACGTAAAAACAAAGTGTCCAGGGATTTTTTAAAAAACATCTTATTTGGGGATTAAGGGCAGCGGGTGCAAAGACAGGTGACAGCCTCTGGTTCTAATTAAGTTCACCGACCCTCTTGGGTTTCAACACATCATGATAAGGGCCAAACAGCTGAGCTGGCCTCGCACAGCTGTGTGTCGCTGGAGGGAACCCAGTGAGGGAGACCCAGGCTGCCCTCCAGGAAGCTACTATCAGTGGGGGAGAAAGGCAGGCCACGGTGACTGAAGGCCAGCCTCAGGCTGTGGGCACCACCAGGGGCAGCCCCTCAGCCCTGGAGGCGGGGTTTGCTACCCAGGGGCATCCAATCTGATGCTTTCTAATTCCAAACAGAGCTGCTACTCAGGCAAACCTTCCTCTCTCCCCAACAAGCATTAGCACTTTCTCTCCTTCCTTAACCTCTAATTTCATTTCAGTTAGATCAGCATTGGACTGGGCCGCCCCCAGGAGGCAAGAGAGCTGGGCCCATGGTCAAAGCTGCCACATGGCCCCAAGTCAACACCACCATTCAACAGATGTCAGCTCAATAGACGCCACGGGGATCCAAGTCCTGTGAAAAAGGATGAGACAACCACAGGTCTTTTGAATGTCATTGCCTTTCTCAACTCCTTGTGATTGTTTCCATAAAGAAACATCATTATGGTCACAAAAGAGTGGGCATCTGCTGACTCATTGTACCACAGAGGGTGCCCCTGGTCATCTCAGATAGGTAGGGGCTGAGGGGCTGCCCACAAAAGAAGGGCTTGGAGGACAAAACACTCCATGCCTGGCTCTTTCCAAACATTTTGCTCCTCCTCCTCTTACTAAGCTGGCAGGGCTGAGTCAGCCCTGTGAAGCTCTGGAATCTTCCACCCACCCTGCATTTGCTCCATTTTCTTCTCCTTTCACTTCCCCCAACTTTCAGGTGACCTTTGAGTCTTTTGGGGTCTAACACAGCAAAGAAAGAACCAAGGTGGAGTTCCACTTCCCAGACCCCTGTGCTTCTTGCCCGGAAGGCGGTCTCCTATCTAGAAGCACCAACATGGCCCTCCCAGCTCCAAAGGTTTCCTGAGCGGTTCCCCTAAGAGACCACAAGAGGGAGACAGCTTTCTCTGCCAGAGTGCACATCAGAAAAACCTGGGTACCCAACTCTGTGCCCCAAACAAGTGCTTGGAAAAGAGATAAATAATATAAGAAGCGATTGACAAGGAAAATCAGCAAGTATCCTTCTCTCGAAGCCATGGCATCAAGAAAAGTCCCTCCCACTATATTCGTTCCCATTCCCTGTCTAACAGTAAGTCTCCAAAGTAAATCAGCCCTGTGGGTAAATGAGTGGATCCATCCCAGATTTCAGATTCTTACTCCTTCCATCTTGAGTTTGGACCCCACCGCTGCGCTCCTTTTCTGCTTTTCCCTCTCCCTTATGTGTCCTGTCTCTGCAGTAGAGTCCTACTTGATATGATAAGTCATGGCACCAATGACGGGAAGAGAACCTGGCAGACCCCCGTCACTTCTCTGCCTTGGTCCTCCTTCCTTTGGACCACACATCTCTCTTCCCTGCCTCCATCCAGCTTGCCTGGGCTGGTGCCTCAACACCCACACCCACCCACCCTACCGGTGATCCCAGAGAGCCATCTCCTCACTACACTCCCTCGCTAGGGGGAAATGTGTGTCCCTGATCACATCAGTGCCCCGCATGCCCTGTGGGGAGTAGGTAAGAGCACAATGCAGGACACTTTTTACCCACACCAGGCCCTAAAGTGCCCTGTACAGAGCACTTACTATCATTTTACACCCTCCATCTTCCATTCACCCCAGAACATGGTCTTGAGGCTTAAAGGAGAAAACGTTCCTGAAAGCACCTTGAATTGTGTGAAGATGTTAGCAAAGGCAGTGCTATTATTTTTTAAACGGACTTGATCTTTTTAGAGCAATTTCAGATTCACAGCAAAATTGAGCAGCAGGTACAGAGAGTTCCCACATACCCCTGTCCCCCCCCCCCCGACACAGCTCCTCCCCCCATTATCAATGGCCACCAGAGCGGGTCACTTGTTACAATCAATGAACCTACACTGACATGTGATTATCACCCAGAGTCCATCGTTTTCATTAGCGTTCATTCTTGGTATTGTATAGTCTCGGGGTTTTGACAAATGTATAATGACATGTGCCCACACTTATATAGAGTAGTTTCACTGCCCTAAACATCC
This sequence comes from Rhinolophus ferrumequinum, assembly GCF_004115265.2. Lineage (NCBI taxonomy): Eukaryota > Metazoa > Chordata > Mammalia > Chiroptera > Rhinolophidae > Rhinolophus > Rhinolophus ferrumequinum. The sequence continues at coordinate 100,026,810 of NC_046285.1, read as the reverse complement.
TCTGTGCTTTTCCTATTTATCCTTCCCTCCCACGTAAGCCCTGGCAACCACTGACCTCTTTACTGTCTCCATAGTTTTGTCTTTTTCAGAAGATCATATCCTTAGAATCAAATATATGAAGAATTTTCAGATTGGCTTCTCTCACTTAATAATACACATTTAAGGTTTCTCTGTCTTTTTATGGCTTGATAGTTTATTTTTTTTTAGCGCTGAATACTATTCCCCTGTCTGGATGGACCACAGTTTATGTATCCATCACCTACTGGCTGCTTCCAAGTTACGGCAGTGATGAATCAAGCTGCTACAACATCCGTGCACAGGTTTTTGTGTGGACGTAGGTTTTTCAACTGACTTGGGTAAATATCAAGGAGCATCACTGCTGGATCATCTGGTAAGAGGCAGTGCTATTATTAATTGCACTTTGCAGCAAAAGGCTCCCTCTCCTTGGCTCCCAGATCACCAGGGGTCTGCCTCACGAGGGCTTTAAAAAGCACAGTCCATGTGCCACAGCTCCAGGGTTATTAGCGTCTGATTCACTTGACTTTTTCACACAGCTTTTAAAACACATTTATTGTGAGATGATGATAGATTCATACGCAGTTGAAGAAATGATTCTGGAAGAGCCCCTCACGCAGGGTCTCCCAATGATAACATCATCTTGCATAACTATTGTTTGTGTCACAACCAGGAAATTGACAGAGATACGGATGCAGCAAAGTTTTTTAACCATTCTCCCATTGAAGGACATTTGGGTTATTTCCAGTTCGGAGCTATTACAGATAGAGCTGCTATGCACATTTTGTAGAGGTTTTTGTTTGTTTGTTTGTTGTTTGTTTTTTTGGTAAACGTAAGTTTTCATTTCTCTGGGATACTGTCCGAGAGTTCAATTGCTGGGTCATATAGTAAACGCACGTTTAGTTTTGTAAGAAACTGCTGGACTCTTTCCCAGAAAGGCTGTGCCATTGACATTCCCATCTGCAATGTGTGAGTGAGTGTTTCTCCCCATCCTCGCCAGCAGTTGGCATTATCATTTTTATTTTAGCTATTCTGAGAGATGCATAGTGGATCTCATTGTGGTTTTCAGTTGTGTTTCCCTAATGGTTAATGATACTGAAAATCTTTTCATGTGCTTATTTGCCTTCTGCATATCATCTTCAGTGAAATGTTTGTCCATGTCTTTGCCCATTTTCTAATTGCATTGTTGGGGTTTTTACTATTGAGTTTTGAGAGTTCTTTATGTCCTCTTGATACAAGTCCTTGTGGTTTTCAAATGTTTTCTCCCAGGCTGTCACTTATCTTTCCATTCTCTTCAACAGGTCTTTCACAGAGCAAAAGTTTTAATCTTGAGGAGGTAAAAATTGACCAATTTTCCCTTTTATGGACCATGCTTTTGGTATCAGGTATAAAAACTCTTCATCTAGCCCTAGGTCTCCATAACTTTCTCCTATTTTTTCCTAAAAGTTTTATATTTTACTTTTCACATATTAAATTTAAGTCCATGATCCATTTTGTGTTGTTAATAATTTCTGTGTAATAATGTGTGAGGTTTAGGTTGAGGTTCTTTTTTCTTTTTTTGCCTGTGGATATCAATCACTCCAGCACCATTTGTCGGAAAGGCCACCCTTTTTCCACTGAATCGCTTTTGCCTCCTTGTCAAAAATCCGTTTGACAGATTTGTATGAGCACCTGCTTGACTTTGTCCTGCTTTTCTTTCGTTCCTTTTAGAAATACCCCTGCCGGACAGGATGCAAATTGCTATGCACATCTGAAGTCTCAGCGTCATTGCTTCAAGCAGCCTGGACTCAATCCTCCCCCAGTTGCAAAGTATCAGGGGTGTGGCCAATGATATCCTAACTTGAGGAAAGCAAGAAGCGAAGATGGTTTGGGGGAGAGAAAGTGTCAATCGGCACTTAATTGGATTTTATAAAAAATGGAAACCAGTAAGATAGGTGGCAAAATGTGAGTGAATTCCAGCTTTCCCTTCCCTGAAGCACATAGTAGTTGTTCTGAAGGTTGTAGACAGCTGTGATGGGGAATGTGTCACCATGGCATAACCACAGGGTGTGAGACAAAGCCAGTCCCAGCCACCAGTAAAGGCAGGGATGCATCTCATTCTCCTGCAGCTCAGTGAGGTATATTTACTTTCAGACGAGCTTTCTTACTCTTTCTGGTTCTCCTGGGAGGTGTCAATATTCAGTCTCCTCTTGGAACCGCACCTGAACCACCTGGAGCCTGGTGGAGTTCATTCTCAGTCGAGAACCCATGGATCTTCACTCCTCTTCTGCTGCCCTGGGCTGTTTCTCATCTTACTGTGCCTGCCATTCAGGATCCATTTCACTCTACAGCCCCGCCATGGGGGGTGGGGGGGGAAGGCAAACGTTATACCAGAAGCCTCCCCTTCATTCTGATCCCATGTCTGAGTCAGAGAGGCCAGGCCCCGCACAGCAGAGCACTGCCTTCGCATAGCAGGCACAAAGCTAAGAATCGCAGCTCAAGAGCTTTCCTTAATGTGAGAATGTCAGAAAGCAGAACAAATTTCTCACAGAGCAAGACACTGGCTCTTTGCACTGACACTCAGGCCGGTTTTCTGAACCACCTTACAGAAATGCAGAGCTCCCAGCTGCCCGCCTCAGAATCTCCTAGAAACAAAGGCTATTCAAGACTCCCCTCCTGGAGAAGCTTCTCAGGTTCCAAGAGCTCTTTCTGCCTTCTCCTGCACCCAGAGCAACAGAAATGCCTGGCAACCAGTGTTCTTGGGGCAAAAGCTCCAAGAACGCCGCAGACCAAAAAGAACATATGCCAAAGACATCAGCCCTTTGGCCCCCCAACCTTCTAAGATGTGTTCAAGAACATCCCAGGGTGAAATCTTGTCACAAAGCAATCTCCTCTCGCTGTTCTCACAAGACAGACTAGTAGGGCAGTCATAATTAGATTGCCACGAACACACCACAGTTAATAATTGACATAAATAACCACATAAATGTCAAGCTGTGAATCTGAAACTCGATGGAACCTTTCAAATACAACCAGCTTGGCACCAAAAGGCATTCTCTGGATTTGCACATAATCTGCTTTCTTGCAGATCTTTTGAGAAGGAGCTATTTACCCAGGAAGCATGTTATTCTCCACCAGAGATTGTAGTCATTCCAAGTCAATTAAGTGCATTCCAAAGAAAACAGGAGGAACTTAAAAGACAAGAGTTTAAGGTTTGGGAGAGAAATAGAGAAGACATGAAAGGGTCATGGAAACTGTGGTTACTAATACATTGGCATTGCCCTAGAGCTCTGAACAGCAGATACCACCAAGCCATTTGATTTTTTAAAAATTCCATGTTGTTGCTACAATTTTCACGTGGACCGCTTGGTAGAGGGTATCCAGGCCCATTGCAGGGCTGTCACTACACTGGAAGGCACCAGCTCAGTGGCTGCTCACACAGAGCCGGAGGGCGCCCACGGTGGCCGGTCATCACCACCCATTCATGGTTAGATCCCCCAAGGCTGCCCCTTCTTGCTTCTTTCTATAGAGGTAAATAACCTGAAATTAACCATTTTAAAGTATGCAATTCAGTGACCTCTACCACATTCAGAACATTGTGCCACCACCACCTCCATCGAGTTCCAAAACGTTTCATCACCATAAAAGAGAACCGTAAGCGTCCCAGGGAGCAGTCACTCCCCTCCCCCCAGCCCCTGGCAACCACTTTCTGTCCCTATACACTGACCTATTCTGGACATGTTATATAAACAGAATCAGACAAAATGTGACCTTTTGTGTCTTTCTTCTTTCACTTCGTGTAATAATTTCAAGGTTCAGAAACAATGCAGGATGTATCAGTCCTCCTCTCCTTGTCATGGCAGAGTAATAGTCCACATATGGAGAGAGCACATTTTGTTTATCCATTCATCAGTTGATGGAAATTTGGGTTGTTTTCACCTTCTAGCTGTTGTGAATGGGGCTGCTATGGATATTCACATACACGTTTTTGTTTCAATGCATTTTCCGTTCTGTGCCATACACCCCTAGGAGTGCAATGGCTGAGTCCTGTGGTAATTCTATGCTTAACTGTTTGAAGAACCACCAAACTGTTTTCCCTTTCTCACTTTTGAGCAGTTATGCCTTCACTTAAAACTATGTCTTTCATACTATTGCTGAGGTTTGTAACAAAGGAGAGAAGGCTTGCTGGTGACTTACTCAGCCATCTTGATACCAGAAGTAAATTGAATTCCAAGTGGAGATCCTGAAGGCCTGGTCTTCTCCACACCCACACCCTCCCAGATCCAGTGAGAACTGGGTGTGATCGTCATGGGGGGGAAGAAGTGGAGAGACTGAGCTAATGAGACAGTGGTCTCCAAAGGACAGGACGCACACTGCGTCATATGTGCACAGACCGTTACCCACCGCAATGCCACAAGAAGCCATTAGGATGTCTATTTCTATTTATTTTTATCTAAGAAATAAGAGGGAAAAAATGAGCTGTGCTAATTGTTATGGGGTTTGCCCACAAAAAGATAAATCAGAATCCTTACCTCGGTACCTGATAACGTGACCTTATTTGGAGATAGAGTCTTTACAGAGGCAATCAATTTCAAAGGTCATTAGGGTAGACTCTAATCTAATATACTGGGGTCCTTATAAAAAAGGGGAAATTTGGATATGGATACGTGTGCATGTACACACACACACACACACACACACACACACACAAAGAGAACACCATGTGAAGTTGAAAGCAGAGACCAGGGTGACAACCCTACAAGCCAACCAGCACCAAAGATTGCCAGCTGACCACCAGACGCTAAGAGAGAGGCCTGGGACAGATTCTCCCTCACAGCCCTCAGGAAGAACCAGCCCTGTCGATGGATACCTTGCTCTCCAACTTTTGGCCTGCAGGACTGTGAGACAATAAATTTCTATTGTTCAAGCCACCCAGTGTGTGGTACTTCGTCTCAGCAGCCCCAGCAAGGTAATGCAAAGGGCTCTTGGGTGCCCCGACTTAATCCCTCCACATAAAGGATTTGAGTGACGCCTACTTTCCTGAACACTGAATACTTAAGTGTGTGACACTGTGAGCCTGAAGTCAAGAGCAGATGGGACCTTATTTATGGCCCTTTGTAAAGGTTTATTTGGCAAAGGGAGGGAAAACTCTTCCTCTCCAGTGGTGATTTAAGGAAACTTCAGCAATAAGGATGGCAAGACCAAGGGTATCTCACTTGCCAATCACCCAACCAACCAACTAGTAAGACAGACTGTCTGACCGTTTTACCCTGACCAAGTTCAAATAAATACAGGGTCAGACTTCTTCAGAGCCCTTCTTGGCGGTCCAAGAGAACGTATGATTTGAGGACCTCTCTGTGCACAGTGGAATTTCCACAGTGGCCTGTGTCCCTGGAAATTACATCTCCTGCTCCAGCATGCTCTGGACCTTTCCTGTGTGGTTGCCTGAATCCAGCTGTGGGGCCAGGACCCCCACGCGTGGACCTTCTGCCACAGGGACAAGGGCCCATCAGCCCCGGTGAGCTCAGGGCCAACTTACCCTTACCACAGGAAAGGGACCAGAGGTGCTGTGGGAACAGACCCACCTGGACCACAAGAGGCAGGCGGGGCTGGGCTCCTTAGAATCTAAGGTAGGTGAAAATGTAGCTGGCGACAGGCTGCCCTTGTGCCCCAGCTCTTCCGAGAGTAGCAAGATTTTAGATTGGCTTTGGGAGGTCTGAGCATGTCCTCAGTCCAATGACCTTTGCCAACCTTTCCTGCTTCCCAGCCATGTTTGAGTTATGGGAGTGACACGGAAGTCTGCTCTTCCCCTGACCATTGCTAAAAGCTCCAGATGAAGCTTTCTTTCATCTGGCAGCTTCTCCTCTGCCCTCAGGGAGGCGTCTGTCCTGGATGGGCCTCAGGAGCCGCGGGTGTACCTGGTTCCACCTGGTGCCTGCATGCAGCCCTGGACAAAGTAGCCCCCAGAAGTGGAGCAACAGGGCTTGTGTACCTGGCTTCTCCTCCAGGCCTAGCCTTGCCGGGATTCACTTTGAAAAACTATTTATACTAAAGGGCTGAAGCTGAGGGAAGATTTCGCCACGTCTTATCTCTCCTAGTTTAGAAAAACAACCAACATTTCATTGACAAGTGACCCCGTGGCGCCTGTGTTTATGGCTCGTTTCTCTGGGGATCCTCTTCTTTCCAGAGCCCTGTCTGGTTTACATTGCTCTGCTCGCTTCCTCTGGGACTCCCAGGGGAAAACAAGATTCTCATGGACATGCCATGTCCTGGTAAGGTTCCCTGAGCATTCTGAAGGCTCAAACCTTGAGATAGGCATTGCTCCACGTTCCATCGACGGGATGGCAGCTCCCAATTCTAGACCTCCAGCCAAAACATCATAAGTCTCTCAGTTTGGAGGTGCCCTGGAGACCCTCCCACCCACTCCAGCCCAACCCCCAGCACCGTCACACAGTGCCCCAGCCCAGAGCGATGTGCTCAGCTTGTCCACACTTGTCCCCACCCCTTACTTAGGCCCTGCTCTGCTATCCTTTGCGGCCATGTACTCCCAGAAGACTACAAAGCAAAGGCTTTCCAGCTCCACACCCCAGTGCTGCATCTCGCTTTCGGGTCATGGCAGAATTCCGCTGGGCTCAAGCACTCATCCTCCTCCAAGGAACCAAGTGTAAAACAGAGCAGAAATCCCTGTGCCCACCCCCTCTTCCCCCCAAACCCTCTGCCATCTTCCTCCGACTTAATCTACCACTACTCCCTCCCTCCCACTCTCTAAATTCCTGCTCCATGATGGCAAACACTCTGCACCCTCAGCCATTTCTACATGTGTCCCCTCCAACTCTTGGCTCAACGCAAGGGTTCTCAATCCTGATCACACATCGGAATTTCGTGAGGAGATTTATCAAAAAACACCACAGCAGACAGGGCTAGCTACCCAAATTTGGGAGGCCCAGTGCAAAATGAACTTGCAGGGCCCCTTGTTCAAAAGTATTCAGAATTTCAAGATGTGATGGCAAAGCATTACACCAAGTGTGGAGTCCTGGACCCACAAGCCAGCTCTAAGCCCAGGCACTTTCCCTAAACATTCAGAATTAGCCTGAGGGGGACCTGGAATCTGCATTTTAAAGCTTCCCAGGAGAGGCTAAAGCAACTGAGCTGGCTGCTATGGGCTGACCCAGAGATACTGTTTTGTTGCAGGCCTCTCAAATGGAAACTGTTTAATCTTACGCTCTTGACTTTGGGGCTAGGAGTAGAGCTCGTCTTCTTTGCTCCATATGGTCACTTTCAGAACATTTCTCTTTCACAGTTTTACAAATTACCAGCTCAGTTGAGTCTAAGGCCATTCAGGTCTTTTCCTTGCCCTAGTCTAGGCTGTTTCTGGACTTTCTTTGGTACGTTTCCTCACGCAACCACTATTTAGCAAGTGGTTCATGATCTTCTCTACCCATTCATGTTGCTGCTTGAAACTCCTTGTGGGTGGCCCAGCTAAGATCCTGGCCCCCCGGTTCTTTGTCCTCCTGTCTCCAGTGGTCATCCCCCTTCTTCCTCCTCAGCACCCCACTCCCAGGCTGACCCCCTGGACCTGGCTGACATTCAAGGCGTCTTGGCCTCTAAATCTCAAAACCCAAGCAGAGCCTCCTGTGCTAACTTTTCTCTCGCTTCCACAATCCCACTACATCTGTTCCTCCCACTGAGGCCCCTGGTCCATGACATTCCAGATGGTCCTTTTCCGTTCGTTTCATCCTCCTCACCTTCCATTTTATCCTGCTTAAATTCAGTGATCTAGTCACTAATGACTTTATCCCAAATACGATACTTTCCCTTCCTCTTCTGTCCTCACATCCCGACCATCTAGCAAAATTCCAACCCTGGATAAAAGTCAACACCCATCTTCACACCTGCCACCAGCCAAAAGAGCGTTGTGGGAGGCAAATCTCAGAGCTGCACAAGCCCCCCTCACCTACACCCTCAGGACTGCGGCGATCAGAGCCTCCAGCGTTCCTCCAGTCTAGGCTCCAACTTCACACGTTACACTTCAGACCTTCTCCCAAGTCATCAAGTCTGCAACCACTCCTCCTTCCTTCACTCTCAGCAAGTGATCTTGCCTTCTATCCCTCTGAGGAGAGAGAACCGATGTCCCCCCACCAAATCTGTAACCATACTCTCCATCCTCCTGTCGAGGACCGGTTTCTTCACAAATGCTCTGCCTCTCTTATCTCCCATCTTCTCAGAAGTCTTATGCTCTCAGTTATCCTCTCTCTGGCCTGTGTCCTCCATATCTTCTCTGATCTGGATCCTTTCCGTCAGTATTTAAATGCCCTATAGTCTGCACTTTTTTAAAAAAGGGAAGAAAAGGAGAAAAGGAAATCTAAAGGAGAGAAGAGAGGAGGAAAGGGGAGGGGAAGGGCTAGAAGAGAAGAAAAAGGAAAGAAAAGAAACGAAGTCTCCCCCTCTCCCTCTAGCGCCTACTCTGTCTTACTCACAGTCACACTTTTTGAAAATGCTGTCTATTCCTCACCTCCCATTTATTCCTCATCCTCTTCCCCCTGGCTTTCGTCCCACCACTTCAATGAAACAGTTCTAGATAAGGTCACTAATTACTTTCATTTAAAACAGAATGGCCTCTTCTTACTTGACCTTTCAGCATCACTGTAACTGGTTGGCCACGCCCTCCTTCCTGAAACATGCTCTCCCATTGGCTCCTTCACACCATTTTTCTTTCCTATTTCTTTGGCTTCCCCTCTTCAGTCTCCTTAGTGGTTCTTCCTCTTCTACAAAACCATTATATGCTGGAATTCTTTAAGATTCCATTCTGGACCCTCTTCTTTTCTCCCTCTATTCCTAGATAACCTCATTTATTTCCATCACATTAACTATCATGTAAATGCTGATTCGTTTTCTCAGCAAAGACATAATATATCAACGGTCATTCCTCTCTCTCATTATATAAGCATTTTGGGCCAATATAGCAGTGCCGTGCTTTGGGGAACGCAGGCTCCGTGTCTTGTTCTCTGCCACCCTCAGTGTACTGCACTCGCCTGCATGGTCCCAGATACTCCCGTGCCATGTTCTAGCCCTTGGGAGGAGAGAGAGTGGTTGGGAGCAGACAGGCCCCTTCCATTTAAGAACATGACCCAGAAGTTGCTGCATGTACCACTTCTATAAACACCCCATTGGCCAGAACTTGGACAAATGGCCACACCTAGTTCCAAGGAAGTCTGAAAACTAGGCTGAATTCTAGGTGATGACATGTCCTTTAAACTTCTTTTAGTGTGGGAGAAGGGGAAAATCAAAACTGAGAGAAAACTAACAGAATCAACCACAGGGATCAACTAGATTTGCCAACTTTTTATTTTGTCAAATAAGAATGCTTAAAAAAACCAAAAACTTACCACCTGTTGCCATTGTTTCACAAAACAGGACATTTTAAATATCAAAATTGAAGAAGACATAATTTCAAAATAGAGAACAGACTTTTAAATTAAATGAATTCAGATGTGTGGAAGAAAGCACTGAGTCATGCTCATTTTTCTCATTTCCCTTGAAAGTGACACAAGTATCCCTGTCCTGACCTGAATTGGGAGCCACGACAGAGGTGTGGCTGTGACAGCACAGCAGACTCATCTTGATTTCCCACCCCCCCACCCCGATTTCGGGGGACACCTATGATCACTCCCACATGGAATTCCTCGCCTCTACCCCTAACGAGCCATCCCATTACCAAATGTCCAAGGGGACCTGCTTCCTCTGTAGTTGGGGTTTGCTGTTGTGGCTGCTGAATGGAGGCCCATTGCAGGACTTTACTTATATATTAGGGTCTTCAGAAAGTCTGGCCATGTTACTGCTGTGACCGCCCCCAAGAGTGCCCCAGACAGGGGACTCTCCCTAACAGAGAAAACGATGTCTCCTTTTGGCCAATCTGGAAAGGTCACACCTTTCTAACAGCACTCCCTCTCTGCCTCACATCCTCTCCCGGAGAACAAGTCCTCGGGAGGAAACCAGATCAGGGGACACTGACGGAAGCTGGTCGGTGCTGGTCTATTAGTTGCCACATTTATCCTGGGAGGACTCAGTTTCATGTTCATTTGCTTTACAGTGAGTCCCTCTCGAGGCCTCCACTCCTCTCTTTGGTCAGGAGAACCATCCCCACCCCAGGCCCGTCAACATGTGTCTAGGAGTCCTGCAGCCTGGCCCAGGATCCCAGAGTCCTCCAGACACTCATACAGATTAGATCATGGAAGAGAAGGCACCTAAAATGAGAATCCCCCTGGCTCAGGGCAGGGCAGGAGAGCCTTTGCACCCCATTTCTGCTCCCCCAAGTGCAGGCTATACTCTGGGGGTTTGGGACAAGCTCTCAGCTGTGTTGTTGGAAAGGAAACCTTGGATGACTTGGCTTTCTGACTTACTTTTCTTGTGTTCTGCCTTTTGAAAATGAAATGCTTCATTCATACAGAGTCCTTCACTGCACATTCCTGAATCCCAGAACTTAGGGTTTTGTTTGTTTGTTTGTTTTTGTCAAGAATACCCCCTCTTGATATAAAACAGGAAGCAACAAACAAACAAACTGATAGACACAGACAACAGTATGGTGGTTACCAGAGGGGAAGGGGGTGGGGTTAGGATAAAGAAGTTAAAGGAGGTCAAATCTATGGTGATGGAAGGAGACTAGCCTGTGGGTGGTGAGCACACAGTGCGATATATAGATGATGCATTACTTGATTGTACACTAGAAACTGATATAATGTTACTCACCAATGTCACCAAAAAAAATTTAATTAAAAAAAAAAGAAGGCCCCTTTCTTTTTTCATTTAGACATTATGGATTCGAATCCTATAGTTTTAGTGCAGGACAGAGCTTAGAGATCCTAAGATCCTTCGGCTTTATTTATGGCTGAGGAAACTGAGGCCAGGGAGGCTGACATGACTGCTCACGGTCACACAGTGGTAGCCCCGGGTTCCAGGTCACACAAGTCCACAGCCTTGCTGGGGATACTGTGATTGGGACGTGGGGACCCTGGCCTGAGGAATTGGCACTGGGCCTTGAAGGCTTTGACAATCCAGGGTAGCCTCCTCCCGCACCTAGTCTCTGCTGCCCACCAGGCCAAAGGCAGCTGGCTACCACAGAGGGACTGAACAGGAAACTCTCGCCGGAAGGCTGCTCAGGACCCGTTAAGCAAAGTTTTCTCTTGTTTACAGCAGAGTGCATCCCAGATACAATGCCAACAGGGTTTTGCTTCTTTGTTTATTTTAACCAAGAAGGGAAATTAGCGGCAAAAGAATATTTTGATAATGAATGGAAAGTTAGTCATGACATTTTTGAGGGGGGAAAATATAAATAAACTTGTTTTAAATGAGGGCTGCCTCAACGGACGACAGAGGGGATTCATGAGTCTCAGCCAGTTTGAAGAGATGTTTGGGGTGCCTACTGTGGGTTTCTGCTTCTCCCATGCACGTAGTATAAGCCTTTGGGGTTAGGAGGAGTTAGGGTGTCTGTGTGTGTGTGCGTGCGTGCGTGCGTGCGTGCGTGTGTGTGTGTGTGTGTGTAATCTCCTACAGCAATCCTCATTAGTGGAAAGGTTTTTAAATATTTGCAAAAGGATCTCAGAACTTTACAGAACGCAACGGTATCTATTTCAAAACATCTTGGGAGTATTCAGTGTCTGCCTGGACCTGGTAAATTTCCACTGTGGGTAGTGCTGCACAGCTTTTTCATTCCAGCACAACGTACTTGAAGTGGCATGATTTGATTAAGCATTTCTTCACTTTTAATTGCACACCAAGGCCTCAGGGCATCATTTGAGGGGTGGCCCAAGTGGATTGGAGTGGAGACAGAAAGACATGTCAATCTAGATAGGTCGGTGCTTGACCTTGTTCTCCAGTGTAATACCATTTGGCACCTGGCAAACCTTTCCATTATTATGGACGGTCCTGTCTGCTGACGGTGGTTTGCATGGTTGAGGAGAGAAGCACGCAGGGGGCAGCCTGCATCCCCAGAGCCCTCGGCCTTACTGAAAGGTGGGAGGACATCACACTGCACTTGGCTGATCTCCACCCACCACCTGGGAAATTATATCTCTGAGCTGCGCACTTGCAAACTCTACCACCACCGTTTTGGAAAAAGGGTTGTTTAATAATTACACAAATTCTTAACCTCTAAGCACAGTCTACGCCTCTGTAAAATGAGGTAATAATACAACCTCATGGGGTTGAGGTGGGTGTTAGAAATATTGCAGATCAAGTACTGGAACACAGTGAAACTCTGCAAATCCCATTTATAGGTGGCACCCTAGATTGTCACAGTATCTAGTATCCCCATCCTCCTTCTTACAAGAAGCCCCATTTTGTTCAGACATCCACCCTACCCACACGTAGCTGTGTGTGCCCAGGGCAAGACCTCAAGAAGGAGCCCTCCATTGTTGGTGGCGAGTTTCTCAGGATAATGAGAAATAAACAGAAACCGCAGGTGGGGAACAGGAAGGCAAGAACGCCGTCTCTCCTGAGACAAAGCCACACAAAGAGAGTCTCCCTCATTCCTCGGAATGGTATTTCTCAGGTGGATGCCACCATCTGGAAGCCAGCTGGAGGATGGGGCCAATTCCCAGGAGGAAAAGGCGTAGAAAAGGAAAGAGACCGAGTGCTGGAGGACGGCACCATCCGGCCAACTAGCTAACCAGCCCCAGTGCCCTGAGTTTCTCAGCACCCCCAGGAGCAGATCCCACGCTGCTGAAAGTTTCCGGACAGGGGAGAGGTGGCAAGCCCAACACTGTCAATATGACTGGTTTCTCCACATCTTCTCTGGCTGGAAATCTTTGCCTCCCCACAAGTGAGTTGTTTCCCCGACTGGTAAGCCATCCCTCCACTACAAAGCTCTCCCCCCACTACTGAGCTGTGCCCCAACTGATGAGATGTGACTCATCCTTCCTCACAAACAGGAGCCTGAAGGGGAGACATGTACAGGGTGGGAGGTTTCTTTAGACTTTCCCGAGTGGGAGCCAAATGGAATAAAAGTGAAAACCTCAGCAGAGGTGGGAGGACTCGCTCACTAGAGGAGAGTGAAGAGGAAATTTCATGTCAAGAGAGGATTTGCAAAAGAACAACACTGCTGTGCGTTTTCAGATACTGCTCCTGGGGCCTGCTAAGAAGCTGTGGGCTTTTCTGGGGTTTTGGCAATATAACTACTCCCTCCACTGGGAGGTTCTGGCCACAAAAAATAGAAACCCCAACTGGAACCAGCATAATCAATAAAGGAATGTATCATTTCACATACTAAAAACTCCCTGTCGGGGAGCTTTGGGGCCAGTTGAATTAGTGGTTGGAGGATATCAGCAAGGACCCGGTTCTTTCCATCTCTGCTTTTCGTGTGGGCTTCATTCTCTGTGTGGTATCGAGACAGGCTGCAGGAATCCAAGGCATTTTAATAATGACCCCCACCAAGAAAACAGCTGCCTTTGCATTCCATGCCACTCAAGGACTGCTGACTAAAGATGGATGGGCTTTGAACGAGGACAAAGTCCAAGGTTCCAGTGCCTGAAGTGACATTTAGGTCCAGGGAGACATTTTACAGCTATGAAAAGGCAGCTCACTGGCCCTGCAGCCAAGGATGAAGAAGGAGGTTCGATATCACAGCAGCCTGCTTGGAATTTGGAAATACTATGCTCCATGTCACAGGGTGTTTACTACAGTCTCTATCCCAGCTCCCTAGATAAGTGGCCAGATTTGAGGGGGATCCTTTAGCCAGAAGCTTTAGAGGCAATCCAGGCAGCAGGAAGCAAAGCTTGCCCAGAACACCCATCTCCTCCAGATTTTATGGCAGTTGTCCATGACTGGACTGCTGACCAGCCTTTGGAAAGGACCCCCCCCATGTCCTGAACACTCCACCAGTATTTCTCAGCCTCTGGGCTTCCGGACCTCCGCTGAAAGAGCACTGCTTACCTGCAGCCAGTTCAAACGGTGGGAATGGAAAAGACAGACTTCACTCTATGTCAAACTCTCTTTCAAAAAAATGATCGAGGAATTCCCAGAAAAACAGAGACGATTATTTGCAACATATATGACCAAGGTGTAATATCCTTACTTTATCATGAACTCTTACAGATAAATTTTTTTAAAAATTAACACACGTAAATCATATAAAACTTACAGTATATAAAATATATGAAAATGCTACCCCTCACTAGTAATAAACAAGTTAAATTTAAAAACGAGATGCATTTGTTTCTTTTTGTTCTATTTTGTTTGGTTGGGTGTTGTTGTTTTTTCTTTAAAAACTGGTGACGAAATCCTGCATAGTGGCAAGGAAAGTGGTATCGGTTCTATTAGGCACTATTCACGGCAACATAAACTCAGGCAACCTTTCTAGATGTCAATTTGGCAAAACAGAGCAAAAAGACCTCAAAACACACATAACCTTTGAACTAACAATTCCGCATCCAAAAAAATGTATCCTGAAGAAAGAATAAAGGGCCATGTTCCCAAATACAGTTTGTCTCAGTGCTGGAATTATTTTTATTAACTGCTTTGTGTGTCGATTACCTCCACACAAAGTAGTTTTATTTAATAATTTAGTACATTAAATAATTGTTTAAATGATTAGCATTACTAAATTATAATTAAATAATTTAACTGCGCAACTAATTACCATTATTTAATTACCCACACATTGGTAGCTTCATTAACTCCTTTGTGTGTTTTCATATTTTTCACTTTTTTTTATACTGAAAATATTTTACGTCCTTGTCAAAAAATAAACACAATTAATAAAGAGTTTAATGTACAGGTATTTTTCATCCACTGGCCTTTATTTTGCCCTCCTAGCCTCTGACCCACGTCTGGTCTCCATTTGGAATCCTAAAAGCCATTCCAGCAACCACATTCTTCAAAAGCCATCAGAATCTGATCTTGATATCCATAACCAGATGTGTGCCCTTGACAGGATGTGTAACCTCCCTGCACACCCTGGAGATATCAAGCACAGGAGACAAATTTGGAGGTTCCTTAAAGTCCTGCTCAGTGGGTGCTTCCCCCACTGATTGTGACTGTGTGCAATGCTGCCAAGTTTGGAGAGGGCAGTCCGACCCTGTCCATCAAAGGTTTAAATGCACAAACCTTTGTCCCTCCCCCCCACAGACCTGCTCACACACTTACAAAAAGATGTCTGCACAAGATACTCCCTAAAGCACCGCTGGAAATAGTAAAAATATGGGAAATAAACCTAATGTCTATTAAAGGATGATTGTTAGTATACGGGGAATCCACCACAACTGCTGAAAATATGAGGTAAAACTACAGGTGCTGATGGAAAATACATCCAAAATGTATTGGTAGATAAAAAATGTTAACCTGCAGAACAAGTATGCTATGATCCCATTTGTGTTAAAAAGAAAAAAGAAATCTTTATTTGTACATGTAACATTTCTGGAAAGGTCTGTGAGAAGCTGCTAGCCGTGGGGACTTATGGAAACAGCAGGGAGGGAACAGGGTCACCAGTTGGGGCTCTCTTTCCACTGTATAGCCTTTTGTAGTGTTTTAACTTTTTGTCATGAGTAATAATCATTTTTAAAGATCTGCTTCTCAAGTCACTGATATGTGGTATATAAACCAAAAACAACAAAAGAACAAGACAAACAAATGAGAAACAAGAACTCATAGACACAGACAATAGTTTAGTGGTTACCAGAGGGAAAGGGGGGTAGGGGGTGGGAGATGAGGGTAAGGGGGATCAAATATATGGTGATGGAAGGAGAACTGACTCGGGATGGTGAACACACAATGGGATTTATAGATTATGTAATACTGAATTGTACACCTGAAATCTATGTAATTTTACTAACAATTGTCACCCCAATAAATTTAAAAAAAAAAAAAAAAAGATCTGCTTCCTGACATTTTAGGGCAGGCCCAGGCATAACAATAGATGCAGACCATTGAGCCAGGCAAATGCTCTCAAGCTTGGGGTGTGAATTTATGTGTCAGGGACTTGCCCACAGAATGACTTCCACTTTAGCAGTTCAGGTCATCTCAGGGCAGTGCTTCTCAAACTTTTCCACAGAAGTACCCCTCGATGACAAAACAGAATAAACATGCAACCTCAGGGGATCAAGGAAACTGGCCCAAACCTCTACTTTAAGCAACATTTCTTTAGTGTCCAGACTATCTTAAAAATTCAGGCAAATTACAGGATCTTCTTTTACTTATTGTCAAAAATAATTTTCTCTTCAAGTCTCATTTGTAGAATTCTGGTCACTACACTGGTAAATCCCTCACTCCTACTTTAAATGAACACAAATTCTAGATAGAATGTAAAAAAAAAAATGTATTCATAGTCTGTAAGGCAAAAAAAGTGAAAGTGATGACGGGAGCTTAAGATGAGGGACTTGTGGAAAACTAGGACTTGATGTACAAGTATACTGGGCATTGCAGATTTAATGTTCACATGGAAAAAACAGTCTGGACCTGACTCTTGCATCTGCAGAGTAAGAACTGATCTAAACAGTGGGCTGGGACTCACAAAACATTGCTCTAGACTTGAAATAAGGAACAAGGATTAGAAACGTTCTACCCACTAGTCCGAGAAGTGACAAGGAGGCTTGTCATCAACGTGGATTTTGGGGAAGAAAAAGAAAAATGCTAAAAATTAGAAATACAGGCCAGTACTGTTATCAAATGTAAATTCACACTACCTGCCTGAAACAGTGGCCTCAAGCCACAATATCAATGTAAAAAGTAGTTTAATACTAAAAAAATAAAAAATAAAAAAATAAGGACCTTTGTAGACGGAAAAAAAGTATTCTGTAGAGGTGGTCCCCAAACCCAGGGATCTGAGGCTTACCATAAAAATATGAACCACACTAAAGATAAACAGAAATAATAAACGGCACGAGGTAATGAATGGCCAGGAGAGGTAGTCACAGATGCAATAAATGGGGGAACATTGCATATCAAGAGCCAAAAATAATAGGGTAATATAAAAGAGATATTCAACATGTTTTAAAATATAAAGGAAGAAACATAAACTGTAAGAACAGAATGAAAACAGAACAAGAATATTGCCAAAGAACCAAATAGAAGTTTGAGAAAGTGAACATTATGAACTTTTTTATAGGAAAATGCAATTGATATAGTATATTTGTCACAGATGAGGAGAGTATTAGTGAACTGGAAGATTAGAGGAAATTACCAAACATGACTCAAAAAATAAAGAGATGGAAAATATGAGAGAAGTTAAGACACATAAATATTTGAATGGGAAAAACCAACATACATCTAAGAGGAATTCCGATACAGAAAAGAATATTCAAATATTCAATACTTGAATATCTGGGCAGTATTCAAACACGTAATGGCTAAGAATTCTTCAATATTGAAGATAAGAACCCTCATTTAAAGAAGTATGCCAAAATCTGAAAAGGATAATTAAAATATTTAAATGCATACCTAGATACTTGTACATCACAGTGAACCTACAGAATACCAAGACAATGAGAAAAATAAATCATCAAATCTTTGCAGGGCAAGTGGGGGAAAATTCACAAGACTAAAGAAGAACTAAAGTACATGACAAATAAGAAAAATAGGGAACATCTTCTTTTCAAATGACCACAGAACAAACCTCAAAATTTCCAAAAAACAGAACAGAAAGCATTCTTTAATGATAATGTAAAAATTAATTTGTTAAAAATCCAAAACCAAAAAGACTTTACTAGCTGGAAAATTTTTAAACACTCTTTCAAACAACTGCTGAATCAAAGAAAAAATAGAAAGGGAGATCACAGAATAACAGAAAGTGATAATAAGGAAGATGGTACCATCAGTAGTCACGGCAACACAGCTAAAGCAGTGCTGGGTGAAAATGCACAGCCTGATACACTTTTATTAATAAACAGAAAAAATAAAAATAAATGAAGGAAGCAACATAATAAATAAGTTAGGGAAAAAATCAAATAAACTGAATGGTAGGATAGCTGAGGGAATAAATTAATAAAGACAAAGTCAGAATATAATGACTATAAAACAGAACACTATACAACTAATGAATACATTTAAAAGCTGTTTCTTTGAAAAACAAAATAATGATAAAATATATAAAGTTATGGCTAATAAAATCAAGAAGAAGGAAGAAAGAGCAAATTTATAAAATGAAATTAAATGAATCCAAACAACTGAGAAAACCATGGAAATTAAATGTTATAAAAGTAGCTTTCCCAATGTTATAAAAATGAATTTTTAAATATTTGAAAACATGGATGAGATGGACCATGCTCTAGAGTGGAACTCTCTAATACTGCAGCTACTAGCCATATGCAAAAATTGAGCACTTAAAATGTAGCTACACTAGATTGAGATGTGTTGTAAGTGCAAAATGCAACTGGATTTTGAAGAATTATAAAACAAAACAAAAAAATGAATATTTCATTAATAATTTTTAATTGATCACATGTTGATAATATTGACACTGATAATATTTTAGATATATTTGGTTAAATAAATATTATTTCAAATAATTTTACCTGCTTTCTTTACTTTTTTAAAATATGGCCACTAGATCACTTTAAATTATAATTGTGGTTTGTATTATATTTATATCAAACAGTGCTGTAATAGAAAACATAAAACTGACTCCAGACGAGATAGAAAATCTAATAAACTGATACCTGCAGAGGAGCAAAGAAATTTGCCCACAAACTCCTACCTGCCAACTCTCCAGACCAAGCTCTAGACCAGCATGTTTTCCCACTAAAAAACAGTAACCCTAATGGTATTTAAACTGTGCCAGAGGATTTTTAAGAGAAAATTTTCCAAATGTTCTTTATGAAATGAACATAATACAAGGACTACACACAAAAAATTTCATATATTAATTTCACTTATAGATATGGAAGCAACAAACAAACAACAAAAACTAAATAAAACATTGACAAGCAGGGTACTTGGGCTTCCAGGTAGAATATAATAGATCAGAAAGAACAATGCTCTCTCTATAATAACTGAAGAAGTCTGAAATAATTGTATTTTAAAGACAGTGGAGATCCATGGAAACAAGGATTTGATTTTTTAAATTCTACAGAAAAAAAGCCCATCCTAAATGACCTGACAATCACCAGCTGGATGTGAGCTAATGTCAGTTTGACTCAAACAGAAGGACTCTATATGGGAAGAGAAACCACCAGATATTCTGGTTAATGCGATAGGTTGGAAGTTTTAAAAGCCCAAAATACAGGGCTTATTTCCCCATGAGACATTTACTAAGTTCCGGGGTGGTTGGGCTAAAAAGGCAGAGGGAAATATACTGCAGTCTTGTATTGCAGAATTGAACGTATAAAAACTGAGCAAAAAGAGGTAAAACAATCACTATTTGCAGGTGATTTGTTTTATACTTCAAAACCCCAAGAGAAATGAGTGAAAACTACTACAAACAATAAGAGAACACAGTAAGATGTGTAAAATTAATATTCAGAAATCAATAGCTTTTGTTTATATGAACAAATCAGGCAATATAATAGAAGAAAATACTTTGTTTACAATAAAAAAGATAAAATAATTAAAAATAAGCTTTAAAAAATATGTGCAAGACCTATATAACCTTTTAAAGACTCATAAGAGAACAAAATAAAGAAAAAGACTTGAATAAATTAAAAGACATAACATGTTCCTAGATAGGAAGACTTAGTCTTATGTCAATTTCCCTTAACGTAACTTATAAATGTTAATTTATAAATATTATCCCAATAAAAACACAAAATGAAAATTTCATCTGTACAAGGTGATTCTTACTTTCACATGGAAAAATAAACAAGAATAACTCAAGTAATTTTGATAAAGAAAATAAATGAGAAGGAATAGCTATAAACATTCTTAAAATCTTGAATAATTAAAACATTGTAATAATGGGATATGATTTATCACACTGACATGATACAGAGTTAAAAATCCTGAAAATATCCAAATACACATGGAAATTTTAAGATAAAGGTGACATCTCAAATACATAGGGAAAAGATGGATGAGTCAATAAACGGTATTAACATTTTGCATATAGACTTCTCATCTACAGTAAAATTAATTCCAACTGTATCAAAAATTTAAATATAAAAATAAAAAAATATATAAAAATGTTAAAACAAAAATAGGAGATGAGGAAGGTCTTGCTAACTATGACTCACAATCAAGAAGCCACAAAATAAATGGTTGACCATTTCAACCACATGAAAGTCAAACACTTCTTTATGGCAGACACCAAACACGTTTGTTGAACACCCACAGCAAAGTCAATAAGTAAATGACAAAATAAGAAGCATGTGTAACTCATATCACAAACCAAGTGTTCATTTGCCCAGTATATAAAGAACCCCTGCAAACTGATGAGGCTAAAGACCAAAAGACCAATAACAAAATGAACATGGATGTGGACACTTTATAGGAAATATACTTGGTTCTTAAGTATATGAAGATATGCTCAGTGTCATAATAAGCAATACACAAATTAAAACCATACTGATTTTTAAAAAAATGTATCATAAAAGGCAAAAGTTTGAAAACAAACTGTGTTGAGTAAGCCTTGGAGACATAAGCACTCTCTCCTACATTGCTACGGGAGCATAAGCTGGCCTACCCCCTGCAGAGGGTAATTTGGCATCATCTGTCCACATTAGAGACATATTAATATTAACCCATTGACTGAGCAATTCCACTTCTAGGAATTTACTTTCTGCATAAACATAACCATGTGTTACATGAAGAATTGCAAAGTTACCCAAGGCAACGCTGTTTGAAAGCAAAAGACTGCAAACAACTTAAATGTCCACCTATAGGATTATTATGGCACGCTTTGTATAGTGAGTATCAGTAAAGGAGAATGATGATGAGCTTTATGCACCATGATAGAAAACTCTCTTAGATACACTATTCACTGAAAACCACAAAGAACAGTGAGTACATTGTGTGGTTATGACTAAGCAAGTAGAAAAAGAGTAGGGAGTAGGGAAAACAGATATATTCAATTTGCTTGTATGTATGTGCAAAAAAAGGGGGGGAGGGAAAAAATCTCTAGAAAGATAAACAACAAATTAATAATAGTGGCTATCTTTTGGGATAAAGGATAAGAACTGAGCAGATGGGAAAGGACACTTTCCACTGTGCAATATTTTATAATTGCTGCTTTCCTGAACCATAGGAGATATAACTTATTCAAAACATTCAATAAATAAAACATTTGCCTATGAGCAGGAAGGACGGGACAATGCCCCCCCCACCTCCTGCTCCCAGAGCACCCAGGCTCCCACTGAGCTGAGGAACGTGCACATGTGGTTGTCTTGGTTTCAGAGCCTGGGGTGGGCATATGTGAGTCCTTGAAGATTACAGGACTTGTTCAGGCCTGTCCGGGGAGGTCAAGGGCAATTTTAGAGCTGGAAGCCCAGAGGGGGTAGATTCTGCAGTGATGAGTCCTGTGATTTCAGAATGGAGCCTCTGGCCCCAGACAAGGAGGCAGGTGCCTGGACAGCCTCTGAGGGGCCATCACTGCTTGGGCCAGCTGGTCAGTTCTGGTCTTGCTACAGGGATCTGAGCAGCAAGGCATTGTAGGGTTTTCTGAACTGATTTTATCAAATTTCTCACCCTCCTCACCTGGTGAGAGGCCTCAGACAGGATTACAAAAGCAGTCTGGAAAGGAGACTGGCCTGTCAGCAGAATGTAGCCACCCCCCAGGCCCTGGCCCCAGGACCCTGGACTGACCTAGCAAAGAAGCCAGATGGATCTCAATCCAAGATGGCAGAGCAGATAAACACTGTGCCTGCTTCCCTCCACGAACACATTAAAATTGCCACTAAATTATGAAACAGTCAACCTGGAGAACCATCTGAAGTCTGGCTAAACAGAAGTTTTATAACTAAGGATATAAAGAAGCCATGTGAGAAGCCATGGTAGGAGAGGTAGAGACGTGCACCAGTCTGGTCCCAAACCTCCGTGTGGTGGTTGAGAATCAGGAAGGATATCTCAGGCAAGGAGTTTCCCCCCAGAGGAGCAAGGGACCCCAGCCCCCAACACCAGGCTCCCCCGTCAAAATACCCATGCCAGGAAGAGGAGCACACACAAGATCTGGCTGTGAAAAAACAGTGGTGATTCCGACCATCCGGGTGGAACGGAAGGCTGTGGGAAACCCAGAACTCCTCTTAAATGGCGCGTGCACAGACTCTCTCACTCGCAGGCACTCACCTTGGGCTCCATCAGAGGGACGATGACTCTGGGGGTGTCAGAGGCATACAAGGGGAGGCAGACTGAGGTGTGTAGCTCAGAGTAAGGGCTGGAAGACAGTCAGCATTTTCCCTGTGTGTGGCTCTTCTCCCGTGCAGATGCAGGTGGGCGCCATCTTTCCTGTGTTGAGCCGCCCCCACAGGTTGCCAGATGGGAGGAAGTTGGGGGTGGGTGATAAAAGGGGAAGGGATTAAGAAGTACAAATTGGTTGTTAAGAAGTACTTATGGGGATATAGTGTATAACATAAGGAATATAGTCAATAATATTGTAATAACTAGATAAGGTGTCAGAGGAGTATTAGATTTGTTGGGGTGATAGATGGGAGGGGCTTGGGGGACAGTGAAAAAGATGAAGGGATTAAGAAGTACAAATTGGGGTGGCCAGGTGGCTCAGTTGGTTAGAGCATGAACTCTGAACAACAGGGTTGCTGGTTTGATTCCCACATGGGCCAATGAGCTGCGCCCTTCACAACTAGATTGAAGACAACGAGCTGCCGCTGAGCTGCCAGAGGGGCGGCTGGATGGCTCAGTGGGTTAGAGGGCGAGCTCCCAACAACAAAGTTGCCAGTTCAATTTCCGCATGGGATGGTGGGCTGAGTCCCCTGAAACTAAAGATTGAAAATGGCGACTGGACTTGGAGCTGAGCTGCGCCCTCCACAACTAGATTGAAGAACAATGAATTGGAGCTGATGGACCCTTGAGAAACACACTTTTCCCCGATATTCCCCAATAAAATTTATTTAAAAAAAAAAAAGAAGTACAAATTGGTAGTTACAAAGTAGTCATGGGGATATAAAGTAAATTATAGGGAATATAGTCAATAATATGGTAATAACTATATAGTGCCAGATGGGTACTAGACTAATCAGTGGGATCACTTCTTAAATTATATAAGTGTCTAACCACTATGCTGTACACCTGAAATTAATATAAAATAATATTCAATATCAGAAAAATAAAAACAAAAAAGAGGCAGAGGCCTAGACACCTGATTCCATTTTGCAATATCCCCAGGGAACCATTCCATCTAGTGACCAGCATGGTCAGCCACTTTTACACGAGGCCTTTTATCACCTTGTGGCCAGTAGACTATCCACAACACTGGCTGGTGTGAGTGGCGGCAGGGGCTGCAGGCCATCGCAACCAGGACAGGCAGAGACTTCATTAGCCACAAAGCTCTGCTTCTCAACTTCAGGCACTCCCCCAGTCACAAAAGTTCATGGAGCACCTGCTATTATACAATCAGGCACATTGCAGTGTGCCCCTGGGTTTCCCAAAGCTCTGTTTCCTCCGGCCTGCAGGGCCCCTCCACACAACTCAGCAAGTGTTAGAGAATCTCTTGTATTAGGCACTACTTGCTTTTTGCAGTAAATTTTATGCCAGACAAGACTGTGGCCCCTGGAAGCATGGATCTGTGTTGTATTTCCTTGCGTTCTCCAGGGCCCCCAATAAACACTCAAACACATCACAAGGCTTTCAATAAATGCTTGCTGATTGCATGCCAGTGTCCCATCTAGAAAGAGAGTTTCATCACAGTCAGTTAAGACCCAAGATGCATCCTCAGCCGTGCTGTCCAATGCCACCCTAAACGCCAGTCCTCACAGCCACCTTCAAGGCCCTACTAGCCCTGCCTGACCCCTCCCCCCACTCCCACCCCATCTCCACCCCACCAGACCTTGACCTCATCCCCATCACTTCTCCCTCCCTCCCCTCCATCACATCTTGTCCTCCAATAGGGAGTGCCACAGTCCCATCTCAGGACATTGCACTTGGTGGAGCTCCCCACCTAGAATGTTCTTCCTCCAGAAATCCATGGGGCTCAGCCCCTCACTTCCTTGTCAGGTCTCTGCTGAAAGACCACCTTCTCAGTGAGGCCTTTCCTCATCACTCTGTTCAAAAACCACCTCCCACCTCACACGCCCCTTCCCCTTTTCCTGCTTTAGTTTTCTCCAGGTCACTTATCACCAGCTCAAATAGTCTGTAGTTTTCTTATTTGTTTATCACCTGTCTCCACAAGACAACGAGAGCTTCCCAAGAGCGGGGATTGTTGTGTTTTGTTCAGTGCTGTATCCCCAGGCATATAACAGTGCCTAGCACATAGTAGGTGTTCAGTAAATATTTACCGAATACATTAACATATGTATTGATTGATTAATTTAGCCATGGCTCTTTGTCAAAGTTAATTCAACTAAAACGACAGATTATACATAGTTTATGCATCTGGGTAAAAAACACTTTCACGTATTTCTTTACAAACAGTTTCATTTTATTTTAATCTCAGGAAATGTTATTCTTGTGCTTTGACAGAAGTGAACACTAAGACTCAGAAAAGTTAGGAGATTTTCCTAAGACTCCGAGAATTTAGATTTTTCCAGGACCTTCAACTGGTCACTAGCAGAACCCAGGCATCGTGCTTTCCTGTCTCCCTAAATTCAGATTGGTTCACTTAGCCCAGGCTTTCGGACTGGGGATGGCCCCTTCCTCCCTTTCAGTTCTGTGGGTTCCTCCTGAAGCCTCATACTCTCCTTTAAAAAGAAAAACCTGTATTTTTCCCTTTCCTTCTCTTGCCCCCTCCCCCCTCCAATCCCAGAAGAAGCCATTGTGATTGTCTTTTGGCAGAAGCACTCTGGGCAAGGTTGTACTCTCATTTTTGGACTGTGTTCACTGGGTTCTTTCACATTGCGAGAAGCAGAAACGGGCCTGGATCCCCCTGAAATAATGGGGATTCATGGCAGTAATTCACGTGGCGTTCAGAAAGATAGGGATCTGGTAACACAGCCCAGCTTCGTGGAAACGCAGCGCCTGCCCAGCAGCCTGGTTCCGGGCTGGAACACAGGCTCCCCGGCGCCTCCCCCTCCTCTGTCTGGCTAGCTCCTGTGCTTCTTCCATCTCGGGTCTGCATCCCCTCCTCCCCGCACTGGCGCACTCAGCAAACGGTCCCTCCTTTGTGGCCCTGGAATTTTCTGTGAGCCTCTGGACCAAGGCATTGATCCTCTTGCGTTGGGATTGGTTGCTGGGTCTCCCTCCGCACCTTCGCGATACAGATACTTTTCCTAACCCCTAACCCTTCGGTCTCTAGGACCCACCCGCCACTTCTATAAGGGTCCGGTAGTTCCGTGGTGGATGGATCTAGAAAGGTGCCCTTTCATTCATTCTCCCAACAGGTACTGAGTTGCAAAAGCCGGGGGAGGAACTTGGGGACAATCCCAGACCAGAGCATGGGTGGGCGAGGCGGAGGCTGGAGACGGTGGTTTATAACACACACAATAAAGTCACAAGGGAGGGAAATGCCACCATCGTTGCCCCCCCGCCCCCCATAATAACACAGGCATCGTCAGCTTTTCGTCGATTTGCTGAAAGCTTTCTTCGTAGAGGTGGGGAGAACAGGGGAAAGAAAAAAAAAACTAGCGTCTTGCGCGATGAGTCGTGCAGCAGCTCCCAGAAACCGGTGGTTTCGATGGGCTCCGCGAGCGACCCCGCTCGGCGGCCGGGGGCTGCGGGATGCGCAGCGCGCCGCGCCGCCAGGGGCCGCCGGAGCCGCCTGGCGTGTGGAATTTTCCACAGCCCGGCGGAGCTTGCACTGTTGCGTCTCATTGGCCGAGCGGGGGTGTCTGTCCCCTCGTGGGGACGGAGATTAGATTAGCCTGGGAGCCCTCCTCAGTGGGCTTGGCAGGGTTCTGATTAATCAGGTCAGCGGGGCCAGGGAGGGGAGTCGTGGGAGGGTGGGGGCCGGGAGGGGCCCACGTCTGTTTTCAAACCCAGCTGGCTAAAGCCTTTGTCTGTCACCTTTCTACACGGAAAATGCTCCAGTGAGCCGGGAAAAGTCGAGGGTAGACAATCGAATTTGCCTCTAAATAGTAAAAATTTCCCTGGAAAATAAGATTCCCCATGCTAATGCCCTGGTCCCTCCCCCATCTCTCACGCCTTCCCTCTCCCCTTAGGTGAGAGCTGTAGCCAGGCCACCACTCTCTTCCTGACCCTGACATGTAACCCTTTGACCATGCAATGCCATCAACAGATTCTCTTCGGACAGTGACTCTTCCAGACTCCCCAATCCAATCAGAACTTCAGAACCAAATCGGTTTTTGCCCCCCAGGGTCAATCGAGAAATGCAGACAGTGAAATGGGGAGAGTGGACCTTTTCTGTCTGTTGGAGGATCGTCATGAACTCCCCACACTAATATTGAAGTGCAGCAGGGCACAGCGAACATTACTGCTCAAATAGATGGCTGGCTTGATGGAATTTACGTGGGAGCGCCTCCTGTTGATTTAGGATTAAAAATGCTCCCCTTGTTTTGTTTTCTCCTGAAGTTTCTGGCACTGGGAAGCTCCTTTCTGAGGGTTATTGTTAAATCTGCCACAGGGCTAGCTCTGGTCCTCCGTGGACGTTTGGTGATGGAATGAATGTCGACCCCTGTGGTCTAGGTACTTAAAATGGCAGTAGTGACAGCTCCTGGGTCCTAGTGCTGGCGCTGTCACAGTTACCTATGTGACCTTGACTAGTAATGCTTTCCTTGGGGCTCAGATTCCCTGCTTTTAACATGGTGCCAATAGATTCCTCAAAAAGTTAAATAGAGAATTATCATAATAGGGCCTCCTAAGTATATATACACCCGAAAGAGTTGAAAACAGGTACTCGAAACATACTTGGATAAGAATGTTCGCACTAGTCAAAAGGTAGGAACAACCTAAGTGTCCATCAGTGGATGAATGGATAAACAAAATGTGGCATATCCATACAATGAGATATTACTCTGCCATAAAAACGAGTGAAGTACTAACACATGCTACAACATGGATGAGCCTTGAAAACATTGTGCTAAGTGAAAAAAGGCAGACACACAAGGCCATAAATTGTATGATTCCATTTATATGACATATCCAGAATAGATCAATCCATAGAGACAAAGCAGTTGATCATTGCCAGGGGTCCGGGGAGGGAGGAATAAGGAATAACTACTTAATGAGTACAGGTTTTCTTTTGGGAGCAATGAAAATGTCTTGGAACTAGATAGAGATGGTGGTTACACAACACTGTGAATATACTAAATGCCACTGAAATGTTCACTTCCAAATGCTTAATTTTATATTATATGAATCTCACCTCAATACAAAAATTGTAATGGGGCTAATAACAAAAATACCTGACTGAGGATTAAATGTGACATCTATGTAGAGATGTTTGAGCAAGTTAAACACCCTAGGTCTTTGATTCCTGCTACCTATTCCCTGGGCCATATGAACCCTTAAGAACAGGGTGGGTTCCAGATGTTGATCTAAGTAAGCCCCAGAGCCAGAGCGCACCACAAAATCAAGCTAACCGAATGCATGTGCTGGAAATAGAGTATATATGCTCAGTGAATGTTAGCTGGTGTGATTAAGGGAAAAGTAAACGATGAATAAGAAACATTGGGTGGTTTGTGTTCTGTTGGGGGCTGGTGGAGTGAGGGAGACAGCATTTAAAGTAAAAGGGGGGGGCGCTTGGAAGTCAGTTTTTGAAGTTGCTTTAAGCACTGTGCAGCACTGCAGGATGACAGAGGGAGGGGAATTGGGGGGTAGAGGATAATGACAGAAGGGAGAGAGGTCTACCCATCAATGGGGATATTCTGAAAATAAAGCAAGGAGGGGCTGTCAGATGCTAGGAGTGGGGATGACACAGAAATTCAGGAATCTCCACAGGGCTCTAAAGAGCCTCCTTTTGTTATAACAGTGAAAGGGAGACTGAAATTTTGTCCCCTGCAACAAGGCACTCGAAAAATCCAACTCTCAAAGCAAAATCCGCCGTGCCAAGCAGGCTCCCTCAGAGAAAAACCACTAATGAACTAAACTCAGTAGAGACCCACCACGCAGGCATCACTGAACTCCTCCTCCTGTTCCCCACCTGAATTGAAAGTCCCATCATGACAATCAATCTTTCTGCAAATCAGCCTGAAGCCAACAGCCTTTAACAGCAAAAGGGAGGGTTGCACGGGTGCGGGATATAATGGGAATTAGGACATTTTCCAATTTTCTATGGTGACCCTGACTCAACTTCTGTAATATCAACCATCAAACTAACCATCCTATTCCTCACTGTAACTGGAGACCCCATCCACTCCCCAGGGACGTGCCAATGTGAAAACCCAGGGGAGCCCCAGAGGAATCCCTGATCTAAGATACAGTGCCCTATAGCTTCCCTGCTCCCTGAAGCCCAGTTCCCACTAGCCGCAGGGCAGGGAGCCCAATGAACTGCCATTCCAGAGAGAAGAGGTCTCGGAGCCCCAGAGGACCAGACCTTTGGACTTTGTTGGAATGCGTTGTCTTCAGTCTTTCAGAGACACAGGTAAAGATAGAGATAACAAGTGTATCAAATCAACACGTTCATTGTGCACTTTAAACTTACACATTTTGTATCAACTATATCTCAATAAAGCTGGAAAAATAAGACAGAGACATAGACACACATACATACTATTAACTGTTGTTCTACAGGAGTGGGAGGTGTCTCCTACTAGAAATAATTGCCACTAGAAATAATTTGAAACCACAGTTCTACACGGTTTTTATGCCTATGGTATATACCCGCCCACACCAACACACACTGTCCCCTCCCTATGCCCAGGCCCCTGCATCAACACAGGTGAAGTACTTTGCCTAAGACGGCAGGAAGCTTAGTGACATGTTCTAAGCAATTAAGTTAGGTGTATTCAGTGATTAGAGTCCTGACTGATTTCAGATGCATCTTTTTTAATACAAGTAAAATATGTTTATTGTAGAAAGTTTAAAACACAATTAAGCAAGAAAAAAAATGTTTCAAAACTTTTAAGCACCCCAATCTCGCCAGCAGGAATTACTACTATTAAATTTTAAATTCCGGTTTGTATCGCTTTAAATACATGCATGCACGTATGTGTGTGCACACACGGGGGAGCAGCTGAGACTAATGAATGGAGGGGCAAGAGCTCAGTTTTGGGTGAGCAGAGCTTTGATGTGAGGTGCACGGAGGCTTGGAGTCAGGTGGGAATGAGGACAGCACGACTGCTGGCGAAGCCTCGGGTCCCCCGCCTGCCCCGAGCCACAGCTCAGCCCCTTGGAGCAACCCGGTCATCTTCCTCATCCTTTGCAGAAAGCACCACAACCCCACCCAGCACAGGACCAAGGCAGGTGTTGGCAGCCAGGTGAGCATGAGGTAGACATCTGGGGCTGACCTCCCCAAGGGACCAGCAGCAGGAGCAGGGTCTGGGACAGTCCTCAAGCACTTCTGCAGGTGATAGAAACCAAAGGCCAGAGAGAGAATCTGAGCTATGGTGGTCCTAACAGGTGGAAACTCCCATAAGTTCCCTCACAGACAACTGGGGAGACTATTCTACATAATTTTATGCCGTATTGCATTTTGTTCTGTGGATAAATGATAATTTGTGAATTAACCCTCTAATTTTGGACATTTAAGTGGCATGTACGTTAGGACTTATGTTCAGATGCAAAATATCACACCCCTGAGACACCAGGAATTAAATTAGGATTGTCTTTTTCTCATCTAATGAAAAGTCTGGAAGGAGGCAGTGCTGATTGACCTTGGGTGAATGGGTAGTGGTCTCCAACATCCCAACAGAGTTCCAAGCAGGATAAAGAAGAAGAGGGGGGCCAGAGGTCATAGGTCAGGATGGTGCTGGTAACTCAGTTGATTTCCCTCACAAAGCATTTTCCTGAAGGTGCTGCCCCATGACTCCTGCTTACATGTCACTGTCCACCCCTACTGGCAAAAGGGTCCAGAAAACGATTTTAGACATATTGCTCCCCACCATGTGTCTAAAATCCCCAGCAAAACTGGGGTTCTCTTAAAAAGGAAGATCAGAAAAACAACGTCAGAAAAGCCTTTTCACCATGGCATTGAAGCTACATCCTGACCTAAATTTTTCCTTGAGATCAAGCCACGGCAGTAAAATTGTTCCTTTAAAGAGCTGTGGAGAGTTCTAAGACTTCTCCAATACGTTGCCTTTTAAAAACATGGTACGAACTTGTACTCCCACCAGCAGTGTCTGATAAAAAGAAAAAGCATCCCTTTAACAGAAATATTGCTGTAATCTCTTTTTATTTGTACTCTTTGCTACTTTAATAAGAAAAATTTTTCGTGCCTATTTTCCCTTAATTGTTTGAAACTATCTTTAAAATAAGTACTGGTCTTGTTTCAGGGCATATCAGCGTAGACCAGTGCTGCTTAAATTTTCATATGTGCACAGATAACCTAGAATCTTATTAAAATGCAGGTTCTGATGCCACAGGTCTGGGGTCAGCTGAAAATCTGCATTTCTAAGAAGCGCCCACATGACACAGGTGCTACTGGTCCCCAGACCTCACTTTGAGGAGCAAGTTCCTACGCGCCCCACCAGTGCGATTTCGTTATAAAATAGCATAAGTCCGTGTGCTAAGTGAGAACTGCTCTCTTCCCTGAACACACCAACCCGCACACAGAGGAGGGTCAGGCTAACGAACACCCCCAAGTGTGGACTATCCAGCACCCCAGTCTCTACTTCTGTGTTGCTGCAGAGGGAATAACAATTCTGCTCAGTTCAACACAGGATTTCTGAGTAAGCTGGGAGGCTCCTGCAAAAAGTGAGGGCTGCTTTAAGCAGGTTCAAGTCAGTGGTGGTGGAGAGATAAGAAAGGTAAGCACGTCTGCAGCTGTCTCCTAAACGAAGACCAAGAGACTGGAATGGCAGAAAATGAGTGCCGCTCGTGGGCACCTGGGGAAAGAGGCAGGATCGATTGTTAAAATACTAATTCGAGTTTGGTTCCCTTTGCTTCTCTCCGGCACCCATTTCCAGCTGGTAGCCCAGCTTCACATGGCCTTGCCTCGGGGATTTGGGCCAGCTGAAAAGATTCTGCCCTGCTTTTGCAAACACTAAAATCCTGGGTGACATTATCCAAGGGCCTGGAAAGTAGAAGGAGAAGGGAGAAGAGGGGAGAGGAGGATTCCAGAGCAGGGCGGTGGAAAGAGGAGCTGTGGGGACATGGGGCAGCCATAAGACCTCCGAGGGCCTGAAGAGTCCCAGAGCTGGGCCCCAAGCTTTCTTTCCCTAGGGACACAGCTGACCTGCAGGCTGGGACAGACCCAGTGCCAAGGCAGTGGGGGTAGGGAGACAGGGTGCGATGGGAGTATTTGGGCGGATTACCTCTGTTTATGCTCCTTACCTTGAAGCCTGCTTTGATCTTAAGATCGCCACACCAGTTTTCTATGCTTTGAGTCTGCATAGTACCTCTTTTCCCATCCTTGTACTTTTAGCGTGTCTGTGTCCTTATATTCAAAGTGTGTCTCTTGTAAACCTTTTCGTCGTAATTGGACTGCACCATGGCCTACAAACAACTAGCGGGTGTGGGGCTTATAGGGCTTAGAAAATCCCTAAGGGTCGTAAAATGAAAGAGTTTGTAGTACCACTGACATAAATTAAGTATCTTTTTCATCAAAGGGGAACCAGAACATAAGTGAAAAACATCCCACAGATTAGAAGTTAAGCTCAGGGAACTGCAGCACCCGTGGTTGCTGGATACACTGCACGCCCAGCCAGGTGACCAGTGTGAGGACCTTTCAACCTGGGAAGAGAATCTGAGCGTGTGAGTGTGTGTCCACCTGCCAGGTGGGCTTAACTCATGCAATGCCTGTTTCCCTAACAACAGAGCCTGCTACAGTGACCACCCCCCACCACACACACATGAACACTCTCCTACCTACACCTACAAATGTCACAGCACCACCTGGAGAGAGACAGAGAGAGAGACAGACCCAGCAATTGCAGAAGACACAGCCAAGAGATAGCTTTCATTTCTCTCATTCAGCCCTGGCTGCTTAGGAGCACCCCCCAGAGAAGATATTTTAAATGCTAATGCCCAGACCCCATCCCCAGGTAATTCTATTTCATTAATCTGCGGTAGGGCTTGGCATCTGTACCTTTTTAAGGAACTTTCCATTCGAATCAATATTTTTAAAGGCTAAGACAATCGAATAGGCCACCAGACCCCTTTACAGGCTGGAGATATTGCAGAAGGGAACCACTTAGAAAGCCACTAGTTTTTACAGTCAGGAACATGTTATCTGTGGCATTACCAATGACACCAGGCCTGGCTGGCTTGCAAGGACAACTCTGCTGAGATGGAATGAGACCAGGCGGTGCCAGGACCCATCCAACGCACCGGACCGCTTGGGAATGGCAGCTGATACTGAAGCTCCCTCAGGGAGAGAATCATGGCCACAAAACGCAGGACAGGAGCCATACTTGCTCCCAGGCAAATAATCAGGCTTGAACTTCAGCATTACTTGATACCTATCTCCAAGGTCAATACAAATGAATAGACTTCTTTGGTTTCTTTTCTTAAAACAAATGTTTCAATCGTCTCTATTTACCTCCTCAATTCAGAGTACATTGGCCAGCACGTTCGAGCCTTTCTGAAAGCAAGCCTGTATGTGGACATAATGGAAATTAAACCATTTCCATGAGAAATGGCATTTCATGTTCAACCCCGCTTGCAAGAAATTAACTCAATTGACCAGCAGAAGAAGGAAAAAAATAGCCGTGTTTTGCAAAGAATGAAAACTGACCCACGATCCATTACAGAGAAGGCCCTGGAAGTCCAGAGTGTTTGGCTTCAGGCAGAACTAGTAAGTTTGAGGCTCATTTTTCAATGGAAAATGCTCTTTCTTCTCTGCTGCTCACAGCAGCTAGCTCACAGTGTGAAGCCCACACCAGACCACTTGAAAATGATATTGTTCTAGGACTTGGGGTTTGGGAGAGACACAGAAGGATTTCAATGGAAGGATGAGAACTTCTGTCACCTTGACCAAAGCAAATGCTACCCAGTTATCCAGTCCAAGGATCCCTTTGTTACCGTGCTAAGGTCCGGCTGCCCACTGCTTGAAAAAGTTAAAAATTGAGAGACAAGGTTGGTGGAAAGAAAAGCAGGTTTATTCAGAATGCGAGGATTCTGAGAAGATGGCAGACTCCTGTCCGAAGGCCATCTCCTCATTCCTAGAAAGGTCAGAAGTTTTTATCAGTACACAAGAAGAAGCAGAAAAAAGGAAAGGGGGAGTCAGTCATGTGACTCATCCGGGTGAACATCTCCTGGGGTCTGGTTTGTTCATCTAGAACCTAGTCTTCCGGGTGAGTCATATGTCATCTGACAGAGAATCACAGTTAAGAATTGCAGCCTGGTTGCGGGTGTCCGGAGGGCTGATTCAGTTTCTTGCAAGTTAGTGTTGTGCTGATTAGCTAGATTAGCAAGGTATGCAGGTAGCCTCGGGAAAGCAGAGCCATTAAATCAGATAGTGAGGGAGAGAAACAAAGAAAACAGCTTAATAGCAAACTGGGAGGTGAATCAAGCTATGGGCTAAGTGATTTCTTAGTGTCACTCTTACACCTTCCCTTATCCATAGAGGATGTGTTCCAACACCCGCAGGGGATGCCTGAAACCACAGATAGTGTCGAACCCTATATACCTATATACCAGGGGTACCAAAAAAAGGTATACAAGTGGTCACTTTGGTCAACGTTGCTCAAGCAGTAGTTCACCATAATCAGAAGTGTCTGGATGGTAACCACTGAGCACCTCTTGTAATTACAGAAGTTAAACGTGATTGTATTCATCTTTTGTTATCGGTATATATTGAATATTACAATTTTAATAGTTTTTTCCTTTCTTAAAGTGTGTATACATTTTTTTGATGTGTATACAAAATGTGTATACATTTTGGCATCCTCTGTGTACTACGTTTTTCCCTATATGTTCATACAAACCTTTTCCCTTCAAGAAAGAATTTTACAGCTTTTCTTGGGCATATCTGAATTGCCAACATCACTAATTTTGCTGTTTCTGGCCATTAAGTAAAATAATGGTCACTTGAACATAAGCACTGGGATACCAGGGCAGTCACTCTGATAACAGGACAGCTACTAAGTGACTAATGGGCGCCAAGCATCTACAGTGTGGACAAAAGGATGATTCATGTTCTGGGTGGGTCGGAGCAAGATGCGCAAGTTTTCATCACGCTACTCAATGGCGTGCAATGTAAAACTTATGAACTGTTTCTGGAATTTTCCATTTATTAATAATATTTTCTGACTGAGCTTGACCGCGGATAACCGAAACAGCAGAACGCAAAACCACGGATAAAGGGGGACTGTCCCCAGGTGGCAACTTGCTAGATGTCATTAATTAAAACCAAAGCTCCCTGCTTGCAAGCACCAGGTTCCACCTGCTGCCCCATCTTTGCAGCAGCAGTCCCAGCCCTTCCTTCCTGGTCATCCTTCTCTGCCATCAGCTTCTCGGCTCCTGCAGAATCAGAGGTTTGGAGTTTATTTACATCAGCCAACAAAGATAATAAGGTATTTTCCCTCACTCACACAGAAATCCTTGTCCCATTCAGCATCCAATGCTTTGGAGGATAATTTTACTTTTAAGGATCCTTTCCCTGTGTTCATTTTCTCCAGGTGGGAACTTGCGAGGTGTCATTCCTTCCTTGCAGCATTGTTTCCTGCAGCTGGAACTTACTCCTCCAAAAAACACTCTTGCAGAAACATTCAGAATAATGTTTGACCAAATATCTGGGCACCCCCTGGGCCAGTCAAGTTGACACATAAAATGAGCCATCACGATGGAGTAAGAGGCAGCATCGAAAGAACATCAGCTCTGGAGCCCAGCGGTACAAGGTCAAGTTCCAGCTGTTCTTTACTAGTTGTGTGATTTGTAGGTTGCTCTGCTTCTCTGGGGCTGCCTCAGTTGCCTCTCCGGTGAGATAAGGATAAGAAAAGAGCCAGCATGTGCACTTATGTGACACATAGCAGGCACACAAGCAGTAGTTGTTCTGGATGCAAAAACTACTTTTTTTAAGGTTCAATTTGCCCTTTGCATTTAATGTACATTAATATTATTTAGGCAAAAGAGGCTGTTTGGCATAGAAAATATAGGAAGAAAAAGGGAAGCATTAATATCAAGAAAGAAAAGGAACGGACCAGAGGATCTGTTGTTGGTACATGCTTACTCTTAAGTTAGAATGGCAGGATCTGGGGGTTTGGGGGACATATCAGAGCTGCTGGACTGTGTGGCTTCTCTCCTTTAATGAAATTGCTCCTTTATTTTCCCAGGGGGTCGGTGGGCCCATATTTACCTTGGAATCTAATGGTAGGGTGGCAGTGCATGGACATGTTTCACATTATAAGCATGAGTGTTGGATGATCACGAAACGTAATACATTTGGGACCTGATACCATCATCCACCATAAAAGCAAAATATTTTTCCGTCTAGAAATCAAGTTGGAAAACCTCTCTCACAGTTGGTTTAGGTTTTAAAAGCACAGTAATGGCTGCAAAGATGGCCTGCTCGTCCAGATAAGACTGGAGCCAACCTGACACCTCATTGCAGTATTGGTCCCTCTTCCAAAGCCCTGCTAAGCATGTGGGTGGTGTTAACGACGTCTTTCTGGCAGCTCGCGTGCATGAACCAAGAAATTAGCCTAATGGTTAGAGAAAACCTAGATGGCACAGCAAGAAATTCAGTGGCTGGGCTGGCCAGCTGAGACTGCTGGGGGCCAGCACGATGGCTCTCACAGAGTGTGAGATATTTGGGGTTTGGCAAACCCTAAGAAGCTGGCTGCCAAGCCCTGTTGCCTCCTTGTTCCCCTGGTGTATTTCAAAGGAAATTAAATCCACATGTTTCTGATTTGCTGACACTTAAAGCTCATCCAAAGGTAGTTTTGCAAGAGTGGTTTGGATCCGAGAAGCCTAGAGAAAGTTTAATTATTATTGTTATTTTTCATTTTGAAATGCAGACCTGTACGCTTGCATAATAAATGCCATGCCTGCAAAATCAGAGCCCAGTTTTGCCTGATGAAAAGGTTTCGTCCTGGGCCCACCAGAGACAGAGAATTGAAATCAACTACAGAAGACAGTGACTTTCACATCCTGGAAATCCATCTTGAAAATGGCACTGTTAGTGGCTCCTTTTGATTTAGGCTGCCTCTGAGAACTATCAAAGCTAGAGTTCAAAAATCTATGTATAGATTAAGTCTATCGATTTCATTATTTCCTCAGATTCTGGCCAAGGGGGCGAAAGCCCAAATTCAAGATGGCGTCTACGGTAGGTCCTGGGAACCTGGGTCCAAGGATGTGGAGCTTGGGACCTTAAGGGCAAGAGACCATCACAGAGGTGTTCTGAAGAATGTTCTGAAATGTTCTGCCATGTCCCTGAATAAAACCTAGACAAGCGGCAACCCAAATTCTGCTTCAGGGAAACAGAATTATATACTTGGAAAAAAATTAGTGCTTCTGGATGTCACATGTGACCACTCCAAGTCCAGTCACATGAAAACTGTTGGCCAAAGAGATCAGGGACCACAGCGTCCCCTCTTCTGAGCAAGGGATTAACATTTTCAGTTTCTCCCATCTCCCCTAGCTTTAGCCATTGCTATAGCTTTTCCTCCGACTCACCTCAGAGGTGGCCTCCTCCACTGCTCTGAATTCTTCAGACAGAAGTGGTAGCTTTGTTCTCTCCCGCTGCTCGCACCACTTCCCCCAGCCCCGGCCTATCAGCTGCTTAATTGGCACTTTATGTGGTGGTCCCCACCACTGGACTCCCCCAGCACCTAGCTTAGGGTCGGGTACATGGTAAGTACGCTTTAAACCTTTGAAGAATGAGGCTGAGATGAAGAACCAGAAACAAGTCAGCCCTCCCCCAGTTTCCCACTCAGCTCCTGCTGTTGGGCTTCTCTGGGCGTGTGTACACTCCTTACTCCCTCTTGCCCTAGAGTCTTCACCAGCTCCTCCCACTCCCCATTTTTTCAATCTAGGTAATCCTTGCTTATCAGGTCAGCTTAGATGTCGCTTTCTTGGGGAGCCTTTTGCTTTCCAGCCCAGTTTGGGGTATGTCCCCCAGGGATGAGTGCCCTCTGTCCTCTGCACACTTGATATATAGTCATGTTCAACTAAGTACAAGGTCCACTGCACTGCCTCCCTTTCCATCAGGCTGCTGGCTCCTAGAGGCCAGGAACCACGTCTGTCTCCTTCACCCTCTCCCCGGCGCCTGGCACTCAGAAACTGTATAGGTTCACTGACCGACTTCTCACTCTAGCCCGGAAGCCAGCCTTTGCCATCATGACAGCTCCTTTCTGGGAAATGTACAAACTAAGAGCAATGAGTGTTTTTAGACACTTTGACACCAGTACCCACTTGAATCAGTTTAAACCATACCACAAATGGATGGCTTAAAACAGCAGAAATGTATTGTCTCACAGTTCTGGAGGCCGGGAGGTAGAGGTCGAGGTGTCGGCAGGGTGGGTTCCTTCCGAGGCTGTGAGGGAGGATCTGTTCCACGTCTTCTGGTGGCTGCTGGCACTCTTTGGCACCCTTTGCTTGTATGAGCATCACCCTAATCTCTGCCTCCATCATCACATGACATTCTCCTTGTGTGTACATCTGTCTCTGTGTCCAAATATCCCCCATTTATCAGGACACAGTCATACTGGACTGGGAACCACCCTGATGACCTCATCGTAACTTGATCATCTGCAATGACTCTATTTCCAAATAAGGTCACTTTCACAGGTAATGGGGGTTAGGACTTCCACATATTTTGGGGGGCACAATTCAACCTATGACACCACTCACTCTTCCGGTAAAAAAAAAATAAAAAAAATAAGAGCTTAAAATTGACATTGAAATACAGTAACCATTTAATTTACAGTCCAAACTGGGACTTTTTTTAAGAATGAAAGAGGGCACACTTAATACTTTTGCAGGGACAATAAATAAACTGTCCCAGGCCATCCGTCT
Source organism: Rhinolophus ferrumequinum (assembly GCF_004115265.2). Classification (NCBI taxonomy): domain Eukaryota; kingdom Metazoa; phylum Chordata; class Mammalia; order Chiroptera; family Rhinolophidae; genus Rhinolophus; species Rhinolophus ferrumequinum. The sequence goes on along the minus strand of NC_046285.1, from coordinate 99,988,782 downwards.
GGGCCGTGTATACGACCACCTCCCGGAGCCAGGCTCACTGCCCAGCCTTCCCACTGCAAGCATGCAGCGTACCTTCACTTCAGATCCCTCTTTGTTTGTGTTCCCAGCGAGTCCAGTCTGTTTTATACACACACAGTCACAGCGAAACCAAAGGATTAGCTGTATTCCGGCTGTAGTTAATTCACTGTTTCCCGTTACCGAATGCAAGCCCAATCTCAACAATTAATTTGGCCAGATCAAATCAGGCCCTCTTACACCTGTTCCCCTATTTATTTAGGCTCTAATCTTCCCAGGGGATTTGGAGGCACTGGGGACGATTACCTAAGCCTTAGATTAGGAGGGCAGCGTCAGATACTCCGTCTTCGCCATAATTCACAAGCGATACCCCTGAAACAGCCCCAGCCCTCAGTCTAGAAATTTGCCTTGACAACTGTCATTCCCCCCAGCATGGCCGGGGAAACGATCCCTCTTTTTGTTACAAACTTCCTTTCATCTCCTCCGAAGGGAAGGAAATGTTCCCAGTGGTGCTTCTTTCTGAGGTAATTGTTGGACAGGAGTCAGCCAGTGAAAGCTGCCCATCTAATTAACAGAGTCTGTTATGACTTATCAGGATAATGAGATGGGGAACAAAGACATGGAGGGTTTTTTTCTCCCCTTCCTGATATTTTGGCCTCTTTTCTTCCTTTTGGAAGATGACCCAACGTTAATGAGGAACGAGTCACTTATGGTTGGGGTACAAATAGAGAGATAAATGACATCGGTAATTAAGTCTCAAGCTCTCTTTGGTATACGGAGCCATTTGTCAGGCAATATTATTCAATTCATCCATTCTGTTAGGGCTACCACATTTCTCCAAATCCAGCGATGTGACCACCAGTGGCAATAATTTGTATGGTACAAAAATAGAATAGCTAAGAAAGGCATAGTGAACCCAAAGAGAAAGTATTTTCACCACCACAGGAAGCCTCGCTAGAAGCACTTGATTTGAAAACATGTAATGTGATCATGAGCAGCCACATACCTCTTCCCATCCCAGATTGAACAAATGCTCTGGGTTCCTCGGCTCATTTACCTAGGAGGGAAAAGGGGGATATCGGATTGGTCTAGTTCACCTTCTTCTGCCATATCAGTGATCATTGTCAAGGTCTCTGGTCAGCTGCCCATCTGGAGCCCGAAAAGAGACAAGGTGACATGAAATGGGACCGACAAAAGGCCAAATCTAAGGGCAACAAATGGGAGGAAGGCTTCCAGAACAGCAGCTCCCACACGGGACGGCCAGATTTTGTCTCCTTTCTTTCCTTTCTTTTGTCAGCGGGGAATCCTGACCCTCTCTCTGCCCACCCATCTCTCACTGCTCACAATTCAAGTTAATTCTGTCTCCACAGATGCTGGTGTTAATAAAAAACAAACCGACAGTCCCTTTAATTCACTTTCTCTTTCCGCGCTCCTTTTCAACTCTTGCCAACTTGTCTCAGAATTCTTTACCTCCCTCCTAGTGAGAAATTTGCCTTCAGAAAAAGAGAGGGTAACAGTCCAGAACCACGTTCAAGAAAAACCTGACTAAAGGAATTAGTGTCGTGACATTCTAAAGACAAAGGCCAACCACTCTTTCATAGCCTTGACAAATCCCCCTTTCCTTCTTTACCCACCTCCAAATCAACGTGTCCTTCCACCACCATTATTAGTGTAAATAAAATACTATCTCTGTATTTCACTTATGGCTTTACCGTACTCTGTGATCTGCTCTTTTCACTGTGACGCAGCAATATTCCAGCTGGATTCAGGATTAAATATGGCCCATGTGCTGGCGTGGGAACCTAGCTACCATTCCTAGGAAAACAGCTCGCGTTCCAAATAGCTGACTTCCAAAATCCAGAACATAATCTGTTTGTAAGCTGGCTTCCTACACAGTTCTAGCCCCTATTCTCACCTCTTGGTTAGTCAAGTAATCTTTTGTCTCCTGAGCCCATTCTCTGGGCAGGAGTGTGAAATTGACATTGAAGGCCACCAAAGCTCCAAAGCCAAGGTGAGAAGGAAAGGGCCCAGGGCAGTGGTTCTCAAACTTGAGCCAGGACTAGAATCACCTGGAAGCCTTGTTTGAACAGATTGTTGAAGATCTGGGATGGGACCCAAGAACTGGCATTTGTAACCTCCTTTCCAGTGGGAAATTTTCCTTCAGAAAAAGATGGTCTCATCCAGGGGTCACACTTTGAGAACCTCTGGCCTAGATGGTACAGGTACAGACAGGTACAGGGAGGTAACGAGATTTTCAGAATCCTGAGAGTCCAGCCGATCACCTGGCTGATGCAAAGGCCACCCGTCTGCGGATGAATCATGACAGAAGCAAAGAAGCCTTGCCTGGGTCTCCACCTTGACCTACAGGCAGAGACCATGCCCTAGAGTAACAGCAACAATTTCCTAGGACTAAGTCAGCATCAGCTGCAGTTTTAGAATTAGATATAGAAATAGCGCAGGAAGACTCCTGAGACTGTGAGATTTCCGAATGTTTGTGAAAATATGTGTTTTGTTCTCTGCTTCTTCTAGCTGTCACACATACTCTCAGATGTTCAACAGGTTTGCCAAGCCTTGGGGATCTAATCCTACCATTCTTCATGGAAGACACTCCTACACCTGTGAGAGCTGGATGGGGACCCGACACTTCTAACTCTCCACACTGTGATTCCAATGGTCACCGGGCCCAGGATTTCCCAAACTTCCCTTTGAACCCCGTTCACAGAGATGTACAATGCAACCAAATCCCTTAGCAAATTGCATTCATGTCTTCATTCTGGTGTATCATTTTAGTTTCTTAGCCTAGGTTCTTCACAGAAAGCAGAGCCTGTGACAAGGGCTTTTGGAAAGGAAGGTTGTTTTGGAGCGTGATCCCAGCAGACAGGAGTCAAGGGCAGGGGGGAGTGAAGCAGGGAAGAAGGGAGAGAACGTGGCCACATGGTCCATGTCATGTCCTACGAGGACCCTCTAAGAAGCTGTGTAGAATGCACATTAGAATTTTCAGCATGAGGGAAGAAAAAGGGAAGCATGATCCCACAGACTCCCACTCCCTTTGGGAGGGTTTTCTCATGGGGTGTTGACAACTTCCAGTTGCACAGGCATAAACACCAGGATACCGTCTCAAAGAAGCTCAGGGTAGAAAGAGAGATACATGGGGCAGCTGAAAGGAGGCACTGTCTAGTACACCTGTACAAAGCTGGTTGCCCCAGCAACGGCTGGCATCAAAAATCGGCCAGAAGGTGAGAGACATGCACAGATGATTCCAATATGGTGTATTATGGGGGAAAAAAAAGAAACGAAAAGAAAAGAAACGGAGTAAAAAATATTGTATAGTTTACCCAATATATTATAAACCTCATGTTAGTATAATCTTTAATATTCAATATATTTAAAAATTTAATCAAAGGTGAGGATTAACATAGAATTGCAGGAGTGCATGTCTAAAACCCATAAAACTTACAATGTGCCCTATTTCTAGAAACTTCTACCATGTCGGTGCCCAAAAGCCCCAGGGAAACAGTGACTAAATAAGAAATTTCATGGTAACCATTTCAAGGCCATCAGATGCAGGGGGGAAAATCAATAAAAGTGTTGTTTTCCATTGGCTGCTTGATGCTCACATTAAAATACAGGTTGAAATTAATTAGGAATTTAGGCACCAAAATTGCTTTCATGACCTCATGCCTGAAATTCTTATATTTTGTGCTTAAAAAATCAACTAGCTGCTGCTTATAATCACTTCTGCACAATCATGTGTTCTTTATAAATGAAAACCAAAATTAGACATAATTGTCACTATCTTTTCTTTCTGTAACACTAAGTTTCTGAGGTCCCAGGGCATCTTTGGAGGGATAGATTTTAATGACAAAAAGACTATCTTCTTTTATGTCTTCTATTTATTTATATTTTATATCTTTTATAAGATAAAGTGAAGATTATCATCAGGCAATTTATAATTAACATGAATTTCGGCATCTGTGTTGCTAATGCTTCTAGTCTTCAACAAACGATCCATTCAGGATATGGGCCAAAGAACATATGGCTAAGAATAAAGGCCATTTGAAACTGTACAACGGGTTACAACCATTGGGATTTCACCTCACAGTTAAATTGACTAAGGTCAACCTTTGAGCATGCTCAGTTGAGCAGCCCACCCTGCCGCGCATGCGGACATGATACCCTCTCTGGGGCTCACGAATCGTTCTGAGATTAAAGATGGAAGGATTTTAAATACGCTCTAAAAATTTTCTATCATTGAAATTTCAAAAAATATGCAAAAATACAGAAAAATAGAATGAGCCCTCAAATACCTCACCCAGCTCAACTGTGATGGTCGCTCTTAAATCCGTTTTAATTTTTTTCTCTTTTTAAAATTTAAACAGGCATCACTTTTGCTCCTAAAAACAGGAAACCCTGGAAGATTTTCATAACCCCCTGAGGGTTTATGACCTGCTGGTTCTTTGGTTCACTGACCTCGTTCAATCCTCTCTTTATACAAGGGAATGCTATGCCTCTCCCATTCTCTCTGGCTATCTCTCATGCTTGCAGCAAATTAAGTGGACTCTGTCTATGATTTCAGCAATGGTGACATATAATCCCAGTGTTAAAGGATGGAATTTTCCAATGCAAGAAGCAGCAGGCAAGGAACAGAGGAAACGTTGCTAGAGCACAGGCTCCTCAACACAATATCTCCAAGTGTGCTACAAAGCAGCCCAGCGTTTGGATGGAAAAAAAAAATCTGACAATGGAGTGATTGTTCTCCCTCCACAAGCAATCCTACTATTTCTAACCCCTCAATGGCTATGCTGGCAACAGGCAGGCATCACTTAGGTCTTCCTCAAGTGGCTGGCAACCCCAAAGGCAAAGGGGAAAGGACCTGTTGTTTTTCAGGAGACCAAGATCCCACAACAGGATTGCAGCCACTACGACCTTTTCTCAGAAACAAACAGAGGGATGAGCAGGGCAGCTACTCACCTTGTCTCATTTGTTCACGGAGAACCCAAAGCCAGCAACATGGATCAGCTTTCTTGCTTTTTGTCCAACTACTTGCCTGCTACTCTAGAAAAACAACCAAGGTCTGCCAAGAATCGACAATCTCCTAAATCTCAAAATAATGACTAGCCCATCCAGGGTTCCCATCCAAGGAATTGTTGGTTCCTATACAAGAAAACCCTTTGGGATGAGAATCAGGAGTCCAAGAAAGGCATGTGGTTATTTTTGCCACAATTTGGAAAGAAAGGGAAGTCTATTTTTGACATCAGCTATTCAGCTTTCAAATAACATCAGCCCAGAAAGCATACCTAATTTAAATGTTGATTCCAAATTTTACTTAATTTTAAGGCTTTTTGGGTCTCCTCCTATTCTACTACTCCAAGCATACACACACACTCACACTCACACTCACACTCATATTCTATTTCCTTGGCATATATGAGCTAAAGTTTTGGCATAGCTTAAGGAATTCATGGCCCCATTTCCATTTGACAACTCCATAGTTTTTAAAATAATAAACAGGAGTGATCAAGTGAAGAATTTGATGGCTTCATTCAGATTACAATGCTTCTAAGACTGGCCACAGCATTCAGAACAATTAGTCGTTAAAGAAGGAACTATGGGCTGATGAGATATGAGGGGGAAATGAAAGGCTAAGGGGCACAGGGAAAGGAAAGGAATTACACAGTAGTCTTGGAATATTACAGTGGTTTGTGAGCCATTACCCATCAACCCTGAACTGAAGGCAGAAATCAAACATGAAGTTCACTGCAGGCTCGTGAAAACTAATGAAGATTGTAATGTCACTGACAACTTAATCACCACATTTGCATACAGACTGGAAAATGATTTCTCCATGTGGGGGCCCCTTGCTTGAAGGGAAAGCATTCTATTGTCTCAGAGAAAAAAATATATACATATTTCTAATAATCATGAAAGCATTTGCAATCCAGAGTTCGGCTTGTCTTTTAGTTAAAAAACAAAACCACACCATTTTACTAAAATGATTCCCAACATGAAAGAATGGAGTTGTTTGTGCCCTTCATTCATTTCAAAGACAAAGAAAATTGTCCTTCTTCAGAGCCTTTGGTACATATTGTTTATCCAAAGTAAAATAAATTACAAAAAGAAAGCAGCTTTCCCCTGCCCTCTTCACCTCTGCCTTATCAGCCACCCACCTTCTCCGAACCCCTGGAGACTTTGGTGGACACGCTCGTATGTCACCACTTCGTCTTCCTCTAGCAGTTCACGAGCAGGTCTTCTAACCCCTGGAGCTACCTTGACCTTGATCAGTGTTGTAGACTGACTGAATGCACTCAGTATAAGATTTTAGTACTACCTATCAAATTAACCTCTTTTATGAAAATAGGAGAGATGGAAGTGGAAGAAAATAAAAGTCATAGTATCAAACTTCATTAGATGCGGAAATAGTAATACAAATACTAAACTAAAAGGAAACTGAGTTAGAAGCCCTGTAGGGTGACCACCTGTGCTAGTGATGGCCCGTTTTTAGGACGGAAACTCCCACATTCCAGGAAACTCCTCAGTCCTGGGAAAGCCTTGAGACAGTTGTTGATCACTCTACAGGCTACCAGTGATTCTCGAGACCAAAATCCAAATGTCAACTTAGTTGGACATTGGCAAGATTTCAGAGGGCTCATCACAAACACATGATACACCTTCTACCTGCCCATCTAAGCCCCCTGTCTATTTCCTTCATTACACTTAAAATAATGTGATTATTCCCATTGTTATTCACTTACTGTCTGATCTCACTACGCAGTGTGAGCTCCATGGGGTCAAGAGAGTCACTTCGCTTGCTGCACAATTCTGGAGAAAGGATGTGTGTATTTCATTGTGTCCCCGCTACAGGATGGAAGCAGGAGATGCTCAGGAACAGGTACCACAGCAGGAGGCAAAACTTGGTCAGTGGCCCAACCACAGAAGTATAGTTAGGAAAGTCATTAGAACGAGTCCAGTTCATAATTATCAAAAGCGATCATATATTGTGTTAAACAAAATGTGTCCATTTTTCTTAGAGTCTCTCAAAGCATTGTTACATGCTCCAAGTCATTTCATAGTTTGTTCACTCATTAATTCTTTTATTCGCTAAATAATTGAGTGCCTACTGTATGTCAGTCCACTCTCCTAGGCTCAGGGCATAAAAGGATAAACAGGAAGACACAATTTCTACACAGTATATAGCATAGGATAGGTTTTTAACCTGGGGCCCAGAGACTTTCTCCCGAAGTGGTTCATGAACTTGGGTGGGAAAAAAATTACAAGTGTCTTCACTAACCTCTCACCCCTGGAAATCATTGATTTGTCTCTACCACTATAGTTTTATCTTTTCTATATAAACAGAATCATACCGTAGGTAGAACTTTTGAGACTGGCTTCTTTCACTCAGCTTAATACCTTCAAGATTCATCCAAGTTATCGTGTGTGTTGATAGTTCATTCCTTTTTATTGCTAAATGGAGCAGTATTGCATAGGGATATACCACAGTTTATTTACCCATTTACCCACTGAAGGACATTTACATTGTTTCCAGTTATTGACGATTATGAAAAGAGCTGCTATAAACATTCAAGGACAGGTTTTTTTGTGAGCGTAAGTTTGCCACCTAGTTGGGTAAATACCTAGGAGTGGAATTGCTGGATCCTACGCTACGTGTGTGTTCATCTTTATAAGAAACTGCTATGTGGTTTCCCAGGGTGGCAATGTATGAGTTCCATTTGCTTTGTCATGGGAGCTTGTTTTTGTCGGTATGTTTTTTCATCATTCTATTTCGCCATTCTAGATATGTAGTTATATCTCATCAGGGTTTAATTTGCATTTCTCTAATGGTCAATGATGTGAATATCTCTTCGTGTGTTTATTTATTACTGGATATTTGCCAATATTTCATTGACGATTTTTGAATCTGTTCATTAGGGATATTGTTCTAGAGTTTTACTGTACCATCCTTGTTGGGTTTTGACATTAGGGTAATGCTGGCTGCATAAAATGAATTGGGAAGTGTTGCTTCATAGAAAAGACTGTGTAGTATTCATTGTATTTCTTCTGTAAATATTTGGTAGAATTTGCTAGCGAAACCATCTGGGTCTGGAGATTTCTTTTACAAAAGTTTCTAACTTCAAATTTAATTTTTAAAACAGTTATAGGGCTACTCACCTAATCCGTATTTCATCTTGAGTGAGTTTGGTTTGTTTGTGTTTTGGTTTTTTTGCAGAATTTGTCCATTGTATCTAAATTGCTGAGTGTACGAGCAGAGTCTGTAGTGATAACCCCTCTTCATTCCTGAAATTGGTAATTTGTGTTCTATTTCTCTGTGAGTTTCACTAGAGATTTATCAATTTTATTGAACTTCTCAAAGAACCAAGTGTTGGTTTCATTGATGTTGCTCTATTATCTTTGAAATTGTTTTCAATTTCACTGATTTATGCTCTTTTATTATTCCCTTTTGCTTGTTTGCTCTTCTTTTTCTAATTTCTTAAGGTAGCAGCTTCGACTGTTGATTTGATACCTTTTTCTCTAATATAAGCATTTTAATTGTATAAATTTCCCTCCAAGTACTACTCTACCTGCAGTCTACAATTTTTTTTTTATATTTATTAAGTTTATTGGGGTGACATTGGTTAGTAAAATTATATATGTTTCTTTTTTTAAAATTAAAGTTTGTTGGGGTGACAATTGTTAGTAAAGTTACATAGATTTCAGGTGTACACTTCTGTAATAATATATGTATGATGAAATTATTGATGTTTCAAGTGTACATTTCTATAATACATCATCTATATATTGCATTGTGCGTTCACTACCCAGAGTCAGTTCTCCTTCTATCACCATATATTTGATCCCCTTTACCCTCTTCTACCACCACCCCCTTTACCCTCTGGTAACCACTAAACTATCTTCTGTGTCTATAAGTTTTTGTATGTCTTGTTGGTTTGTTGCTTTCAGTTTTATAGGTCACATATGACTGAATTCATATGGTTCTTGACTTTTTCTGTCTGACTTATTTCACTTAGCATGATAATCTCAGGATCCATCCATGTTATCGCAAGTGGCAGTGTTTCATTTTTTCTTATGGCTGAGTAATATTCCATTGTTATGTATGTAGTACCACATCTTCTTTATTCAATCATCTATCAAAGGACACTTTGGTTGTTTCCATGTCTTGGCCACCATGAATAATGCTGCAATGAACATATGGGTACATATATCTTTACAAATATATGTTTTCATATATTTTTGGGTAGATACCCAGAAGAGGGATTTCTGGGACATATGGTAATTCTATTCTTTAATTTTTTGAGAAACCTCTATACTACTTTTCATAGTGGCTGTACCAATTTACATTTTCACCAGCAGTATATAAAGGTTCCTTTTTCTCCACAACCTCTGCAACACTTGCCATTACTTGTCTTGTTGATAATAGCCATTCTAACAGGTGGGAGGTGGTATCTCATTGTGGTTTTGATTTGCATTTCCCTAATAGCTAGTGAAGTTGAGAATTTTTTCATGCATCTGTTGGCTGTTTGTATGTCTTCTTGGGAGAAATGTCTGTTCAAGTCTTCCGCCCACTTTTAATTGGATTGTTTTCTTGTTGAATTGTACAAGTTCTTGATATATTTTGGATATTTGCCCCTTATCAGAGGTGTTGTTTGCAAATATCTTCTCCCATTCAATTGGTTGCTTCTTTGTTTTGTTGATGGTTTCATTTGCTGTGCAGAAGCCTTTTAGTTTGATAAATTCCCATTCATTTATTCTTGCTTTTACTTCTGTTGCCTTTGAGGTCAAATTCATAAAATCCTCTCTGAACCCAAGGTCCATAAGTTTAATACTTATGTTTTCTTCTATACGACTTATTGTTTCAGGTCTTACGTTTAGGTCTTTGATCCATTTTGAGTTCATTTTGGTATATGGTGACAGATAACAGTCTAGTTTCACTCTTTTGATAAATTATATTTTGATATTCATTCAGTTCAAAATATTTTCTAATTTCCCTGAGACTTCCTCTTTGACTCATGGATTATTTAGAATTGTGTTAATTTCTAAGATTTTGGAATTTTTCCAATCATCCTGTTATTGATTTCTAGTCTAATTCCATTATAGTGAGAGAACATACTTTGCATGACTTCATCTCTTTAAGTCTGTTAAAAATCTGTCTTATGACCCAGGATCTGGTTTAACTGCATCCTGGAAATTTTGATGATTATGTTACAAGACTCTAAATTTTATCTAATTCCTATGGAGAATGTTGTGGTGGTTGTTTTTAACAGAGAATCTACCAGGCTGAGTTCCGGTCAATGGTTTCAAGCAGTTTTGGTTCTAATACAAGTTCTGTTTTCCAACATTTCAGATCTGCCCCTACGTGTACTATCCAGTGGCCAGTCTGAAACCCTGGGCAATGGTCTACTTTGTAATACAGTTCTGAAAGTCTATGGTATGCTATTTATGGTCAGGTCTCATCTTGTGTATCTCAAGGATGAGCCCAGAAGTTCATAAACAACTTCATGGAGTTGCTTCCCCTAGCTCTTCCCTCTCTCTGGTATTTTCCAGTTCTCAGGGGCTCAACTTTTTGGTCCTCTGGGCAGAAAGCTGGGGCTTTACTCAGTCTGCTCTTCTATGAACTTCCTACAACTACATCTGCGTCCAGCGAAAAGTGGTGAGAGGACAGGGAGAGAAAAAGCTTTGGGAGTTTGCCCCACACTCTTGAGACCACAGCTGCTCTAATCAGACAGAAGATTCTCCTTTCTCAGTTTTAGGCTCCTATGAGTTCTCACGGCCCTGACACCACAGGATGGCTTGGGGCCCGAAGCATGAGAAAATGGAGACGAAAAAAAGAAACAAAACAAAACAGGGGATTTCTCTACTCCTTCTAAGTATTAGGAAACCTCTCTCCTGCTCTCTATAGGGCTTCTCCTGGGGCTGTCAGTATGGGCAGCAGTGTTGCCTTCTGGGTTTCAGACTGTACTGAATCCAGGCTGGTTTGTTCTGGAAGGGGGAAGAATAGTAACTCACCACCAGTTCAGGAGTCCTCAAGCTTCTGTCATCTTCTCCAGTCTGCCAGCTACCATTTTCTTTTGGGAGTCTTCAAGTAACTCTTCCACACATTCTGTCCCAATTTTATAACAATATTCACTGGAAGACAGAGTTGAATGTGCTTAGTCCATCTTGCCCTGAACCAGAACCCAATATGTTTTATTTTATGCATTTAAAAACATGATTCAAAAATAAGATCGACAGGCTTCATCAGCTTCTGAAGAGGTCCATGGCATAGAAAGGACCTTAGACAAAAGGGAGGGACAGACATATCATTAGTCACTTGCAGATCAGCATTATACATGTGAAGGAGGAGAAACTAGGATCTACAGAAGCTTGGAGAGCACCTAGGCTAACCTGGAATGAGGGAAGGCTTCCCAGGGACCAGGGGAAGAACAGTGTCTCAGCAGATGGAAAGTCATGCTCATGGGCCAGAAAAGAACTAGAGCATGGAAAGTGTGGGTCACAGCAAATAGTTCAGAATTGCCAGGATGTGAACTTCTCTTGGCCCTTGAGACCATGCACAGAAGAGAATCACATGGTTTTGTTAAAAAGCATTTGTGGACTATCAAATTCAATGACATTCTAGGTCCACCGGAAGCTGTCATACTGACGATATCCATCATAGAATCCAATTCCAGATTTCCTTCTCCATTCTATACATAGACTCTGTTATGTAGGCATTTAACATTCGCATAAGGAACCCATTCATTTTGTATGCTTGGCAACAAACTCTGTTGTGGATACATATACCATTGCACAGCTATCTTAAATTGCTGTTTCAGAGATCAAAAATTCAATGAGGAGGCTGAAAGAAAATACAAAAATGAAGGATGCAAAAGAATAAAATAGCCAAAGGAAAAAATTTTAATTCCATCTTTTCATTATTATGAACTAGAAGAACAGCCACAAAGAACTGACATAATCAGTATAATATATTTCTTTGTGCTTTTTGAAAAATTCAAATTTGTCAGAGCTTGGGGCAGAACATGGAAATAAATATGATGAAACAGAGAAAGTGTGCTAAGAAATACAAAAAGAACTAAATTCCCAAGGCAGGTAAAGCCCGCATGTAATAACACAGATTCAAATCCCTGTGGACAAACATAAGCCTGTTGTGAAAAATCTAGTGGCTTTGCCACAGAAACTATGGGCTGGATCTGACCTCAGGCATAGAACTCATTTCCTTATCATGCAATAAAAGGATATTTGAGGGTGGGGAGAGGGGAGAAAAAAGAGAGAGAGAGAGAGAGAGAGAGAGAGAGAGAGAGAGAGAGAGAGAGAGAGAGAGAGAGACAGAGAGAGAGAGAGAGAAAGAAAGAAAAGGATTAGGCATTCACACCGCTACAGAGATTTTTGCACAAAATATGACTGGTTAAGAATAAAATAGAAAATAAAGAGAGAGTTCATTTATCTTAAGAAAACATTTGGTACCATCCCATGTAACACAACTTGCTTGAAAATCAAAATGGGGAAAGAGAACAAACTGGGAGACTTTCATTCCGGCTTGCAACTAACCTTTATGAGCATCTACTATAAACCAGGCCAGCACTAAGCTCTTGAGTGTGTTATGCCCTGAATTGTGTCCCTCAAATTCATATGTTGAAGCTCTAAACTTCAGCACCTCAGAATGTGACTGTATTTGGAGACAGAGCCTTTAAAGTGGTGAGTAAGGTTAAATGAGGTCATTAGGGTGGGCCCTGATCCAATCTGACTGGTGTCCTTAAAAGAAGAGGAAATTTAGATACACAGAGACACCAGGAGTCTGCGCACACAGAGGGAAGACCACGTGAGGAGATAGTGAGAAGTCAGCCCTCTGCAAGCCAAGGAGAGAGGCCTCAGACGAAATCAAACCTGTTGACACTTTGGCCTTGGACTTCCAGCCTCCAGAACTGTGAGAAATGAATTTCTGTTGTTTAAGCTGCCCCCTCTGGTACTCTGTTATAGCAGCCTGGGCTGACTAATGCAGGTGGGAAGGCGATGACGAATCCACAGTCATCCTAGGATACTTCAACAGCTCTCTTTGAAATGGACAGGTCAATTTGTCAAACACATAGTGAAGATCTGGAGAAACTGAGTAACAAATAAACTGAATGACATAGATCTGTGTAGATATTTAGACTAAGCTTAGAAAACAAATTCTCTTCAAACACTCATAAACGATTTTACAAAACTGACCATGACTAGTGTTGTAGTTCAGGCTACTATAACAGAATGCCATACACTGGGAGACTCTCCAATAAACATTTATTTCTCACATATCTGGAGACTGGGAGTCCAAGGTCAGAGTAACAGAATAGTCGGGTTCCTGGGGAGGGTCCTCTTCCTGGTTTACAAATAGCCATCTTCTCATTTTATCCTCATCTGGTGGAGAGAGAAAGACAGGAAGCAAACTCTCGTGTCCCTTAAAAGGGTACTAATCCCACTGGTGAGGGATCCAGCCTCATGATCTAATCACCTCCCAGAGGCCTCACCTCCTAGTACTGTCACCTTGGGAGTTAGGATTTCATCACATGAATTTGGGGCGCCGGGGACACAAACATTCAATCCATAACAATTAGACCACAAAGAAAATAGTAAAAATACAGATGTTCTGGTCAATGCAGAAGGCTGAAATGATGAGGAAGGATGTCTTGCCCCAAATCAATGAAAATATTGAGTAAAATACAACAGCAGAATTTTGTTATGTAGCTGAGCTCAACACCAAACAGAGAATGTCCAGAAAAAAAGGGGGATGACAAAAAGCAGTGAGCAGTAGCTAACGCATCAAAAACAGCCCCCGGCCTCAGAGTCAAACGTCTGGCCTGGGATTTGGGGTCCACACTGGAAGAGTTGCTAGGCTGCCGGGCCAGGGGAGGCTGGGAGCTGGAAGGAGCCACTGGCATGAAAGCAAACTAGAAGAACTCAATCTATGGACCCAGAGCCTCAGACCAGACCCAGCCAAGGATGGGAAAAGAATTACCCATGAGTGATTGGCATGAGTGAATGAATGAATAGAATCCGCGGTTTCCTCCTGTCCATGACTCCAGAACTGCCCCCTATGTTCATTACTGGGCTGCAGGTACAACACTACTTCCTGGTGCCTGAATCTTTTACCTAATTACCAACTAGAACAGCATCTGTAAGAACAACAGGCAGCTGCCCGAGTCTGTGTGCCTGCTTCCTATCCGAAGAAATATTTGTTGAAAAACATGAGACTACACTGCAGCTGGATCTTTTCCCCGTCACCCCCACCCTGCTCTGCCAGCCTGAGGTCAAGTGCATCCCGAGGGAGATGGCATGTTTGTGAAAATGCCACCGCGGTGCCACTCCATGGCAGGCATCGCGTATTTCAGAAATTGCAAGAAGTCAGCCTGTAGTATAGTGAACAAGGCCAGGCTTAGGAGACTGGGGCACTGCAGAAGGCATCACGCTTCTTCGAACCTCAGTTTCCTCATGTGAAAATGGGAATAACAACCATTTTTGAAGGTTACCATGAAAATCAAGTGAGATATGTAGACTAGTAACAATAATAAACAAGTGAATATGATGATGACAATGATGTGCTTAGGTATAAATGGGTTCCTTGAGTTGATGTTAAAAAATTGCCCCTATGATGTATTTTTATCTTTGGTTTCAATATCTTGCTAGAATGCCTGACAAGTCTTGGCATTTATAGACAGAAGTTCAGTGCCTTGGAATAAAGAGTGTGATCACCAGGTATGCCTGCCAAATGGAAGAAATGTCTCTGCTAGCTTTTAACGCTATGGCCATGTGGCTACATGAGTGGAAGATTCCATGAGCTGAAAATGTGTAGACCCACTCCACCCAGCCTGGATCTGCAAACCTGTACCAACTAAACTTAGAAAACAAATTCTCTTCAAACACTCATAAATGATTTTACAAAACTGACCGTGATTAGTGTCTTACTTCAGGCTCCTATAATAGAATGCCGTACACTGGGAGGCTCAGCCAACAAACATTTATTTCTCACAGATCTGGACAGGGTGACATTTGAGACGCCCTATGGGGCCAGTAAGTCTGTGTGCGGAAGTGCACAAGACATGACACCTGAAGGCCCACGTGCCCCCCCCAAGATCCCTGCCGCAGGCAGAGGTCCCAACTTGCCTCAGTCTCCACATAATCTGTACTCTATAGAAAAGCTAAATTCAGTAGTCTGGACGGCAAGCTGAGGGTGCCACCACCCCCTCTGTCATCTACTACAATGAAATTATAACCCCCTCCTCTTTTTCTATAACAGTTTTATTGAGACATAATTCACATACCATGAATACGCCCATTTAAAGCGTGTGATTCAATGGCTTTCAGTACATTCAACAGGGTTGTGTAGCCATCACCACAATCAGTTTTAGAACATTTTCATCACCCCAAGAAGAAACCCATCCTCCTTAGCTGCAACTCCTCATTTCTCCCCAGTTCCCTCGCTAATTTACTTCCTGTTGCTATGTATTTGCCTCTTCTGGAATTTCATATAAATGGAATCCAACAATATGTGACCTTTTGTGACTCGTTTCCTTCACTGAGCATGTTTTCAAGGTTTACCCTTGTCATATGAGCACATGTCAGTACTACATTTTTCTTTACTGCCAAATAATATTCCACTGCAGGAGTATATCCGCATGTTATTTCTCCATTCATCAGTCGGTGAACATTTCGGTTATTTCTACATTTGGCTCTTATGAATAACGCTGCTATGAACATTTGTATACAAGTTTTTTGTGTGGACACATGCTTTTCAGTTCTTGGGAGTACCCAGGAAGGTCTTTTATTTCTTGGTTCTCCCCAGGAGAGGGATTGTTGGGTTGGACAATAACTCTGCGTCTAACTTCTTGAGGAATGACAGACTGTTTCCCAATGTAGCTGGTAGGAAGCATCCCACATTGGTAGGATGCTTTCAAAAACAACTGAATTACAAAAAAGAAAAAAAAAAAAGAGCTATTCAGCATCCCCACCTCTTTCCTGGAGAGCATCAGAAGTTGGTAAAGATCTGCTTCCCTTTTATTTGTACAAAGTGAAGCAGAAGCAATAGGCTTTGATCGAAGTCCTCCTCCTAAATTGTGGAGATTTCAGGCCCAGCAAGCGCCCTTCCCTGTGATTCCATTTTCTCTCCTAGAAATAAAGACAGAGGCAGAAGCATCTTCTTCAAGTACCCACTTAGGCTCTGAACAACAGGGTTGCTGGTTCGATTCCCACATGGGCCAGTGAGCTGCGCCCTCCACAACTAGATTGAAGACAATGAGCTGCTGCTGAGCTGCTGGAGGGGTGGCCGATGGCTCAGTTGGTTAGAGCACGAGCTCTCAACAACAAAGTTGGCAGTTCAATTCCCGCATAGGATGGTGGGCTGTGCCCCCTGCAACTAAGATTGAAAATGGCGACTGGACTTGGAGCTGAGCTGCGCCCTCCACAACTAGATTGAAGGACAATGACTTGGCGCTGCTGGGCCCTGGAGAAAGAAACTGTTCCCCAATAAAATTTAAAAAAAGAAGAAAATATGCAGTCTGCAGGATCCAGGCCAGTCATTAAAAAAAGTAAAATAAGTACCCACTTAGTCCAACACGGTAGAAAACAGGTACAGGAGAAAAATGCTAAGAAATGTGGATTTAAAGCTAAAAATTTAGAACATGGAACAAAGCTTCACGTGAAATACAACAAGATCTTCACAAGACTGCTCGAGCAATTCAGGAACCTCCTTGGCTCCAAGGAGAGAGGTTTTCCTCATCCTTCTCTCAGGCCTAAGAAAGCAAAGAGCAGGGTGATGAGAAGTAACCTGGGGAGCCAAACAAGGTGGCTGCACCCAAAGGCTCTGCCGGAATGCCTGGAGTTAAGTCAAGTTTTCCGCTGGTCTGACTAGCCAGGCAGAAGAGCAAAATGAATAGCATGTTCAAACCTCTCTTCAGAAGTCAGACCGTCATGCTCTGCGGCTTATTGTAGCCTTGGAGAGAATCATCAACAATGCAGAAATGGATTTGGGGTGTGATACATGGGGGTGACCATCCTTTGAATCTTATGTCCACCTATGCTGAATTGGAAGGGTTCATACAGAGAGTTCTTTTGGGTATAAAAGCAATTCTGCTGGTCACAGGCAAAAAATCATCACGGTACAGAATGACGAGTAAGATGGTCTGTCTTTCTTTTCCACAGTCAACAACAGGAAACACACACACACACACACACACACACACACACACACACACACGAGTATTTTAGGTGTTGCTTTCCCCACGCAATTCAAACTGCAAGGTGGTAGAGTGAAAAATGTAAATAGGCAACAATGGAAAAAAATCAACAATTCCACTATAAATAAGCTTTATGACTCCATCTGAGAAAGAAAACAGGGATCTGGATAGTATGTGCCTCTTCCCTTTCAAACCCAAACCGTAATCAAAAGCAAAAGGCTCAAAAACACAACAGAGATAGAACTGGCATTTGTAGCTGTGATGGAGAGACCTGTGGAATGAAAAAGCCCCACACGATGACAGCGGAGAAGTGTGGTGTTTTGTTTCATTCGGGAGATGCCTACGAGGGGCTCAGACCCCTTGAGAGGGGGCCCCAATCACTCCGCAGTCGGGATCAGCAGCCGGGGTCTGCCATGTGATGAGGCAGCTGAGCTCAGACAGGGGTCCGATAAGCAGCCTCAGGGCGGGAGGGAAGGAAGGAGGGGAGCTTAACGCTGTGCAGACTGCCACCCGAGAGGGACAGCACTGCAGCTCCCAAGGCTTCAGGCGCTGTGGTTGCTGGCTATCGAGGGCTTGGAAATGGGGCTCAGTGCCTTCTCCGTGTTCCCCATCTCTGGACCCTGGTGAGATGGAAGAGCCTGTTTTCTGAGAAAGGCCTAGAATGAGATGTTAACACCATAGAGTTGGCGTCTGCGGTTTACCTGAGTCTCTGTGCCTTGGGGCAGGACAGGCTGTGACATCACTCAGATACTGCCCATTGTGTCACCCAAATAATTTTTATGATAGTCTGGCCTGTCATGGCCGACTTCCTCCATCTGTGCCTCTCATCTCGGGGCTCTTTGGGCATGTTGGCTCCTCTGGGCACTAGTTCTCTCCTACACCCTCGACCTCCCTATAGCTCCGTGGATCCCCACTCCCATTCCGTTTTAAAGGAGACTTTGTCATGCTCAGCCTCTTGAGTCCCTCCACCTCCGGGCATGGCTGAGGCCTGGTTCTCCCTCACGCACCTACTTCCCTCAGGCATCCCAGGGCAGGGCTCCTCTTGCCACCGCCAGGGTCTGTCAGCATCAGGAAGGAATTCAACACCCCCACAGCTGGCTCCTTTGCCTCCCGGACACTCTCTTCCTGAACTCCTCTGCTCCAGTAAATTTCAGCCCCACCACAGCCACCGTCTCCCACAGTCTGCCAGGACCTTGACTTCTCCAGAATCCCTCTGCAATTCTCCAGTTTGACATTGGCATGCATCAGGGATCTCATTTCAGGATTCCTTCCTTTCCATTTTGGTGGCACTGGCTTCACGCACAGCCAATGCCACTGACCTTGCTTAGCTAGCTGTTAAGGTTGGAAAAAATCCAATTACGTCTTGCTCACCAAGGGGTTGACTAATCATGGATTACATGAGAACTGACGAATACTCCTCCTTCAAAAACGACCATGTAAACTCCTATGGTCTTAAAGCTATTGTCCTACTCTTACCTCTCCTCCTTCCTGTCAAAGTATTCATTTAGAAAGTTAAACCCATGACTCACGTACAAATAGAAAATGAACATGTACCCAAAATTTATTTAACTCATTAATGAGCAAACCAGTAGGACAGGAAAGGTGGTTCAAAGAGCATTTGTGGAATTTACTGGTATTTAAAAACAAAACAGAATATGAGAATGACTTCTGGATCATTTGTTAGATACAAAACTGGTTCATGCCCCACCTGGGAATAAAACCTCAACTGTCGTGGTTATCTTTTCTAAGGGAATGAAACCAACAAGTTAACATGTAACTTTACTGTATCTGGACTTATCAAGTAATACATAGTAAATTCAAACACAGCTATATTCTCCTTAAGAATTAAATAATGCTTGGGTGAGCCTGTCGAAAATGCCCCAGTGTGACATTGAGAGGACATGTCCCTTGACTTATTTCTACGTTTTGGACAATTTTTCTTCACTAAAGAGAGAGATTCTAAACTAGTTATCTGAAAATCTCCACACTCATTCCTTCCTGAACTTAAGAAAAAAAGAAAACCATAAGTGCATCACTCACACTCCATTAGGCTCTTGATGACCGAAGAATGACTGTCACCTGGCATGACTCAGCAGTAGGAATGGTCCTTTGGCAGCCCTCCCACCACACAGATGGCCACCAGCCCTCCCAAGACCAGTCCTGGCCAAGAATGCAGACACTTCGAGTTCCAGGAGGTCATTCAGGAATGGATTAGGTGGGTTTACACCTTCATCAAGACATCATAAGATAGGAACGTCAAGGAACCTTCTGGAAAGTCTCCCTGGATTTCCTCAGACAGATGGTGTTTCCTGTATTCAGTCCTCTCAGGACTGAGCGAGCCCACTGTCAGCCCATGCCAGGCTCTCATCAGGCTCCCAGGCAAGGCCTCTTCTTCAAGCTCTATTAATCAATTTAAAGCCATTTCTTCTCTTTCTTCTTCTCCTTCTCCTTCTCCTTCTTCTTCTCCTCCTTCTCCTTCTTCTTTCCTCTGTGAAAATGGTTCACAATGGATCATTGTCTTCATATAAACCTCTTAAGACAATTTTTAAGATGTTCTTTCTTTTCAGCTCAATAATCCAAACTGTTACCACCTTCTTAAATCTACTGTTATTTGTGCTTCGCTGAGCCCTCTGGGTCTCTCTTAAGACCAGGAAGAGCGTAAGCAACCCCCAGGGACGACTTCACAAAGCAGATCTCGTGTCTCCCGCACCATATGACCTTTCTCTAAACAAAAACCCAGCCTTGCTCACACATTTATGGTAGAGGAATAGCCTTTAGAGTGTCTCTTATGTTGTTTGGCTTGCTCAGTCTTTCTTTACCGTGATTGGAAATAGTTCCACTGTGTTCTTCAGTCCACGGTCATTGTTTTTTAAAAATTAGCAATTATAGTTAACAAAAAGGAGAAAATAAAAACTACCCATCATCACACTTCTCAGAGACAACTACTGCTCATACTCAAATGTTGGTACTTGGGTTTTCGGTCTTTTTTTCCTGATTTTTTTTTTTTTTTTTTTTAAAGAAGTGATCAGACTTAAGGGCTGGAGTGCCCTTAAGCCACTTTTTTTCACCCAATAACAGCTGGGGGTCCCACACTTTACCCCTGCTCGGAGCTGTCTTGCTTTCCCCAGTTGTTGGGTCACAGCCTTAGACCATCACCACCGCTTGCTACAACCCATTCAACACAGAGGCAGCTCCTCGTCTCAGAACCAACCGGTCCAAGCAGCGGTTCAGATCAGTTGAGGAGGGAAATAGAATCTTCTGGAGATAAAGCCTTTGCAGCTATAATTAGTTAAGGATCGCAAAGTGAAATCATCTGGACCTATGGTGGGCTCTAAATCAAAATCTGACACCCTAAGAAGAGGAGGGGGACACAGACACACACAGGGAAGGAGGCCATGTGACGACAGAGGCAGAGATTGGAGTGATGCAGCCACAAGCCTAGGAATGTCAGGAGCCACAAGAAGCTGGAAGAGGTGACAAAGGACCCTCTCCTGGAGCCTTCAGAGGGAGCAGGGCCCTGCTGACACCTGACTTCAGACCTCTGGCCTCCAGCACTGTGAGAGAATACATTACTGTCATATTAAGTCACCCTCCTTGTGGTCCTTTGTTACAGCAGTTTGGACCCTGATGGTGGCGGTGAAGGAGATGAGAGCCGGTTGAAGCCAGGTAGGTTTAAAGGTAAGAAAATAGGATTTGCAGAGGGGACGGGATGGGGGATGTGAAGGAAAGTAAGGAGTCTAGGATGATTCCAAGATTTCTGGCTTGAGCCAGTGGGAGGCAAGGGAAGACTTTCAGAAGAGTAGGCTTGGAAGGGAAGCAGGAGCTCACGTTGGATGTGTGAAGTCTGAGGTGCCTGTTCGGCTTTCAAGGCAAGATATGCTGTGGGGCCATTGGAGACACCCATGGGGAGCCCAAGAGAGAAAATCCACGCCAGAGACAGAAAACTGGGGGTCTTCATATATGTGTATATATGCGTATGTATGTGTATAAATGTTTACGAGGTCAATTAAGTTTGCGAACTCATCTTAGAAAATGTGCTACATACCTCATTGCTGAGTATCACTACGGTCACCTTCGAAGGACTCCCCTTGGGAAGCTATGCACCGACGCCAGCGCCTAGTCCACCCTTCAATTTTGGAACTCTTTTTCTGGAATGACCATCAGAGCTGTCATCGTATTACCCTTGATGTCCTGAATGTCATCAAAATGTCTTCCTTTCAATATTTCCTTTATGTTCGGGTGAAAAAAGAAGTCACCGGGGGCCAGATCAGATGAGTAGGGAGGGTGTTCAAATACAGGTATTTGTTTACTGGCTAAAAACTCCCTCACAGACAGTGCCATGTGAGATGGTACAATGTCGTAATGCAAGAGCCATGAATTGTTGGCGAAAAGTTCAGGTCATTTTCATCTAACTTTTTCATGCAGCCTTTTCAGCACTTCCAAATAGTAAACTTGGTTAACTGTTTGTCCAATTGGTACAAATTCATAATGAATAATTCCTCTGATATCAAAAAACGGTTAGCAACAGCATAGCAACAAGTTCGCAAACCTTATTGCCAGACCTCATAGATAGTTAAAACTGTAAGAGTGGATAAGATCACCCGGGGAGTGAGAGTAGACAGAGAAGAGGTCTAGGGCAAAGCCTGGGACACCCCAATACTGAGAGTCGAGGAAATGAGGAGCAGCCAGCAGGAGCCCATGGAGACCAGAGATAGGAAGGACAGTCTACGATGCCACAAACACCCAGTGAAGAAGGCACTGGGGCTGGGGCCGGTGAGCAACTGTGTTAGTACTGCTAAAATAAAATGAGGGCCGAGAGGAGTGGTGGATTCAGGGACTCTGACACGAGTGGAGACGGGGTAAAAGCCTGATGTGAGTTCAAGGAGGAGAGGGAAATGCACTTTGATCCAAAAGGAAGGGCTTCTTTTCATTCCTTTCACATTTGTTTTCATTGAAGAGACTAAGAAGAGAGGAAATGAAGAACACAGAGAACTCACTGCTGTTTTAAAGGTAATTAAAATGCATTTGATTTGGAGGGTGTTATGAAAACCCTTGGGGTATCGTGCCGTCTTGAGAGTGGGGCTGCTCTACTACTTCTCTAATTACCCCTTTCCATGCCCTTAGCTAAACCCCATCGAATCTGCCTGCTCCCAGGGCCAGGAGATAAATGGAGCACTGTGCCCAGACTCCTCTCTTACATTCTGGCTCTTTCTGGTGGCATCACCAAGCCCTTCCACCCAAGTACTTTTTAAGTGTTCCTTTCAAAGAGACGGCCCTCGGTCATGTAAACTACAGCTCCCTAGAGGATGGGAGCTGGCGGAGGAGAATGAAAGTAAGCGTGGATGAGAAGAGGAGGCCGGATGGTGGAAGACACACTGGACAGGCAGAGGAACATCAATGGTGGGAATAAAAATCTCCTTTATTGCAGAAAAAGGCTGGAGAACAATAGAAAGGCGTTGAAGAGGTCCTCAGCACAAAAACAAAGCAGAAGCCGCAGAGTCAAATGCAGTCTGTTCTCGTTATCCGGGTAGTTATGTCGTATAAAGTTGCTGCGAACACTGATTTGGAGAATACTAACCCATCGCTCCTAGGGGAAATACAGGGTTAGGTTCCTACAAGCCTCTGATCACAACGTGTATGGCAATCCACCAATACGTATGTGTTTGTATTGGTGGGTTGACACGTGTGTTTTATGTGTTTCTTTTAAAAGGCACTTTATTTAATGTATGTGTACCATTGATTATTAACCGTGAACAAGGCCAGCAGCACTATTGCTCAAGCCTGAACAAGCTAACCTAACCTGTTTTCTATGTAAGGCACATGGCAGCCTTCCCATGCTTAGGGACACTACACAGCACGTCAGCACGACACTCGGGGGTCATTTTAAACAGCAAGATCACCAGCTAAAATCACACAGATGCAAAAAACAAAAAAAGAAAAAGACACTAAATAGGCCGTGAAAAAGACACTTATTTACAGCATGAGAAAAAGAAACAAGAAGGTACAGTGTCGCCTTGTTCAGCCTTGGCTGGGAACAGACTTATCCACAGACTCAAATTTTTGCAGCTCTATATCCATGAACGACTGTGAAAACACCATGCGTATTGATTTGGGGGTCACAAATAAATTTTTGCAAGCAGGCAAATTCACAAATGCAGAATCTTCAAATAATAAGCGTTCACTATACCCGTGAACAGAGTTTGATGTCTCTGTCAGAAAAAGCATAGTGCTCCACCCAAGTCATTTGGCTCAATATGAGCTTCATGGCAACAGTGGAGTCTCCCACTTATTTGGAACGGAGAGGTCAAGAGTGCATTTTGTATAATCCTTACTGCTGGCACTGTCCACTGGACAATGCGTCCTTGTCTTTTCTACTCACAATGGAATCATCTGGGCGCAGGTCTCTGGGAAGTAAGACAAGTCACATTTCCTTCCGGAGGCACAGCTAGTGCCAGGGTTCAGGGGAAAGTGCTCATTGCGGAACACACTGACACCAATTCTGCTCCCTTGCAGTGACCCAAAAGTCTTGAGCACTTTGGAGCCACGGTCTGGCTTCAGGAATCTGACATTTGCTGATCTCCCCATTGAGTTAAGGGGAGCTCAGAGGGTGCAAGGTTATCTATGAGGTTATCTCATAGGTATGGCTGCTGTAACTACAAACCTAAGGGTTGTGTTGGGGGTTGTGGGGCGGCTGTCTCCAAACCAGCCACCTCCTAGGGACTTCTTATTTGCTACACTGTTTTCCTGCTGTGGCTCTAAGTCTATGTCCCTTAAAACTTCATTCCCGGAGCAAAAAGAATGCTGGCAATGCGAGTCCAGCAAATGACTGCTGGCCTCTGGCGCTCCCTTTGCTGTTTTCTTCTGATTAAACACAGAACGTACTCTGTTTAGAATTAGAGTAGTAGCCCCATGGTACCTACTGGCGGGCTATGAAAACAACAGCTATGCGTATCAGATGAAAAGAAGTGTGCAACGAATACGCCTCTGTGAAATTCTTTTAAGCCTTCCCCACAGCCCCACCCCACCAAGTACCAGTTCTCAGGTCACTCAGGGAATAACCCCTCAGGAAAGGTGGGCAGTGGGACTCAGTCAGGGCCT
Organism: Rhinolophus ferrumequinum; assembly: GCF_004115265.2. Taxonomy (NCBI): domain Eukaryota; kingdom Metazoa; phylum Chordata; class Mammalia; order Chiroptera; family Rhinolophidae; genus Rhinolophus; species Rhinolophus ferrumequinum. The sequence goes on along the minus strand of NC_046285.1, from coordinate 99,964,453 downwards.
CAGAGACGTGGAAGGGCTCTTCGAGATCGATTGGTTCACCGGACCCATTTTCCATATGAAGACACTGAGGCCTGCAGCCAAGGGAAGGGAAGAAATTGGCCAAGATCAAGGGGCTGGTGGGCGGCAAAGCAGGGCCATCGAGAAGGTCTCCGACCCGAAGTTCTCAGCTCATTCTACTACTCCGTTATTTTCAAGGTGACCAAGAATCCCACAAATTGCCCTGGAAACCCGCCACCATCCGCACCGTACTGGCCAGTTCCCAGGTGCAGAGGACAGAGCAGGGACTGGCAGGTGGTGTTCCAGGTTGATTCCAAGCGTAGTCACCTCGCTGAGCCCACCCAATCAATGCAAGCAGCAACAGCCCAGACAACACGGAGGACACACGTACACTTTCAAATGCCCCCACCCCCGCCCCAGCATTTCGGAGCACACCCAGTTCAGCGAGGGGTCACCCGACAAGCACTTACAGGGTTCAGGCCCGTCTACTGCTGCTGGACATCTGAAAACGTTGCCTCAGCCCTCTTTGTGCTTCTCCACGGTGAATTTCTATAATCCTTTCTTCCTCACAAATCTGTGGGCAGCATGGGGGGTTGGTCAATTAGAAAGCACGTTTCATAGCAAGTTAATTTGCACAGTACTCATGCTTGGTTCCTTGAAATGATCCTTTCAAGAAACCCTGAGCAGCCGTAAAATGTCTCCTCACCAGCTGATGGCAACTTGGCCCCTCCCTGAACCCCCAGTCTGTCCTGCACTCTAAGCTGCCTCCCACCATCGTACCACACACTTGTGCCACCCCCCCCCCCCCCCCCCGCACGGTCCACACTAGCTGTTCCCATGCCTGCTTTACACCATCTCTGCTGGAAACTGCCCCGCCCCCAATCCAAGTCCTAATGAGTCCTTCTCCATTTCCATAGCACTTGGTTTGAATCTCAATTATTTTTATTACGGTCTGTTTTCAGATAGCTGAGTACTTCTTCCTCGGTCTGTTTTCAGATAGCTGAGTACTTCTTCCTCCCCTACCTGCGAGAGCCTTGAGAGCAGGGACACTGCCCATTCCGTCTTTGTATCCTGCCTAGGGCAGCAGCTGCCATGTGTGTGCTCTATAAATACACCCCTGGAGTAATGCAGAGAGAAACAGCTCTGTAGGAAGATGGGGCAGGGGAAAATGTACCCAAAGTAGGCCTGGTCTCCACGTTTTCTTCTGTTGTTCTCAGGACACCCCTTTGAAGACTGGAGATTAAAAACACTCCCAAGGAACAGTATTACTCGGCCAGAAAGAAGGAAATCTTACCATTTGCAACAATATGGATATACCTAGAGAACATTATGCTGAGTGAAATAAGTCAGACAGAGAAGGACAAATACCATATGATCTCACTCATATGTGGAATCTAAAGAATAGAATAAATGAGCAAACTAATCAGAAACAGTCTCAGAGATACAGAGGAAAAACTGAGAGTTGCTAGAGGGGAGGGTGGGGTGGGGTGGGGATACGAAAGACAGTTTAGGGAATATCATCAATAATGTAAAGATTTTGTAGGGTGTCAGTTGGGCACTTGTCTTCTTAGGGAGACCACTTCATGGGTGGTGTAGATGCCTGACCACTGCCCTGTACACCTGTGGCTGAAGCAGAATAATACTGAATGTCAACTATAATATATATATATGGTCACGGGATGTGGAGTACAGCATAGGGAATAGAGTCAATGGAATTGCAACAGCTATATACAATGTCAGAGGGGTAGTAGATTGGAGAGGGGGGTTATCACTTTGTGAGGGGAGTAAATGTCTAACTAGTACATTGTTTTGTACACCTGAAACTAAAAAAAGAAAAAAAAAAACACTCCCAAGGAATCCCAGATCTTCTCTCTCCCCTCCAACAGCAACGAAGCCCAGGCTTCGGTCTGGGACCGGGACAGGAAGGGCCGGGTGTAGGATGCTGAGGGCCGGCCCCTCAGCACTACCTGAACTGCAGAGAATGGCAATGCCCACCTCCAGAAGGGTGCAGGGGGCCAAAAGTCGGCTTTCCAATCACTAATCCCAGCTCCACCTTTTGTAGCCTTGGACAAGTCACTTATTTTCGGAGCCTCGGCTGCCCCATCTGTAAATTGGGTATAAAACTTGCCTCATGGAGTTGTGAGGAGTGTAGAGGAATAACGTGCACACTGGGTTTTTCCTGAAAGCATGTGCTGTATCCCTCAGGCCTGTTGGGGTAGACCAGTAGTCTTCTAGACTCAACCAGAAGTATGGAAGCACAGCTCATGCCTCCCAGACCCCTCTAATCCTTTAATCAAGTATTTCATCTCAGTCAACACAAATTTGGTCTGGCAAAAATCTAAAAGGCTCACTTGGGTTCGTGATCCTTCCTTGTGGACATTTCACGGTTACAGGACTCGATCATCGCCGATTCAGATGCTTGCCAAACGCTTCTCTGACGTGTAAATGTCTCCAGGAAGCAGCTTCTCAGGCACCGGACACTAGATTCTTGGGCCCACAGCCTCCATCTCGGTGTCCACCTCCCTGAGCCTACCTCATGCTAACAAAGCACTTCTGGAAGCTCGATCCTGCCCAAAGGGAACCACAGTCAAGGCAGCAAATCCGAGGCGTGAGCCCAAAATGGGGCGCTCTGGGACTGCCTCTTCCCCTTGTCACCGGGCCTCTCGTGCTTCTGTGGCTCATTTCACTTCAGCAGACTCCTATCCCTTTGCGTTTATTCCCTGAGGGTCTCCCGCCTCCCAGACCTGGCTCCTTGGGTCCTTGTCACGTCCCCTTTCTCTCCCCCGCCCCCGATTTTGTGCTCCAGCTCAGGGCCTCAAAGCATCTGCACGTGCTGTGCCCCGGCAATATCACATCACATGACTGGCTCATCAGTCTTGGGGTCTCAGCTTCGTTGTCACTTGCCAACCACATCCTCTGCTGTTCCCCTTTGCAGCATCCCCCATGTGGCACCAAGCGCTTCTCTGCCTTCCCCGCCATCAGCCCACAAGGACAGGGACTGCCTTTGTTCACTGCTCCACTTTCAGCACTTTGCTCTTAATCGTCCACTGAAGGAGTGGACCCCCCCAATAGCGCCTCTGACCACTCCCAGCCTGGGCAGGAGGACCCAGTCCTCTCGGCGCTGACAGCAAATACACAGGGAATGACCTGCATACGAGGCTGGACAATTAAGTTCGCAAACTCATCCCAGAACAAGTGCTACATACCTCATTGCTGAGTAGTACTACGGTCACCTTCGAAGGACTCCCCTTGGGAAGCTATGCACCGACGCCAGTGCCTCGTCCACCCTTCAAAGCAATTTTGGAACTCTTTTTCTGGAATGGCCATCAGAGCATCATCGTATTACCCTTGATGTCCTGAGTGTCATCAAAATGTCTTCCTTTCAATATTTCATCTTCAGGTAAAGAAAGAAGTCATTGGGGGCCAGATCAGGTGAGTAGGAGGGTGTCCCAATAGTTATTTGTTTACTGGCTAAAAACTCCCTCACAGACAGTGCCGTGTGAGCTGGTGCACTGTCATGATGCAAGAGCCATGAATTGTTGGAGAAAAGTTCAGGTTGTTTTCGTCTTTTTCATGCAGCCTTTTCAGCACTTCCAAATAGTAAACTTGGTGAACTGTTTGTCCAGTTGGTACAAATTCATAATGAATAATCCCTGATATCAAAAAAGGTTAGCAGCACCGTTGCAACAAGTTCGTGAACTCAATTGTCAGACCCCATTCATGCCCTGCTCGAACGCCCAGCATTCTGATAGGACGCAACGGGGAAAGGGCCCCTTGAGTGGCTGAGGGTCCATTTGTGCATCAGGGCCTCAGGGGAAGGGACAGTGGCTTCATTTTGGATCTTCCAATGCGAGGAACTGGCACACCGCACGGCTGTCCTACTTAGCCAGCCTCCTTCCTCACACTCTAAACTGTGCCACAGGGTTCTGAACACTTGGTGACCTGGAATGCCCAATGATGTCAGTCGTCTTCTCAGGGTAACTAGCAAGCACAAGCGAAGTGCCAGCACCACCACTCAGGCTGGGAGGAAAATGCTACTACCTCGGTGGTAGTAACTCACCCCAGACACCCAGGTGCCTTGTTTAACCTGAGAGGACAAAACAAGCTCACTGCTGCTGGATGGAAACGACCACATGGCGTCGGGGTCTCCAGTTCAAGATCCCAGCTGTCACTTGGTAGTTGGGGGGGGTTAAGGTCAAATCTCTTCGAGTCTCTGTTTCCTCATCCAAAAAACAGGGACAACAACATTCCCTCAGAACTGCTGAAAGGACTAAATAATGCAACAGACAAAACAGACAAAATGAAGAGCACAGCATATGGCACGTAGCACGCATGTAATAAACTTTAAGGAAAATGGAAAACGTACCTCAGGCAGCACGAGTAAAAGTGCATCAAGATGCAAACCGTTTGGTAGAAGCGTGTGCTCTCGCAAACCCTGGCCGAGAGGCTGCGCTTTCAGGAAATTCCGAACAAAACAGGAAGTAGCATATTTTCCCAGATAATCTCCACATTATCCCTTTTATTTCCTGTCTACAGTTCTTTTTGGCCCTCTTGACTGAGCTATTGCTCTTCAAAGACTTTTTTAATAGCGTTTTGCCTCTGGAGGAAGTTGAAGCTGGCTACTGTCTGGGTTCTGAGAATAAGCAAAGTGACAAAATCTGATCACAGCGGAGAGACCAGCAGCTTGGCAGGGGGAGGAAGCCCTGGCTCGTTAGAGGAACTGGAACTGGGCTCTTCCCAGCATTGGGGCATCGGTGTTGCACATCTGTTTGTCTCACCTCGTTTTAAAAGAGGCAGAGGCCACATCTCCGGGCGTCCCTCCTGCTTTAACATGATCTGATTGTATCAATTCATATACACAGATATTCCACTTTGTAATTGGCTCCTCCCCCAACATTTTATGCACATGTTTTGTCATCTGGGCTGCTAACAGACACCCTGTGCAGGGGACCCTTGAGAGGGTGGAAAGGGCTGGTCAATTTATTCCCATTCACCAGCTTTGTGGAGACTGAGGAGTTGCCGAGGGCTGTTCCAGGAAAAAGCCTTATCCTCACCCACTACGGCCGCCATCACCCTGGCTCCTCAGCTTCCTAGGACTGGGGTAGAAACCACATACAGAACTTTTTAAAGAATTTTTTTTTTTTTTAAAGGCAGGTAGCCCTTATTGATTCTAAGACCGTGTTGCAAATTCAGGCTCCCAGAACAGATTATCTGGAACTGCCCAGGAAGGAAATTTCAGTTCATTTCTAGATCCGTTTTCTGGTGGATTGAGGCAAATTGGAGCATGCCAGCTGTGTTCTCGTCTATTAACTCCCGACATTCTTCAAACTCACCTTGTTGATGATGATAGTAGAAAAGGCAGGATGCGGGATGCGGACTTCATTTCCCTCGTAAGGGCTCAGCTGAGCAGAGCAGACTGCCTCTGGCACTACTTACGCCTTTATGTGAGTTACACTAAGGTTACCACATAAAATACAGGACACCCAGGAAAACTTGAATTTCAAAGAATGTATCATTTTTTGGATAAATACGTTCCATGCAATATTTGGAGCCTACTTATCTGAAAAAAATGAGTCGCTGTTTATCTGAAATTCAAATTTAACTGGGCATCCTGCATGTCTATTTGCTAAATATGGTAACCCTAATTACATCCATTTCAAGCAAAGACTGGCTGGTTCTCAGTCTCAAAAATATAACAACATCCCAAACCTAACCTCTTCCCTGCCAAAACAACAAACTCTCAAAACAAAACTTGTCTTTTAATTTCCAGGACATATTTTTTAAAAATAGACCTATGAGCTTCAAATTTACGAGAGAGAGAGAGACAGAGAGACAGAGAGACAGAGAGACAGACAGAAACAGAGAAACAGAGAGAGAGAGAGAGAGAGAGAGAGAGAGAGAGAGATTTTCTTACAAGTGCCCCTAAATTAAGAGCTCAGCGTGCCATTGGCTGCAGGCCACAGGCAGATGCCAGCCAGTTCTTTGGGCATCCCCAACTCAAAAGCAATTGGCTTCTAACTCATCAAGTAGCAGGGAGAAGACAGGAGAAAAAGAATTCCAAGGTGGCTACTCCCCCAAAGAGGCCTGCCAGACTAAGGGACAGTGGAGGAGAGGAGACAGAGGCTAATGGCGAAGGAATGACTGGAAGCCCTGCCTGCCGGAGCTCAACTGCCACAGAACACGTCCCTCTACAAAGAGCAGCACCCACCACAACAACAAGTTATTGGGAAATAAAAGAAGTTACTGATTTTATAGAATGCCCATAGCCAAGGGGCAGAGACATTCCCTCACCCCTTCTTCCATTCTCTGAACTTGGGCTGGTAACCAGGTAGCCCACCCCCCACACGGCCAGCGTTCTGCGCAGACTGGAACTGCAAGGCCTGGGGCAGTGCTCTGTGCTGGGTAGGTGAAGAGACAAAACACCTCCGAGTTTTTTAAAATCATGTTTATTGCTCTGATCGAAAGTTATATAATACTGCATGGTTTACAGTATGAATGATATTTTATTTCACATGGTTATACAGTCTGAGTGACTAGCTCACAATTCAGGGCCATTTTATAAGCTCTGTTGTTCAAAACGGTGTTAGTGTTGTTATAGGGCAACAAGACCTCATTGACAAAGAAACTACATTAATATGACAAAATACAGAACGATGTGCTGGTACCACAGGTTAGGATGGCTCTCAGCAAGCCACTCCCCCACCTCTCACAGCAAAGGGACCAGGAGCTAAAAATACCTTAGGAAATCCACTGGCACCCGCAACACACTCTTATATAAAGGTCAAACTTGTGAGTTATTAATCCATGGTGCTTGAAAGTGAGAGAATTAAGTATAAGTCTGAAATCCGGTGAATCTTCTCACTTCCTCTTCTTTGCGAAATATAGTTTTTCTTCAAGTGGGATTGGGACAATTCCTTCACATTCCTTTACTTCCTGGGTCAGAGGGTGTTTTATAATATTCGGTCTAATAACATCAATGTCTCGAGACAAGTACTCCATCATGCTTTCAACAGTTGTTGTTGGTGCATAAAAATCTACCAAGAAATACCTGCAATAAAATAAAAATTTGTGAATTCCTGCATTCTGATACCAAAACTAGACAAGGATGTCTCATGAAAAAAAATTATAGGCCAATATCCCTGATTAGCATAGATGCAAAAATCCTCAACAAAATGTTAGCAAACTGAATTCTACAGCACATTAAAAGGATGATACACCATGACCAAGAGTGACTTATTTCAGTGATGCCTGGATTGGTTAACCATCTCCAAATCCGTCAGTGTGATATCCCGCATCACCAAAATAAAGGATAAAAATTGTAGGATCATCTCAATAAATACAGAAAAAGCATGACAAAATTCAGCACACATTTATGATAAAAACTCAACAGAGTGGTTATAGAAGGAATGTACCTCAACATAATAAAGGCCATAGATGACAAGCCCACAGCTAACATCGTAACAATGAAAAGCTGAAAGCATTTTCTCTAAGATCAGGAAAAGACAAGTATGCTCACTGTTGCCACTTTTATTCAGCATGGTATTGGAAGTCCTAACCAGAACAATTAGGCAAGAAAAAGAAATAAAAGGCATCTAAACGGAAAGAGAGAAGTAAAACTGTCACTATTTGCAGATGACATGATATTATATATAAAACACCATAAAGACTCCATCAAAAAACGGTTAGAACTAATAAACAAATTCAGTAAAGTTACAGAATATAAAATCAATACACAAAAATCTGTTGCATTTCTATACAGCAATAATGAATTATCAGAAAGAGAAATAAAGAATTCAATTCCATTTACTACTGAATCAAAAAAAATACAATACCTAAAAATAAATTTAACCAAGGAGATAAAACACCTGTACATTGAAAACTGTAACACTTTAATGAAAGAAACTAGTGAAGACACAAATAAATGGAAAGATATTCCATACTCATGGATTAGAAGAATCAGTATTGTTAAAATGTCCATACTACCCCAAACAATCTAGATTCAATGCAATACCTATCAAAATTCCAATAGCATTTTTCACAGAAATAGAATAATCCTAAAATTTGTACAGAACCACACACAAAAAGACCCCTAATAGCCAAAACAATCTACAGAAAGAACAAAGCTGAAAGCATCACACTCTCTGATTTCAAACTACATTACAAAGCTATAACAATTAAAACAGCATGGTATTGGCATAAAAACAGACATTACATCAATGCAACAGAATTTAGAGCGCCGAAATAAACCCACACAATATGGTCCATTAATTTACACCAAAGGAGCCAAGAACATCCAATGGAGAAAGGACAGTCCTTTCAATAAATGGTGATGGGAAAACAGGACAGCCACATGCAAAAGAATAAAGCTCTATCACTACCTTACACTGTACACAAAAATTAACTCAAAATAGATTAAAGATTTGAATATGAGACCTGAAACCATAAAACTCCTAGAAGAAAACATAGGCAGCAAGCGACTTGACATAGGTCTTAGAGATGATTTTTGGAATCTGATCAAAAGCAACAAAAGCAATAATAAATATGTGAGACTACATCATACTAAACAGCTCCTGCATAGCAAAGAAAACCACCAACAAAATGAAAAGGCAACCTACTGAATGGGAGAAAATATTTGCAAATTACCTATCTGATACAGGATTAACGTTCAAAAATATATAAAGAACTCACACAACTCAATAGTAATACAACAATCCGATTAAAAAATGGGCAGAAGATCTGAGTAGACATTTCCCCAAAAGACATACAAATGGTCAAGAGGTGAATGAAAAGACGCTCAACATCATTAATCATCAAGGAAAGCAAAGCAAAATCACAATGAGATACCACCTCACACCTCTCAGAATGGTTATTATCAAAAGAGAAGAAGAAATAACAAGAGGTGTTGAGAATGTGGAGAAGAAGGAACCCTCGTGCACTGTTGGTGGGAATGTAAACTGGTGCAGCCACTATGGAAAATAGTATGGAGGGTTCACAAAAAATTAAAAATGGAACTACTCTGGGTACTTATCCAAAGAAAACGAAAACACTAGCTCAAAAAGATACATGCACCCCCACGTTCACTTGCAGCATTATTTACAACAGCAAAATATGAAAGCAATCTAAGTGTCCATCGATGGATGAATGCATAAAGAAATTGTGGTACACACACACACACACACACACACACACACACACACACACGAATGAACATTATTCAGCCATAAAAAAAGAATAAAATCTTGCCGTTTTCATCAACATGGATGGACCTCAAGTGCACTATGTATTAGGCTGGTGCAAAAGTAATTGTGGTTTAAAAGGTTAAAACTAATTGCAAAAACCGCAATTACTTTTGCGCCAACCTAATACTAAGTGAAATAAGTCAGACAGAGAAAGACAAATGCTGTAAGATCTCTCTTATACATGGAGTCTAAAAAGAACAAGCTCATAGATACAAAGAACAGATTGGTGGTTGCCAGGGGGCAGGGTTGGGGTGAGGGTGAGAGAAATGGCTAACGGGTGTCCAATGGTAAAAAGAAAAATAAATAACTAAATATGGTACATTACTGAGCACCGACAACAACCAAAAAGAAGCAATTGTTTTCTGGATGCACAAACCTAAAAGCAGAATGGAAGATAACCAAATCATTAATTCTAGTTCAAATTATTTTCCTCTTTAACCATATAACAAGAAAACTTACACTGAATACAAACCATATTTTAAGGAATGCCATTTTTCATGTTAGCAATTTATGTTTTGTGTATTTGCAGCTGAGAATGAACTATTTTTCTCCAAGACCAAGCCTGAGACAAGGCAAGCCCTTGAAGCTACTCCTGGTGAGACCTCATCTCTGAGCAGAAATGCCCCAGAATGCCCCAGGTCAGACCCAGCTGCAAGAGACGAAGGCTGTCCTGGAAAAGCAAACCTCAGGGAGAAAGGGAACCTGGCCTCAGAACTTCCACGCTTAGGAAAAGTACATTGAGGTACAGCCAAGTACCTCTCATGATGAGGCTACCGGTTGTTTTTATGCATGAACACTATTTATCCATGCTGACAAAATCCCAGTCCCTGGGACCCCCAAAATCTTTGGGATTTGAGCTTGCAGTGGGGGTGCAGAGTATTACAGGGGGAGGCCCTGGCCAAGCAACAGGGCACCTTTCTGAAGTTGCAGCCATTGACTCACCTGTGCCTTCCGCAGAAAAGGGGAGTCCTGTGGGGAGGTCAGTGGGGACCCTGTCTCTTTCAGTCGATAATACCCCCAGTCTCTCTCCTCTGATTTCTTTCTGGGGTCCTGAACTTCTATGTGCATTAGAGGGGGGCGGAAAGGCAATGATCTGAATCTCGGGTGAGAGAAGGAATCGAACATCATCTATTCTGACCAGACTACTACAGATGGACATTTCCTGCAGCTCACTTGATCTTAAAAGATCAACACTTTCGGGGTCGCGGGTTGGCTCGGCGGGTTGCAGCGTGGTGCTAATAACACCAAGGTTGCGGTTCCATCCCCGCATGGGCCACTGTGAGCTGCGCTCTCCTTAAAAAAAAAAACAAAACGAAAAACAAAAACCCCAACAACGCCTGCAGCTCGGCTAGGTAACAGCACAAAGGAGGATGTGTCCTTCCTCCCGACCTGCCCCTCCTCTCAGCGCTGCAGGTTTAAGCCTCGCTGCTCCTGTTCGCGGAGGAGCACAGCGCCACTGCATGGAGGCGCTCACCCCTCACTTCCACCTGCCTCTGCCCAGTGTCACATTGTCACAGGCTTTCATTGACCACTTCCCCTAAGGCAACATCCTCCTTGCCCCCAACGAAGCCTCATTCCTCTACGTCCTTACCCGTGCTTCATTGTCCCCATAGCACTTGATCACCACTGACAGACATACTGTGTTTCCCCGAAAATGAGACCGGGTCTTATGTTCACTTTTGCTCCAAAAGACGCATTAGGGCTTATGTTCAGGGGATATCCTCCTGAAACACCATGCGAGGTCTTATCTTCCGGTTAGGTCTTATTTTCGGGGATACATGGTGGTATATATTTGTTTACAGTCTATCCCACACCACTAAAACATAACTGCCTTAAGAAGGACTTTGTTGCTATACTCCCAGCACCCTGAACGGAGCGTAACACACAGCGGGCCCACAGCAAACACTGGAGAGCGGTGGCGTTAACATGACAGGCGGAATCCTCATAGAAAGCAGGAGAGACCGAACTGAAAATGGGCAGATGCAGGAAGGAAGGGAGCTATGAGAAAAAGGATGGCATGTTTTGTAATTCCATACAAAGAGGGTCAAAACTCGTAAGAAAGCTTCCTGAGTAGCCATTCACTCTTAGCCAAGCCTAATGGGAAAGTCATTCAAGTAAACAATAATTAAAAGTAAAAGGACAGAAAAACACGTATCATGTCAAAACCCTAATCAAAAGAAAGCTCAAGTGGCTATAGTAATATGAGACAAAGTAGACTTCAGAGCAAAGAAAATTACCAGGGGGGAAAAAAGATTACGTAACAATGGGTTCATCAAGAGGACGTGACAGTCCTAAATGTGTATGTAGCAGATAACAGAGCTTAAACATACAGTAAGTAAAAACTAACAGAACTAAAAAGAGAAATACACAAATCCACAATTACAGTTGGAGACTTTTAACATTTCTCTAAGTAATTAATAAAATCAGTACACAGAAAATCAGCAAAAACACAGAAAAAGTGAATTATCGCCATCAACCATCTGGATCTAACATTTCTAGAACCCTCCACCCAACTACAGCAGGATACACACTGGTCTCAAATGCACAGAGAACTTTTACCAAGATTGACCATATTCTGGGCCATAAAACAAGTCTCAATAAATCTAAAGAGAGCTGAGCCATACAGAAAGTCTGGGAGAGACAACCAAGATGGCGCAGTACGTAAACGCTGTGCTTACCTTCTCTCACAACCACACCAAAATCACAACGGATCTACAAAACCATTATTGAGAACTGCCTACAATCAAGCTGAATTGAAGCCTTTCAACTAAGGACGTGCAGAAGCAGCCACCTCCACACTGGTACCGTTTCCCCCAAAATAAGACCTAGCCAGACAATCAGCTCTAATGAGTCTTTTGGAGCAAAAATTAATATAAGACCCGGTACATATTATATTATATTAATTATATAATTTTATATTATATAATTTTATATTACATTAAAATATTATAGACCCGGTCTTATATTATAGTAAAATAAGACCAAGTCTTATATTAATTTTTTGCTCCAAAAGACGCATTAGAGCTGATTGTCTGGCTAGGTGTTATTTTCGGGAAAACATGGTAAGATGTCATAGGAGTAGTGGCTTGAGGGGTGAGTTATCACTTTATGAGGGGTTTAAATGTCTAACTATTACGTTGCTTTGTACACCTGAAATTAATAAAATAAAAAAATAAGAAAGAAATAAAAGTCTTGGGAAAATCCCCAAATACTTGGAAACTAAATATATGTCTAAATAACCTATGGGTCAAAGAAGAAATCAAAGGGAAATTACAAAGTACTCTGAATTGAATAAAAATGAAAACAACATATCAAAATTTAGGGGATCCACTAAAGCAGCACTTAGCAGGAAATTTATAGCACTAAACACCTATGTAAGAAAAAAAGAAAGAATTCCCCTCAATGATCTCAGCTCCCACCTATAAAACTGGAAAAGGGAAGGAAGGAGGGAGGGAAGGAAAGAGGAGGGGGGTAGAGAGAGAGGGGAAGAAGAGAAAGAGAAAGAGAGAGAGAGAAAGAGAAAGAGAAAGGGAGAGAGAGAGAGAGAGAAAGAGAAAGAGAAAGAGAGAAAGAAAGATCAGAGCAGAAATCCCTGAACAAGGAAACAGAAAACAGTAAGAACATCAATGAAACCAAATACTAGTTCACTGAGAAGATAAATAGAATTGATATACCTCTAGTCAAGACTGATCAGTAAAAAGAGGTAAGAAACAAAGTATCAATATTCAGGAATGAGAGAGGTAAAATGACTACAAATTTTGCAGATATTAAAAGGATGGTAAGGGAAGACCATAAACAATTTTTGCAATAAATTGGACAACTTTGCTGAAATTCCTTGAAAAATACAAACTACCAAACCTCACTCAAGAAGAAATAATCTGAATAACCCTGTATCTATTAAAGAAATTATATTTGTAATTAAAATCCTTTCCACACAAAAACTACAGACCCAAATGGCTTCACTAGTGAATTCTACCAAACATTTAAGGAGGAAATACCAATTCTAATACAAACTGTTTCAGATAATAGGAAAACACTTCTCAACTTGTTCTATGAGGCCAACGTTATCCTGATACCAAGACCAAAGATATCGCAGGAAAAGAAAGAAAAGATCAATATCCTCATGAAAATAACAAAAAAATCCTAAATAAAATTTAGCAAATGACTACTATAATATATAAAAAGGACAATACATCGTGACCAAGTAGTGTTTACCCCAAAAACCACAAGATAGATTTAACATTTGAAAATCAATTAATGTAAATCACTATATTAACAAACTAAAAAGAAAAGCCATGTGATCATTCCAAGAAATGTTAAAAAAAAGCATTTAACAAAATCCCATATCCATTCCTGATAAAAACTCTCAGCAAACTAGGGACAGAAGGGGCCTTCTTCAGCCTTATAAAGAGTATCTCTGAAACACCTACAACCAACATCATACTAACCGGTGAAAGTCTGAAATGCTTTCCCCCTAAGACTGGGTACAAACAAGGATGTCTGCCGTCACCATTTCAACATTTTAGTGGAGGTTCTTGCCAGTGCAATAAGGCAAGAAAAAATAAATAAGTAAATAAGTAAATAAATAAATAAAAGACATCCAGATTGGTAAGGAAGAAACAAGTCTTTATTTGCAGATGTCATGATTGTGTATATAAAAGGATCTGAAGAAATGTATAAAAAAGATACAACAACTAGTAAGGGACTTTAGCAATATTATAAGATACATAATTAATATACAAAAAAATCAACTATATTTCTATATACTAGCAACAAATAGACCTTGAAATGAAATATGAAATACTGAGGGGTAAATCTGAAAAAAGATGTGCAAGACCTGTACACTAAAAACTACAAACCCCTGCTGAAATGAAATTAAAGAAAGTCTACATAAAGGGAGAGGTATATCTTATTCGTGGGTAGGAAGATTCAAATTTATTTAGATGTCCATTCTCCCAAATTGATCTACAGATTCAAAGAATCCCAATCAAAATCACAGCACACTTTTTTGTTAGAAATTGACAAACTGATTCTAAAGCTCACATGGAAATTCAAAGGACCTAGAGCAGACAAAATAATAAAGAATATGGTTGGAAGAACGAACGCTACCTGATTTCAAGACTTTTTATAAAGCTGGTAATCAAGACAGCATGGTGTCCATATAAAGATGTAATATTGTTCATATAAACATCAATAGGATAGAAGGAAGAGTCCATAAATATTAGGTTGGTGCAAAAGCAATTGCAGTTTAAAAGGTTAAAAATAATTGCAAACACCACAATTACTTTTGCCCCAATCTAATAGATCCATACATATAAATACAACTGATTTTAGATGAAGATGCAAAGGCAGTATAGTGGAGACAGGAAAATCCTTTAAACAAATAAATGGTGCTGGAAAAATTCAGTATCCACATGCAAAAAAATAAACCATGAGCCACACTTGTACCATATACAAAAGTTAATTCAAAATGGAACATGCATCTAAACATAAAACACAAGGCTATAAAACTAGAAGAAACACAAGAGAAACCTTCTGTGATGTTGGGTTAAGCAAAATTCCTTAGACATGACACCAAAAGCACAATCCACAAAAGAAAAAAATTCATAAATTATATTTCATCAAAATGAAACACTGCTCTTTGAAAGATACTGTTAAGATATAATGAAAAGACAAGCCACAAACCAGGATCTGTAAATCACATGTCTGATAAAGGACTTGTTTCTAGAATATAAAGAACTCTCAAATTTTAATTTAAAGAAAACCAATTAAAAAAAAAAATGGGTAAAGATTTGAACAAGCATTTCACCCAAGATATAGAATGGTGAAGGAGAACATGAAAAGATGCTTAATACCATTAGTCATGAGAGAAATGCAGATTAAAACCACAAAAAGATACCTATTAGAACGGTGAAACTAACACGCCTCCCCTGCCCAGTGCTGGCGAGAACGGAGGGAACTCACCGGTTCTCCTGCGGTACTAGGGGGAACGCAGCATGCTACAGCCACTTTGGAAAGCAGTCGGGCATTTTAAAATCAAACACACTCCTGCCATTGTGACTACACCATTCCACTCCTAGGGATTTCCCCCGAGAGAATGAAAGCATGTGTCCATACGACAACTTGCTCTTGAATGTTCACAACAGCTTTACTTCTAAGGACTCCAAACTGGAAACATAAATATCTATCAACACAGAAACTGATAAGCAAGCTGGTATACTACTCAGCAATAAAGAGAAACACTGATACATACTACTGATAAATTTCGTAATAATTTTACAGAGTAAAAGAAACTACAAAGAGTACATAGTGTCTGATTCTATCTAAGTGAGATTCTAGAAAATATAAAGGAACCTATAGTGAAAGAAAGCAGATCAGTGGTTGCTAGAGACTGGGGAAAGTGGAGGGAAGAATCACAAAAGGCGGGAGGAAACTGCGAGAGTAACCAACTCATTCCTTGATTATGTTGATTTCGTGGTGTGTATGTGTGTGTGTGCGCGTGTGTGTGCATGAAGAAACTTTATTAACTGTACACTTTAATATGTGCAGTTTGTGTGTCAATTATATTTCTATAAAGCTGTTGATTTCAAAATGGCATGTAAGAAGTGGAAGCTCCACTCCATGTAGCAATTCAGGAAACCCAAGAAGAGGAAGTGGTGCTGGGTGTTGGTGTGGGTCCAGCAGCCTTCTCCCCAGCAAGAACCACTCGAGTAGTTTTCAAAGTGTTTCCTCCATATTGCCTCTGAATTCTGTCACGGTTACGTCATGAGCTCAGGGTCACTCAGCTCCTCAGTGACCACAGCCAGGACCCCAACAGAGCAGGTCTTTTGACTCCAGGGCACAAGAAGCTACAGGCGACGCTGGGACCAGTGGGTTACAGAATCCCAAAATGGAAATGCTGGCAGGATCCAATATATGGTGATGGAAGGAGAACTGACTCTGGGTGGTGAGCACACAATGGGATTTATAGATGACGTACTACTGAAATGTACACCTGAAATCTATGTATCTATGTAACTTTACTAACAACTGTCACCCCAATAAACTTTAATTAAAAAAAAAAAAGAAAAACAGAAATGCTGGCAGGACCGTGATGACAACGCAGCCCGCCCCTTCCACAGCGAGGAGGGAGTCGGTCTGCTCCAGGTCACAAAGCGAGAGGCTCCGGACTCTGTCAACCACATCTCTTGCTACCAGTTACCAAGCAGCCAGCACTCTGGAGGTTTCTCAAGGATAAAGAGAAGTCCTAGAAAAAGGCCTGGAAATCCTAAGCTTGGCTTCTGGAGGCTCCTGCTACACCCCAAGCCCCTCTAGCTTTTACTTTCTTTTATCTACTCTGCCTTCCCTCCACCAGTCACAACACTCCTCTAGCAACTAAGCCCAAACAGAGCAATGGCCAACATGCAAATGAGTCTGTGCCCACAACCACAGCTGTGACAGTCGTTCCATGCTTATCACCCTGCTGATCTGTGACTGGGGCTCATGTGGGCAAAGACTGCTTCTACTCCCACGCTCCTTATTACACCATGGAAATTTCCACAAAAAGGAACCAACCATCCCCAAAACACAGACGGGAGAAGTGGCTCAGAGATGGGCAGATCTTACTGTGTTCACACTCCCAGTTGACAGCTGACCTTCCTACCTCCCCATTTCCCGCCCAGGGAACCAAGATTTCTTTCCCACCACGGGAGAACCAAGCTGAAGTCCAGAATGAAGTCAACTCCCACCTGCCTTAGCGGCCCAAGCACACAGGCCAACAGTCCACCATGGCTTTCCCACACAGAAAGGACCGTGACGGATCCCTAGCTGCTGCCACTATATATTCTTTCTTCTCACCTATTCATCTCGGGGAAACTTAACTGGTCAGTGAACATGTACTGTGGGCAAACGTCAGGAGGTGTACATGACCTTGGCCTCCTGGAACCTGGGGACGGCTGGAGAGAGAAACCACAGGGCTGCTGTGCCAGCAGAAACGCTCCCCAAGTGCCCACTCTGCAGAAGACTGGAAATGCCGTGGCGGTCCCGGACCCCAACCCCGGGCTGGGTGGGGGCTTTTCTAACTAGAGGACCTGAGCGGCGATGCTGGGACTTTTTACAGACACGAGACAGCTGTGAGTGCAGCCGTGCGTTTCCGTTTTTACCCATGAAGAGAGTGAAGCCTGAAAAGAACCCACTTGCAGTTGGGGGTGTGAGAGCTTCGGAGGCCTGTGAGGAGTCCTTCCCCACAAGAGCACAGACCCTTCGCAGACCCGCTAACGTGGGGGTCAGGGTGAGAAACTGACCCTGACACTGCCTTGATATCCACTCCATGCATCCTGCGGAAGGCTGCCATGGAGAAACCACTCTGAAACTCTGAGGAGCTAGCTGCTGTTCACGGGAAGGGGCCACAAAAGGGGCTCAGTGCCTCCCGAGGAATCTGAGAGCCCTTTCGCCCTGCCTGCCTCCTCCTAAGATGGGGAAGGATCCAGAGGATACGATAACCACAGGGCAGTATCAATGTCCCCTCACCAAGCTGGGCAGAATCAAGACACAAGACCAAAAGTCGTAACACATGTGCACTCCTCCTTTCCTCCAGCCTCACAGTAAGCTCCGTCCTCAAGGGAAACGTTTAGAATTATGACTATAACTGCAACCGCTGACACATACCCAAAAGCTGACACCCCAATGAGAAGAAACAGAATCAAGTTCTCTAAATGGCCAGTTTTCCATTCTCTACTTTTACACTACAATCAATGATGGATCAATAAATGGACAGATCATTTTTGGAAATGCCCAGCTTAGCGCTCTGAAATGGAGTTACGGATGCCAGCACCTTCCAGCATGTGCTCAGCTGGTTCTGCACAGCAGGCGGCCGGGCCGGTGGCAGCATGACCACTGCGCCAACACAAGGCCCAGCAGTGTTTACACTCCAGGTGTGTTCTCCCTGTGTGTTTTAATTATGGAATCCCTTCATCTACAAGGTAGAAATTAGATTTACCCAAGCATCTCTCTTTTCTAAAGAAAATCACTTAACTTTTATGCAGCACCAGCTCTGCAGAAGTGAAAGTAAGGAGATGACTGATACCCGTGGCAAGGAGAGAAAGGACAAGAGAAGGTTCATTGCAGTGATGCCGTTCACAGCACACAGTCCCATGTTCAAAAGTTGGAAAAACAGTGAACTATGTCACAGGTAGAACCTGCCCACGTCGTCTTCAAGGTGTTAATTTACCCTCCTTTCTATTTCTTCAGACACTCTCACAATCCCAAACTTTCTGCCACCATGACTGAAAGCCTGAGATCTGAGAAGACCCGGAGAAATGGCTTCCCCAGGACATAAAAGGATGCCACCAAGGTCGCTCCACCCATAGCAGCGGTTTCCGGTGTCATGAGGGAGTCAGCAGCTCTCAGGGTCCTTTCCGCTCCCCCTCCCCACTCAGGCAGCTTCTGACACAAGCTCTGCAGACAGCCCAGGACTGCCAGCCCCCACCCCCTTCAAGCTCCCCACCCGGGAGTTGTTGGGGGAGGAAATGTGTTTTCTTCCAGTGCTCCTAAATGCAAAGGTTGTATGTATTTCTCTTGTCTTAATCCTGTATTTACAAGTTTTCCACAGAAAGCGCTTGCTTGAATTTGAGTTAAATTCTTTGTCTCTTTCAAACAGTCACACACTCGCTTAGCCTCCCCTTCCCCTTAGCAGACAAGTGGAAATTTCCACTGAAGCGCTCAGTGGCTCACAGTGGGTGGGGGTGGGGGATGGGGAGGAGAGGGATTTGAAGCCACGCAGCATCTCAAAGCCTTTTTGAAGCTAGGAAACAGATCCATTTGAATGCCAGTTCCTGGACTGTTATCGGTTAAACCTTGCTGAATTCAGGCTTCACTGAGGGCAGTGAATCACTCATCTTAAAACCAAGACACCTTCTGCACATTAAAGTCCCATTTCTTTTTGTATCTGTTGGGTCTCGTACACTTTAAAAGCCACTACAGCTGCTGCAGAATCTTTACAAATCTTGGGACGCTGCCACTAAAAAGAAACCTCGCCGGCCGCTGCAGCCCTGCCCTGAAAGCCCATTGTGGAGTACCTACACACCAGACGAGAGTCAGGATGCTGGCTGGACTCGATGCTGGCAGGAAAGCACGAGAACATGGAAATGTTAGCTAACGGGAAAACTACAGAGGAGAATCAATCTCCTCTAGAGAGGGTGCCAGCTCTCTTGGAGTAAGCTGCAGACACATTTGGGGAACGAGTCAGTAAAATTCCACTGTTTCACCACAGAACCAGTTATTTTTATCATTCTGCTTACCCGTAAATAGAAGGGCATCTTATATGTAGGCCACAGATCCTTGCTAGGAGCACCTATGCACATTTTAAAGTGGACGGGAACGGACAAAGGAGGACACAACAGGCGGGAGGAACCTCCTTCGCTGCTCAAACAGCACACGCGGTCCAAGCCCGCCGCCCCCTCTCACTGCATAAAGTCAGACCGGGGACAAACAGTCCGAGCCGACCGGAGGCGCCTTTTACAAACAAGCGCACGCCCCACACTGAAATACAGACCGGTTTCTTCCATAGCTCCCCCGCCTGCACCAGACCGCATGCAGGCTCGGTCCAGCCCCATCTAGTGGAAAGAGCCCTACACCAGTGTGTGCAGCCCAGAGAAAGACGCTGCAGCGGTTCTGGCAGGGGTGACGGCTACAGGTCAGTACAACACATGCCTCTTCAGCAAGTGTCTCCCTGGGCTTCTACTCTCACTGCTCCCTTCTGCATGTGACGTTGTCCCTTTACAACTCCGAGGAATACAGTAAGAATGTTCCACCACACCAATCTTGCCTTTCCCAGATTGGATGAAGGTATCAAGGTGACATGTGAAGGGACAAAGGAGAAAAAATCTAGGGGGCCTCCAAGAGACCAAAGCAAATCCAGAGCCGAGAATGACTCCCAGACCCTACAACGCCCCCAGCACCGAGTCACGCTCCAGTAGTTTCCAGACACCGCCTGGAAACGGCAGACGGAAGCCTCCATCTGGAAAGCTGGTCCACAAGACCCACTTCCCAACCACCCCACCCGGGTCCACACAGCACAGGCGCATCTGGCCAGCTCCTCCTAGTCCTAGGTTCAGATCACCTGGGGGGACAAGTGACATGGGAAGTGACTTCCCCTGGAAAAACAGTCGTCAATTACAGGGGTCTGATACTGTCCCCGTCCCTGACAGGTGACCTGACCCAGGCTCCTCTTTGTTGCCAGGTGGAACGCAGAGCAGCATTTTTAAAGTCTGAAAAGGGCGCGCAGCCATACATAAGTGACTGGCCCCTTTCTGCCTCAGAGATGATGAGTGGAGTACGCTTCTGTGGAGCAGCCTAAGAACTTAACCATCGAGTGGTTCCAAAGGGCAAACAGGTTCCCAGTCACAGACAACAGACCTACAGACAAGTTCCTGGAATGGAACCCGTTTCTGAAGTGGGGACTGACCAAATTAATATTTGGACTGTGATGTCTGTACTATAACGTTTCTGGTTTGTTTGTTTTTTTGGCGTAAACTACGTAAGTAGACAATATAATAATAAACACCAGATACCACTTTCAAGGTGCCGCCTCTTCTTCCTTCGACTCCGTTCACCCTAAAGTAGGATTTCTCTTACCTAAGCACTTTTCCCCTCATTTTTCTCTCAGGACTACTAGGCATGTGGGTAGCGGAGGTACGGCTTTGGGGGAAGGAGGTGAGAATGGGAAAACGGTAGAGGTAATCACTCAACCTGATGGACGTAATTGCAACAGAGACGCCTGCTTGTCAGGCTGGGCCAGGTGGGGCTTGCTGTGCGCCGGGGCCCCTGCCCTTCCACCCCTTGGCTGGGACCTCGGTTAGCCACAGGCAGGCAAGTCCCTCATTCAGCTGAAAACTCCTTGGGATTAGCAACCACAACAATCACTAGAACCATCCTGAGACCTCGGAACACCAATAGGACATTCTTCCCATAAAGCCTAAAGGCAACAAACATAGAATCCCAGCAGCACCACAATGCGATGTGGGTTCTCAGAGGGCAGCTCGGCTCACTCCTCAGCCCGCTGAAAAATTGGCTCTCGCACACCAGCCTCAGGATTCAAATCAGGGCCGCGCCAAAAGTACAGGTCACGAGTCACGGCCTCCAGGGCTGTTCAGAAAGAGCTAACAACTTCTGAATGCTAACAAACATGTAACAGACAAGTCTACTCTATTTCTTCTTAATCATTTCATAAAAGTGAACCATCTCAGCACCCCACACAGCCTGGCACATAATCTGCTTCATATACCTCCGGACTCCTTCTGTGGCTATGTGTAGTGCACATAAAGAACTTGCCAAATGAACAAAACGCCTGGGACAAATGTCGCTGGGATTAGTGACCATGGGAGGACTGGATGAAGCCAAGAGAACATCAGACTGACTTAAGCCCCACACCGCAGACATCTGACACGAAAGTACATCCAAACCTCCATCCAGGTAATTCCAAACTACACTAGCCTCATCTCCTCCTCATTTACCAAAAGTCACTGTGAAGAATACTAATGAATGTAAAGAAATAAAAGGTAACATGGTGAAATACAACTGATAAACGAAGGCATCTGACTGAAGGGCTTCTCACCATGTCGCTCATGTGCTGTGACTCTAGAAGGGACTAGATCACGCAAGGATTCCCACAATTCACTGATCACGCCCCCACCCCCCCCCGGATTTTGGTGGGGCATACCTGTCTGTATAACTAGTGTTTCAGAACCACACTTTGGAAAACATTACCTTAAACTAATAAACACAAGTCATTCATTTGTCCCAGAAAAACAAGCTCAACACAGGGACTTCCCCACTGGGGCTGGTCACCACCTCTCTGTCTCTACGTCACACGCATATACAATACACCTTAAGAGTGCTGCTGTAAAGGAGAACAGAAAAAAAATCCTTGAATATCAATGGAATAAGTGACTGCAACCCAGTCCACGGTGGGCACAGGCACCCTGTCAGGAACCCGGAGCGTAAAGCTGGTGTTGTCGGCAGCTCTGGCTTAGTTCTAGGTGAGTTTTTCCAGCATCTGAATTTGTTCCCTTCATAAAAGAGAAACAGCACCACCCAAGCCCAATACTGTACACAGAGGCCCGGAAACTAAATGAGTCAGTATGGTGGCTCTCAAACTGTGGTCCTCAGACAGAAGCATCAGCACTACCCAGGCCCCTGTGAAAAGTGCAAATTCTAGAATGCTGGTCATCCCAACTCTCCACTGAGTCAGATCCTCCACTTGGAAAAATGGCAGAAGAAAAGACCCCCCACTGTACACCCCTGAAAGCACATCTGTAAGCAAACTGACTTCTCCCCCGATTCAGCACCTTCCATCAGAGAACCTGGCCAAGAATTCTTGGCCAAATTTTATGTGCTCCTCTTTAAACACAATGGCAAAAGGATTCAGAGCCGTGCTGTTAAAACCAAACCCCTTTGTGGTTAAGTTTTTTTTTAATGTTATCCACACAATCTTCATCCCTCACTGTTACTATGATTGCGGAAGAGGAAAAGCCACTGTGCATTTCATGTTGCCTAGCAACGCCTCAGGCACTCTCTTCAGAGGTGTTCTCAAGAAGCTGAACATTAGCACAAAATAAGGTGAAGCAATCAAAAGATGAAATTTGCAGTTATGTGCCACATCTTGGCAGAAGGTTTAAACGCAGTAAGAAAGCCTTGCTGTGAGGCTCCACCTGGGCCTGTCACAGGTACTGCACCTGCACACGCCCGCTGGCTCCCTGTGATAAAAGCAGCACCCAGGACCGTCTGCAGAGATTCTCTCGTCTGATGGCCGTGACAGTAGATGGGAAAACAACCACCTGAGTTCAGTATCCAAGGAAGCAGGAACCAGAGAAGCTAAATGACTTACTTGCTCAAGGCCACACAGCTGGTGTGTACCAGAGGGAGAATCAGTATTCCACTCCTGGACCCTTTCCACTATGCTAAAAACTGACTCCCATCTTCTCCACGCCTACTGCCAGGAAACCCAACACTATGAGATGATTCTTCCTCCAAACCAGAAACCATGGGCATAAAAAAGATACCACCAGGGCTTAGAGAAGCTTCGTATCAACTCAACAAATTAGTGTTAAAGAATCTGTACAAAGGACAGTTATTACAACAGAATCAAATACTTGACATATGTTTGAGGAAGTTGCTATATATAGTCTGAGAGAAAAAATTCCATTACAGAAAATTGATTACTGGTTGAGTAGGTAGAGGCATTTTTCCATTGTGGGCTAGGCTCTGGTTATATACATTAGTCCTAAGAAGTACAGTTTGCTTGTTGTCTGCAACCAACATATTTACAAAGGCTGCACTGAGTATGTGAACAACACATTGCTCACTGAGCTGTCCTCAAGGCATTTTAAAGAAATGCCGGGAAAAACAATGCTTAGACAAAAAAAGAGTTTCCGTCGATCAAAAGCTTATAAACCGGTTGCTCCCCGAGTGACCTGTTCTAGTACTGATTCCAGCTTGTGACGGGCCAGCATGACCGCCTCCCAGGTGCAGCTCCGCCATTCTAGGGCGTGCACCTGGACAGCACCCAGCCCAACAGGGGCCTGACTGTGAAATTATAGTACTTTCTAAGATGAATTAAACAGTATCCTTTACTGAGCGGATCAAAGACATTTTTCACGGGATAAGAAACGTACCCTCCTCTGTTGTGCCGCTGACTGTGGGCGGACATCTTGTAAGGAAGCGCTCGTTCACCCAGGTTTTCCAAGTTCCTCACGACCGCCCCTCTGTCCATCAGGGCTTCGATCGTCCGCTTCAAAGCAGCAGCGGTCTCCGGCTGTTTTTTTGTTTTTGTTTTTAAAAAGAAGGAAAAGACACATCAGAATCAATGTAAGAACTAGAATGATTAAGTCTGGTCAGTTCTAATCATTACAGCTCTACTGGTAGAAATCTTTGAGTAAAAGCAACAGAAACTGTCTTTGGCTATTTTAAAATTAAAAAGAGAGAGAAAGAGAGAGGGAGAGACAGAGAGAGAAATGGACACTGATTGTAAGGATATGAGATAGCTCACAGATGTGAAGGAAAATCTGAAGACCAGGCCGCGGAGAGTTCAGGGACCAGAGCAGCTGCAGGGATCTGGGAAGCAGGAAGTAAGGAGTGGCTTCTTCGAGATCCTTGGCCAAGCTGTGTCAGCGCCAATCACTGTCAGTCCATGAATCCCATGACTCAAAATTCAAACTCCAGAGAAAGAGCATCCGCTTGCTAGGACACTTTGACCATTCCACCAAAATCAAAGCCAGTAGGAAAAGGGGTTATCCCCCAAAGAAAAACTGGGAGATGATAACAAAAGGGGGAGAGGATGAGTAAGACCCAATTTCTGCCCTCAGGGAGCTCACAATCTAATAACGGTATTAACACAAAATCCCCTGTAAGAAGACCAGAAGGCAGAACACAGACGGTGACTGGGGTCAGAGCGCTCATGAAAGGGGACAGCACACTCAGCTGGTTTCATTAATGAAAGCTTCCTTGAGAGAAGCCCTGAAAAATGACAATGGGAGATGCAAAGAAAAGTGAACCAGGCACTGAGTTACGGAGCAAAGGCAAGAAAGGGTGAGTGAACTGAGGAAAACGGCTAGGAGTCCGACCGGATGAAGCTCAGGACCAGGGAGGGCGGAGACATGAGATTACAGGTGGGGTGTAAGCAGAGAAATAATAAATTCCTGTTACATAAAACAAAATTCAAAAACATAAAATCCCATCATCCAGAGATAAAAGACTTTCAACATTTTGGTGAATTTCTTTCCAGATACCTCTTCACATATGTACACATAAAAGAAGTTTGGAAGATGCTTTACAAGGGTAAACCTGACAAAATGCAACTAATGTCTGTGGCGAATGAGGAAGAGGCGTGGCACACGAGGGCACCAAACAGGCGGCCAAGGGAATGGTACTGTTATTAACAGCTGAAGGGAAATCTGAAGAAGCTCGTCGAGGACAATAAAAGATGAGTTTGGCTTAGGACATGCTGAGCCTGAGCTGCCCACAACTCTTCTAGGTTTACTTCTCAAGATGTAAACCTTAAGCTTAAAACAGGGTGGGTTAGAATGCACATGGGAGGGCTATCTGAAGCCCCAGGAGGAGACCACTGCAGGAGGGGGCAGGGTGAGAAGAAAAGAGACCAACAACAGAACCTTGGGGAAACACAAACATTTGGGCCTGATAGGAGGACTCAAAGTCAGAGAAGCAAATAGAAAAGGCACAAACAACAGTACAAGGAAAATCAGGCCTGCCCTGCCACAGAAACTAGGAAAAGGGGCAGCCCCCACAGTGACAGGGTAGAGGATGGAGATGAAGGCAAAGCCACAGAATGGTGGCTGCATGGTCATAGCAAAATGGGGCCAGAAGCTGGGCTGCAAAGGTTTCCATGATAGAGATTCGACAGCAATGAAGGCAAAGAGAAAGTGCCAGGACTTGAAGGGCCGATAAGTTTGAACAAAGTATTTTAGGGGAGAGAAAACATGAGCAAGTTAGTAGTTAAAGGGGAATGAACCAATCAAGAGGATAAAATGTAAGATATTTTAAACAACAACGATGGCAGCTATGACTTACTGTGTAACTGCTATATGCCCAACGGCTGATCTAGAGTTTTATCGTTACATATTTAATCTTCACCAAAACAAAGAAGGGCAAAGAAGGTTTACACATTTGGAAATTGGGCCTCTTGAGAGATGCCATGACTTTCAGATTACACGGAAGCTAATATGTAAAAGAGCAAGGAAAAGGAACAGTAACAAAGCAAAGACAGGGAGAGGAGCTCAGAGGGCACCTTGTAAAGGGGAAGGGACATGTCCCCAAAGAGACATAAGTGAAGGGATGCAAGCAAAGAGAGGCTGCAGTGCAGGCATGAGCTAAAGAAAGGCTACCTTCCAGTGGCTCATTTTGGATCAAATGAAAACTGCAGAACAATTTTTAAGTATGTATTCTGGTAACCAAAGAAAACCACTGTTCCTATAGATTTTCTTTCTGAAGAATACTGCTAAAATGCTGCGAATGTACTAAGTATTAGTTTAGGGTTTAGAAATAAAATTTTTATTTTATTTTCATACTGTAGCCCACAAGGGATTTTAAAAATGCCTACTGAAAATTATGTTTATATATTTAACTAACCTTATAATAAAACAAATTTCCTGAAAACAATAAAAGCAGGGGCCAAGATCTCTTTGCATTAACACTAACTAGGTAAAAAGTCTATGGCAACTTCTCCTTATGACTTTATACAAACACATCTTCATATAGTTTTCATCAACATGGAGACTAAATTCTTCTCACACCTCATTAGTTCACAGACGCTTCCATATTTTTGCAGAAGCCTCAGTACTAACAGCAGGGTAATATTTCATTCCATTAAAATGCTATTTCTTGACCTGGTATTACATCAATTAACTTATGATAATGCGGGTGAACAGTCTATCCAAATAAAGAATGGGTAAGATTTAAAAAACAAAACAAAGCAAAACTTTGATTAGTCTTCTGATTACTACCCAAATCATATATTTTAATCTCAGTTTTGCCTGATTAAAAAGGATATATCTCAACACCTCTGGCCTTATTTAAATTCCAACTCAAGTGTTTACAGTATGAAACATGGAGCACCTTCTTCTGAAATAAGAGCCTGTGAAATAAAAAAGATTTTCTTCTGTTCAAAAAGGGTAAAGCTACCTAACAAGAATGTAACTTAGGAAAACATCAAAACACAGTTTGTTTGACTTTATTATGTCAAGGTCAAATTGTATACTGCTTGACTAGACACATTCATTTTACTGTAATTTCAAATTACCTAAAAGTTTAAAAAGAAAGATGAAGATGGGGTAAAAATATTTCTTGTTTCTTGACTTTTCCCATATAACTGACCTCATCACTATAAATCAGGAGTCAGCAAACCAGGGCCAATGGGCCAAATCTGGCTCACTACCATGCTTCCTCGAAAATAAGACCTAGCTGGACAATCAGCTCTAATGTGTCTTCTGGAGCAAAAATTAATGTAAGAGCCAGTATTTTATATTATATTACATTATATTATATTATACCTAGTCTTATAGTAAAATAAGACTGGGTCTTATATTAATTTTTGCTCCAAAAGACACATTAGAGCTGACTGTCTGGCTAGGTCTTATTTTCGAGGAAACAGGGTACCTGTTTTTGTAAATGAAGTTTTATAGGAACACAGCCAGCTCAGGCAATTACACAGTGTCTCTGGTTGCCTTCGTGCTAAAGGCAGATCTGAAATTACAGCAGAGACTCCACGGCCTGCAAAGCCTAAACTATTTACTATCTGGCCAACCTCTGCTCCATATTGTAATGGGTTCAGGGAAGCTGGCAAGGCCTCAATCCACTCATTCTGAACTATGCCCGACGACAACCGCGAGCCTGGGCCAGACAGTGGGATGGGTCACAAGTAGACACACACACACACACACACACACACACACACACACACACACGGCACCAACCTAATAAACATCACTGACTGTTCAAACCACCACAGGATTCAGAAGAGATTCTACAAAATCACCAGTCCATCCACCAATCACTGATTCTAATCAACCCAAGCTGCCAACTTCATTTGTCAAGTTGTCACTTTCCTCATTTAGAATAACCTACAGATTAAAATAAAATTTTTAGGCTTCCAAAAAAAAAAAAAATCCAGCATAATGTTCAATGTGTAAAAACACATGGTCTACAAAAAGCAAATATTTTGCTGCCACAATTGCCATTTAATTAAACCATTTCGTTCTAAAAAGTTGTGCATGCATGCTTCTGAGAGGCTTCTCCCTCCTCGTCTGAAAGCAGCTCTTTCTTCCAATCCACCATTGTCAATGAAACACTTCTGGCAAGGCACAGACTGGGGGACTGAAAACATACACTTGAAAAACTATGGAAAAGAAACAGTAAAATGAATGTGAATGAGAACTAGGAAAACTGGATTCCAGTCCCAGCTCATTCACTAATAAGTTATACAACCCTGGATACATTTTTAAAATTTATCAATGTTAAATTCATGCATGCCTCCGTTTTCTCACGTGCTAATAAATTAGAGGTTCTCAACAAATTTTCTGTCTCTACAAAACGCACACACACATTCATATCGCCATTCTCAATATTCCAGGGGGCGTACAAAGCTCGAGTCTCTTTCTTTCTATGCAATTCGTGCTGACACCCTCATCACCCAAAGCGCCCCCCCAGCCCCCCACAGGTACTCTATGCCGCTCCCCTTTACTTCTCCACAGCACTTACGGCATCTATACATATCCTTTCACCACGAGAACATAAGCTTCAGAAGAGCAAGGACGTTTGTCTATCTTGGACACAGCTGTATTCCCAAAGTCCATGCCGTCCATAACATGCAGCAGGCACAGGGAATAGTTGTTAAATAAATGAGGTATCACTTGTACCTCCCTAAGCGGGTCTCTTGCTTACTTACTCCCATTCTTCTTCGAGGAACTCTAAGTTTTCTCGAATCTCTAATACAAGTTGGATCCACTTTTCATATCCAACACAGCTCACTATCAGTGTCGTGACTGTTAATGCTGAAGCTAAAGTACAATACTGATGTTTTTCTATTTATTTCATGTAGTGCCAAAAATGCTGTTAGTACTAATACTTAGATGAAAAGAATCCAGAGTTCATCTAATAGAAGAAACTAAATATTGTATGGATTTCAAAAATACCAAGTTCAAATATATAAATACAAATGTTGAACTTAGATTGTTCTAATTATTTGCTGATAAGATAAAGTACTAACCAAAAAATTTATCCTAACTAACACTTAAAAAAAGAAAACTCCTCCTACACAAAATTTAAATCAACTTTTGATCTTATTATTAATTACTGAAACTACTGGTGTTCAGGCTATAAAAGAAGACTTAGGGAAAAACCCAACAGCTAAGTTCAACTATTTGCAGGGTAACTGTGCAAAAAATACTTAGGTTTTATTTAGATTAGAACCCAAGGGTTAGACTGGAATCAAAGGGTACAACAGAGAAACGGAGCCTCCATGTATAAACAAAAACACATTTCTGACAGCTACAGCTAGATGAGAGTGAAATGGGCTGCTTTGTGAAGCACTGACCTTCCCATCTCTAGAAGTACAGAGACACAGGATGACCACTGGATCAACCTTTGTACTGGGTGAAAGGTTAGACATGCTAACTTCTAAAGCCCCTGTGCCAAGATGAGATTCCAGTACTATTCTGGTACCACTCATCACTCTGAAGGACATTCTGAACTGAAATTGGCTATTAAAGAAAAAAACTTCAATTGCATGGTAGCGAGGAATATGAGGCGTGATAAAGAAAAAGAAAACACAGTGATGTTTAAATAAAAACATTACAGTAAAAGACACATTTCCATTAACCCCCCTCAAAGTACTCCCCCTTGCTTCGAATACACTTATCCCATCATTCTTGCCACTTTCGGAAGCAGTTCTGTAAGGCCTCTTTCATGAGTATCTTTAGCTGCACTGTCCTGAATCATTTTGATTTTGGGGAAGAGCCAGAAGTCGCACGGTGCCAGATCCGGTGAATAAGTTGGATGAGGACACACCATAATGCTTTTATTTGACAGAAATTGCCTTATACCAGAAGCTATGTGTGACACAGGGTGTTGTCATGATGGATGATGAAACCGTTTGCCCATTTTATGTTAAAGCATTGTTTGTGATCCATGATTTACAACACATTTTAAAACACACCTTCTCTCAACCGTAGCTCACACTCGATTGACTACACCGAACAAGTTGAAACTTGTCACACACTGTTACTAAGGGTCGATGTGCCACTTCCCATATTGAAGGTCCCTGCCTTTCCGTTGGACGGCACTCGGCAGCACATTCACTGTATTTTGTGATCACAACGGAAAGGTTCCACGTCCCACATTGCTTCTGGTACGGCAGTTTCTGTCAAATAAAAACATTACGGTGTGTCCTCACCCACCTCATTCACTGATTCTGGCACCATGAGACTTCTGACTCTTCCCCAAAGTAAAAATGATTCAGGGCATCAAGGCAGCCACCACAGCGCCACTTAAAGACACTCACGGAAGAGAACTTCCAGAACTGCTTCAGAAAGTGGCAAGAACGATAGGATAAGTGTGTTCGAAGCGAGGGGGAGTATTCTGAGGAGGATTAATGGCACTGTGTCTTTTCCGTAATAAATTTTTTTAAGCGTTCACCGTATTTGTCGATCACACTGCATACACCGACAAAAAGTGAAGTGTGGTGCTGTTGCCTGCATTTATACTAAGACTCCAGCGTTTTACTCACTATCGCTTTTGTGATGGTGCCCTGAGAGGGTCCCGGGGAAGCCCAGGCTCCTCAGACCGCATTTTGAAAATCACAGTTCTAGAAATTCTAACTGGCAAAGTTAATAAACACAAGAGCAAAGAGATGGGAAAAAGAAAAGAAAGAACATCTCTACTTGTCCCAAAATAAAATCCCCGTTCAGTAAGGTTATTTAAGGTACGGATTCATGCAAGTATCATAAACACCCGTGGTCAATGACCAATGATTAAACTAATTAAACATATTTTCACCCCAGAAGATTAACTTGCCAACAAATTATCTTGTAAATAAGACTCTCTGGCAAAGAGTTTTGAGCCAGTGGCTCTCGGTGCACCCAATT
Source organism: Rhinolophus ferrumequinum (assembly GCF_004115265.2). NCBI lineage: Eukaryota > Metazoa > Chordata > Mammalia > Chiroptera > Rhinolophidae > Rhinolophus > Rhinolophus ferrumequinum. Next base: position 99,933,585 of record NC_046285.1, on the reverse strand, counting down.
ATCACTACAGCTCCCTCCCAGTCCAGCAGGAAATAAAACTCACACAGAATCCACACCATTTAATGGCATGTAGCATCTCTCTACACCCTACCTTTCTCACTTTATAAAGAGTTGTGCAACGCCCAGGAACAAGAAGGATTTAGGGAAAGTGGAGCCAGGTCAGAAAACCATCAAGACCTATAAAAATGTAAATGTAAAACCTTTTCCATTCTTAATTCCAAGATTTATCTCCTTAAAAACATGTCCTTGAAATATACATTTCCAAATAGACAATGTCCCTGGAAATTCTTCCTTGGGATTCTCAAAACAACTTGAAACAAGAAAATCTTTGAGTACCTTTCAATGGAACAGACTTCAAGGGCAGCTGTCACTAGCAGACCTTGGAAAAATGGAATGAACATCTACCTCAAAACGTGTAAGTGCCAGCCCTGCCTAATGACATCTCAAAGCCCAAATCTAAAAATGGTTCCACAGAAGTGTTTCACCAAATATTTTAATGATTCAAAAGAACCCCTTTTGCCCCCACAATTTGTTGAACGGAGAGATACAGTTCTCCAGGCAATTAAGGATTAAAAATTACTAAGCACAGAAGCTGTGTTAAAAATTGGAATAAAATTCAGTAAGGACACTACAGAAAGGTAATGATACATAAATACATGCTCAAACATGATTACCCCCGTATATGTACTATTATATACTGCATAACTTGTGGGTGACTAGAAAAGTTAACTTTTATAGGTTTTTCTAAAGGTCAAAGATAGAAAACTCTTTTGAGAAATTAACTGCTCTATTACTTTGCGCACGAATCACATTTAATAAACCATTTATAAAAAATACGGAAGAACTACTGCACAAAGACGTAACAGGCTTAGAAAATGTGGGAGAGGATGGGGGAGACTGGCACCAACATATACGAAGTGTACTAGAAAAGTAACGAACATTGCAATGCAGTGAAAAACTGCTGTATACTCTGCAAAAACAAAAATACCTCAAGTTTAAAAAATGACATACCAAGTGGTCATTTAACTGTCAAAGCTATGAGAGCTTTAAGAGTTGCTAATGTTATGTATTAAGTGAAAAGCACTCATGAACACAATATTTAATTTACACAATAATCTTTATAAGAAAGTTAGGGAGGGACATGTAGAAATGTTTATTAGGGAATGATTCTAAAATAATTTTAACAGCACAAATTGGTTGTAAAAGAGGAGGTATGGAGTGAAAGTGACAACTAAATGATTGCTTAAGACGAAATTCTGTGGATGTCAAAAAAATAGGTTGAACCTTATGAAACTGACATTTGAGGGAATCAAGAACAGTCATATATTAACCATTTCTTAAGGCTCAACCTAATATTTACCTGGAAACATTTCTCTCAAAGTGTCTTCCTCAAGACAAGTAATTCCAAGTTGCTCACTGTGAAATCTACCTTCAAAAGGGTAGCTACAGGGATGTAAAACACAAAGCCTACCCTTTAAAGATTCGTGATATAGATTTGAAGACAGACACATGCAAGTAACTAATAAAAAGCAAGTTGAAACACAGGTAAGATTGAAACAAAAGGCAACGATGCTACAAGAATTCAGAAAGAGCAACTGCTTCTGACTAGTGGGTTAGAGACGCTCGTCCTCAAGCCAGACCCTGCGCTGAACACCTCACCTCTTGGAGAGGTGGGGAGAGGGTCAGCGAGGGTGATCTCAGAGGGGGTCTGGACTAACACTATGACAGAAGGACAGGAAGATTTTGATGCAATTTATATTTAGGGCAAAATCAACGTGGACACTGTGGTCTGGTATAGGTAGAAGCCAGTGCTTTTTTCTTTCCACTCAAGGTAACTTTTTGCCTAGAACATTAGGATTTCAGTTTCTTCACTCATCTACATTGATGATAAAAATGTCAACTTTCTGGAGGGAAATATATAAATATATATTAATTTAAAATATGCACACCTTCAATTTTGTCACTTCTAGGAATTTAAGAAAACTGCCAAACCCTGGCACAAGGATTTAGCTATGAAAATCCTGCAAAGTTATAAGGATAGTGAACAAATGGAAACAGTTAGTTGTTCATTAACAGAAGACTGGTTCAATAAATTACTTTCACTGATTGAACAAGTACTATGCAGCCATTAAAAACAGGATGTTGATCCTTATATACTGACATGGAAATACTTTAACAATAAAGAAAGAAATCAGCATGCAGGGTCAATCCACAGTTTTTTCCAAAAGAAAAAATGTTAATTCTGTACACATACATGAAAAAAAGTATGGATGAACATACAGCAAAATGTTATTAAATTTTTCCTAGGTAATAAGATGACAGGAGCAGTCCATTTTTTTTTTTTAATACTTTGCTGTTATCTGATTTACAATGAGCAATGAAAAGGTATTTTAGAAACACTTCTTTTTGGGCAAATTCAGTTTTTGTTTTAAGAAGAATTTCTTCCCGTAACTTGATGCCAAATGCTATCTTATAATAGATGCCATAATTTGTGAATTCTGTATTACAGCCCTGAATCTATGCCTCAACATTTAGAACTCATTCACTGACTCCACGTCCATGTAAATGTTTAATAATATAATGACCAGAGCGGTGTAGATGGACGGTTTTCAGTGGTCACTGAAAGGGCCTTGCAAGCTGTACTTCCAGCATCATGAGCTATTAAAACTGGCTGCTCTGCCTCCTGGGAATCAGAGGGAAATCTGGAATCTAGGAGTCAGGAGCCCAAAAATCACTGGTCCTCGACTCAGGGCAGACAAAAGAAATGTGACGGGTCAAGGCCAAGTCTGGCCCTCAGAATGCAGTGGCCAATGAAACAGGTGATCAGAAAAATAAGACGAGCTTGCCCATTCTAAGGCCATGAGACCAAGGCAGAGATTGAGACCTGGGGAATCTTAACACGAAAACATATTCTTTGGGGTTAGTGATGAAAATAAAAAGAACCCAGAGAAGAATGAAAAAAAAATTCAGAGGAGCACGAGTACAATGACCACTGAGTTCAGCAGACTAATGCCATGGCAATAATACAGTACCAACAATAAAATAGAGTCCAGTTCATAGCACGGCTGACTTTGCAAATGTAAAGGCGATGGATGACCAGTAAAGGAACTTGAGCTGCACAGTAGTCAGAATGCCGTTAAGTCACAAGCTGGACTTGCCTTAAATGCAGAGGGCATCCAAGGGGCCCCTGCAGCCAGTGCATGCTCAGAAATCATTATCAGCATTGGTATCAAAAGGCCATAAGCAAATGTAAAGAACTAACCCACAGAGCAAGAAGGAAGTCTTGATTACATGAGATTCAACTTTGTATGAGTTGACTAGTTGTCAGTTACTATGTGCCTCGGTTAACAGTAAATCTGTGTAGTTCAGCCATAATACAGTTTTGCTCCTTAATTAAACCACTTATTTCTGAGGTCTCAAGTCAAAGAATATCATTCAGATGTCATTTAAGGTCAAATATGGGGGCTCAGTTGCCTGTAACCAACCATTCCAAATTCATGATTTGGGTAAGTCAAAGCAAAAAGGCAGAACCATGCAGGCATTCCTCGAGGGCACCCTGGAATCATCTGGGAGCTTTAAAAATGAGGTGCCCAGGTCTCACCCTCAGATATTTCTACTTGCTGGGCTTCTCCTCACTTCAGAGGATAAATACTTCTGACTGAACTGTAGTTTATAAAGGATTTTCAGCAACGATCTCCTCCAACTCTAATTTAAGGATCAGAAAAGCTCCACTCTGCTCACAGAAATAATAGAACCCTCCCTGAATATGAAGTGAAGAATCAACAATCACAATAGGTGACTACTTGTGGTTAATATTACTTCAACAGCTGGAAACAATGCCAAAATTACGGTACCCATGCTTGTACTCTGAGGACATTCTAAAATACACAATCCTTTTACTGGGAAATTTCCATTTCTGTCCTCCCATCCCCCTTCCAGATGCACTTCCAGATGAATAAAAGAAGATGGGAAACAGAAAGATTGGCAGGAGTCCTGGTTACTATGGCAGCAAGTAAATGAAATGCCAAAGCTCAAGAAACTGATAGGGAGAGCAGGAATCAGGTAGACGTCATGGAGCTACCAGGCTTGTTGATTGTGCTCCTTCATGCACAATTCAGTTCCCTGCCTTCGCCTTGTATTTCATCCTCCTCGGAGAGTGGAAGGGGGATAGCCTTCCCCCTGGAACGGCAGGGAGGCCAGAGGAGGTAAGAATCAACGAAGGATTTTGATAGTAGAGACAAAAGGGTTCTAAGAAAATTCTATTGAGATCCAGTGAAATTTTCTAGACATCAAGTGTATGAGTTTAGCAAAAATATCAGTTAGTTGACTGGATTGAGAAGTTTTTTAAATATGCACTGATAGAATCAGAAAATTGGGCTCTGGAGAGTCAGATTTGCATACCTTGCTGAACAACAGACCAAAAGTGGGTCCACCAACCAGGCCACAGCAGTGGTTCTTAATTCAAGTGGTGGAGGAAAGCACTTAAGGGACTGCACTACTCCGAAGAGCCCGGAGGAGAAAGATGCAGAGAAATGAAAGGAAGCAAACCATCCCTTAAGATTCCGCTATGTCCGGGAAGTGTGCCTTTCCTCTGGAATCCCACGTGTATCTATCTCTTCTCCTTCCACATACATCTTGCAAGTGTAATTATTTAGAAGTACACTTCCTTCCCTAACTAAGCCTCTCCAAGGTTGTATCTGACTCATCTTTACTAGATGCTGGAGATGCAAAGAACCTGGCATGCAGTGTGTTCAATAAATATTTGATGAACAAAGAATAAATGAAAAGATGAAAGCCTGCTAACTGTTCTTAGCTAGTAAGGAACACAGGATTAAACCAAGTCATAAAATTCAAGGAAAAATAAGATCTTCATTGCAAGGAGGAAAACAGCAACTTTTTTTTTTTTTTGAACAGGCAGAGATGCATAATAAAGCTAAAGCACATCCTTTAAAAACAGAGAGGCACAGTCAAGGAACCAGGAATAAACAGGTGAAAGATAGAAACAAAAACAAAGATACAGTGGGAGACTCATAAAGGTACCTCCAAACTTCTAAAGATAATTGGGACGTAATCAAAAAACCAATGGGCGTTCAACTCCTTGAGCGTACAGAGAATATTACAAAATCCAGACTCTGAAAAGCTGGAAAAGGAGTCAGCAAGCCCCATGCCGAGACAATAGGACTTTATAGAGACTCTGCCATAGGCTTCCACAATGAAACTTCAAATTAGAATGAGGCCAGTAAAACCCAAGGAAACGGCAGTCCTCATTCTCTCTCTCATTCCTACAGTCTAACATCCGCAATGTCTACCCTGCAGTACTGGGTTCAACTCGGAGGCCACATATGAAAGGGGACATTGATTACCTCAAAGTTGTCCAGGAAAACTCAAAAGACCCAAATGGCAAAGGGTCTGAAACCCATGTCCTCTCTGAAACCCCAGAGAATGGAGAAGGTTAAGCCTAATTTTGAGACTTAATATATTTATCTTAAATAATTATCTTCAAATACTCGAAGGGAAGAAAAGATACTTGGGAGGCAGAACTTCGGACTATCAAATTAAAGTCAGAGGCAGATTTGGAGTCAACAAAAGAAAACCCTTTAAAATCAGAACTTTCTTAAAGTGGAATGAACTTTCTGGGAGAGGGGTCTGATAAAAGTTCAATTTCTTGTGGATGGTGGTTGCACAGGTATTTGCTTCACAATTACAGTTAATTCTCATTACTTGTGGAATTCATTGGCCAACTAGCCTACTAAAATTTGTTTGTAAATGCAAAATCAATACTCCCACCACCTCTGCAGTCGTTTGCAAACATGCGCATGCAGAGTTGTAGAAAATTTCAGTCACCCAATACACAATTCCCAGCTGAGGTCCAAGAAAACGGTGTTCTGCCTTCTTGTTTCGTGGTCTATTTAGTGCCACGTTTTTCGTATTTGAGTATTTTTATTGGTGCCTTCGCTGTTTGAAATGGCCGCCAAGTGTAGTGAAGACGTACCAGCGACTGTCCTGAGTGTGAGGACGCTGTGATGCGCCTCGCATTACACAAGCTTCACTCAGGCATGAGCGAGCGAGTTCCGGGCCTTGACGTCAATGTTTACCAATGAACAACATATACGTCTACAGAAAGAAACATCAAACAATGTTCTGCACTGATCAGTTGACAAAAATGGGATGACCAGCCAGAGGCTTACAGGAACCAAACATGATTTCCCCAAGGGTCAAGGACTGGGTCCTCACTAATTCAGTGTTCAAGATGACTTTACAGAATATAACTACCCCAAATAACAATAATCAACCATATTCCCTGCACTGTACATCTGTTCATGTTTCATGGATTGAGTATGTATGTTCAATTTCACAATGAAAGTGTCTGGATGGGTAGTGTTCATGCACTGGACAGAAGAATCAAATATACACCCTCTAATGCCCATTCAAATGTGAACCACCATCAGTTCTGCACTTACAGAAATAAGCAGAATTTTAAAACTCCCACTGTGCTTCTGATGGTCACATGTTCTTTAGGGGAGGGCAGAAATGGGCAAGAGACCCTACAATTTCAACCTTCAAACGTAAGTCAACAGTGAATACCAGGACTTCCCAGTAAGTTTGAGGATTCAACACATACATCTAATTATGCTCCCTCCTGAAAACTACTAGAACTACTGTAAGGTTTTTTGTTTGTTTTTTAAGGTACAAGCCTAAAGAATGAGGGAGAGAAAAGGGGATAACAGCAATAAAAATATGGAAGGAAGTAAATGGCGAAAAGCAGCAATGGGAAAAACCAAGAGTCAACCACAGTTACACTATAGAATTCCTCAAAAGATCTGGGAACTGGTAATACTGGGTACCTCCGAAAGTGGGGGTGAAGTGGGAGATTAAAATTTAAAAAGTTGGTTGCAAGTTTAAGGAGTAATTCGATCCCTGGATGAATGTTTGGAGGTGTATTCTGTAGACCGGAGGACGAAGCCCACTGAGTTGGACTATCATACCAAAATGGGATCAAGACAAAAAAAATGCATACTGAACGCTAAGACCGCTGGGCTCTTTCCATGCTTAGCTCCCAGAATATTGGCCCGAGGCCTTTTATCCTTCAATCAAAAACTGGAAGAATCTTCTTTGGGGAATCTGACCTATTCTAAAGACACTGCAGGAATCATCCAAGCAACAGTCAGGTGGTTAACGGTCAAACAATGAAGCCAACAAGCCCCACCCACACATTCAGAGCATTTTCCATCCACCCTAATAAATATAAACAGACAGATCGGCAGCATTTGAGAAAAGGCTTTAACATGAGAGACCAACACAAACAGAAAAAACTAGAGTAAACTAACAACACAGTATCTGAAGAGAAACCCTCAGTATCTTCAGAGATGAGAAGATACAGCATCCATGAAACAAGAACAAGAGGCTATAAAAGAAAAAGACTTGGGGAACAAAGACACTCTTTAAAACTTAAAAATCTGATAGAAATTTAAAATAAATTCTTTTTTAACAGAAGGATTGGAAGATGAAGTTTAGAAACATCCCTAGAAAGAGCAAAAAAATTGAGATGAAAATTAAAACACAAATGACTGTATGAAACTAACTGGACTAGTTCAGAAGGTCCAAGAACTAAAAAACAGTAAACAGGAGAAAAATTATCCCAGAACAAGAGGTCACTGGGTCGCCAAACTGAAAAAGCCCAGTAAGAGACAGTACAAAGAAAGAAAAGCTTTCATCAAGGCCCATAATTGTGAAACTTGAGAACACACACACACACACACACACACACACACACACACACACACACAGAGTCTTACGCTTACAATTTTCTGAGGTAAAATACTTTCCAATCCAGAATTCTATATTCAGCCAAACTTTCAAACAAATGAGTAAAGACATCTTTAGACATGCAAAATTTTTAATTCTAAGGAGTTGTAGGAATGAAAAAAGTGAGCCAATGTGTCAGTATTACCACATTCCTTGCTGTTGGGGAGGATGCAAGCATAGCTTGGCAGAAAGCTGAAGAAGAGAATCCTGGCAATGACTTAGAACTGGAGGCATCAGTGAACATAACGAGCAAGTCCAGCCCTGCAAGAATGAGCACCCAGACCTCGGTTTCTAAACACCATTCCCCGCTGAAGGCCTGATTCCGACTGGGGCGGGGACAGTATCAGATGAACCTGGAACACCTTGTTGTGCTGGAAAATAATAAAGTATTTATTCATGGAAATGATGGAAATGTGTCACAAATGACAGAGAAAGTAGCCTGAGAAGGTCCCACTAGCTAAACCTGGAAACATCTGAGCAAAGACAGCCCACTAAATAAAATCCATGAGTTCATACTGATAAATGGGAAAGAGAGGAGGTTCTTGATTTCAGCACAGCACCCCCCTGCCAAAATCTTAGAAAAATCAGTTTTGCACCATCCTAGTAATAGCTTACTCAAAACAGTAGGGGTTCAAGTTTAACGAGGGATGAGTTATTTCCATAGTCTCCAATGATCTCCCCACAAATGACTTACTACCAAAAGGAAAGAGTATCTTAACCATGGAGAAACCTGGTAGATACCACTTAAAGCAAGTACCAAATGTCAACAATAATGAAAACACAACATCACATGCCTCCCAGCATGAAGCTTTGAGCACATAGTGCTTATGTTGTATTCCTGCCAAAAATGCATAGTGTGACTCTAATCATGAGGTAACAGATAAACCCAGATTGAGGGGCATTCACAAAATGACTGATCCCTAAACTTCAAAAATGTCAGTACCATGAAAGACAAAAAAAAGCTGAACAACTGTCGTTCCAGATTAAAGGAGACACATGTAAAAGCTAAAGGAACTAGACTGGCTTCTGAACTGGGGGGGGGGGGGGGGGGGGAGTTGCTATAAAAGGGCCTTAATGGAGAAGCAACATTTGAGTACTTTTAAAAAATGTATTACTGTCACTTTCCAGATTTTGATAATGATATTGTGATCAGACGACTGACTGCCCCTGTCTTAACAAATATAGCTCCATGTACTTCGGGGGTAGAGGGGAATGATGTCTGCAACTTATGCTCATACAGTTCAGAAAAGTATGTATGATCAGAGAGAATGACAAAGCTAATGTGGCAAGATGTTAACTACTGATGAACCTGGATGAAGATGATTCTTAGGTCCTTCATACTATTCTTACAACTTTCCTATAATTTGAAATTATTTCAAAATTAGAAGTGAAAAAACAATATTTTTACTCAATGAGTTACATGTAACTCAATTCTCAGTCAATACCTGTGAGTCTGTGTTTACAAAGGTAAACAGCAGCAATAACTGGTGGGGGAAACTCACTGGAACCATTCATGAGCCAGAGAAAAGGAACTGAAGTACCACCTCTTCGATTTGGAGACATGGAACATTGAAAACTGACGGCAGATGTGTTCATACTGAAAATACTCAGCCAGAGAAATGTAAATTTTTCATTTTATTCAAAGTTGGTACATAAATGCTAACATTTCCATAAAATAATTACTATACTTCAGTTACAGGACAAAATACCACAGAAAGGAATATACTTTGCAAGAAATGTAGTTCATCTTAAGTTTCCAAATACTTTTGAAGGCTAATGCAGCAGCTGGCAAAATAACACACAGTACACAAAGAACAGTGTATTTTACAGAGTCAGTAATGAAAACTGACAGCTCTTTAGCAGATCTGCTTCATTTTTTTCAATTTTTAAACAATAACACTTTTAAAAACACATTAAACCAAGATTATACATGTCTACAATTTTAAAAATCAGATTGTATACAGTAGGTTAGAATAGTCAAGTTAGAACTGTCATGTATGGTTAACAATCCTAAATCTACAATTTCAATTGTATTCTTTTCAATATGGAAATAACCTGGTTTATATCGAATTCTACTTTCTGCTTGCAACTAAAACACTGCATGACATGGACCCAACTAGTCAAACCTTAAAAAAAAAAAAAAAAAGGCTGTAGACAATGAAGGGTACACTGGAAATCAGTTTACAATTCAAAAAACTCACCAATAACTCAACAACTTCATTTATAATCACATTTGGTTTACAATGCATAATTGATGAAATGATACATGTACACAATACACACTACACACCCCCAGTGCACAGACTGGTCTCTTACAGAAAATGTGAACAAAGTGTAATAGGCAGGACACTGAAAAACATTTTTCAATGTAGACATCTTTTAAAAATGCATTAATACTTACATATCAAAATTACTAGATAAAAGCAGCAATACTCTGCTGACATTTGGCTTAAAAATAAAGAAATGAATGAAGGGATTTCACAGGATATTAGAAAAGGAATTGGTTTTCTTCTTGAAGAAGACTACTAACTTTTGCACAGCAACTATTTTTGATATCCACCTTATCAAACAAACAAAAACAGCACTGAGAAGCGTAACACAGTTCATATGTGACTGCCAACGTAGGTCTGGGCAACAGAAAAAGGAACGTCCAAGCGAAGCATGGGTAAGTCCCTGCTCTATTCCTCAACTCTGCTGGCAATCTATAAACTGAAGCAATCGTGGTGGGGAAAGCAGGGGAACAGATTCCATACCATCATCTGACACTAATGTAATATGACCTTATTAAAAAAAATAAAGCTTTTGCATTTTAACAACCCCACAGAAAAATCCATGAGCAAAAGACTTATTGATCTGTTTGCCACTCAAAAGTTAGAGATCTCACAGTGAAATTAGAAAATTCTAATTATACATATTTACACTGCTAGGACTACTTTCACCTAACTAATTAAAGCAATTTTCCATGGAATTATAAACAAAAGATATTCTGACAAAGGAATCTTGAAAAGCATTAAGTTTTTACAAACTATTTTAAATTTTTAAAAACAACATTTAAAGGTACAGAACACATATGACATAGGACTAACAGGTTATAACCACTTTGCCTTCTCACGTATTGCTAAACCAAAGATGTTCCTCAAACGTCTCCTTTCTCCTGCATTTCTGGGTCTCCTCTCCCCTCATCCCCCAAAGCCTGAAGTTTTACACTCTAAAATAATGCTGTAGGTACACACCTGGCTACTTTTTGCTGCAGGGTAGAATCTTTCCCTCAAAGTGTTCAGGTTAACTCTTCTAAAACATGTCACATTAGTGTACACCAGCTTTAATCTTAATTCCATATATTAGTTGACCAAGTCTTTCCCTAGAAGAGAAATATACAAGAGAGGAGAGTGGGAACAAAGGTAGTCAGTTCTCTCCCATTCTGAGTGTTATATTATTGGACGTATGGTCAAAACGCAAAACATAGATATATTTATTTATTCTTGATCAAAAGTGACAATTCAGTTGGAGAAAGTTAGGGGTGAGATAGGGGCAATGCCAAGTGGAGTCAAAACACATCTTTTTCTTTTCCACACACATTCACAGATTTCATCTACTCTAGTCCTGAAACGGGTATTGGGACAGGCCAAAGAATCCTTTGGACTCTTACAACCATTGCGAAAAGCGAAAGAGTTCATTTGGCAGATCTGTCTCAGAATTAACTTGATGCTCAGAACACCTGGATCAAATTCTGCTTTACTAATATGAAGTGCAGTCAAGCATATGAAAAAATAAAGTTAACTTCATCTTTTACATACAAACCTATACAAACATTAAAGACAAGTAGTATTTGCCCTGTTAAAATGCGAACTTTCTCCATGTTTTTAGTGTACGATTGATGGGAGGTTAAATTTCCTAAAGATTTAAGATAAAAAAACTCCAGTGGCTCTACAGCTTAAAGCAGAATCTGTGTGTCAAACTGTTCCCCCCACCAAAAACCTACAAGTCTGTCTGTCCTGTTTCCTTACTTCCAAATTGTAGGAAAGAGCCCACAGACCCCATTTTAGCTAGTAACCCCCAAATATAACTGCAGCATTCTTGACATTTGTATTCTCTCCCTCCACCAAAGAAATACAAACTTACTCAAAATACTACATTGAATTACTTATCCTGTAGGACCCATCGCATAGATACCTCCCCGTCCCGGGCTTTCAATACTGTGGTCTGCCATCCTAACAACTCCCCAGACACACACACCTGGTGGGCTTTACGACTGGCACTTGTGGGTACGAGAATACTGTTAGTCTTGTGCTTTCTACATGTGGAGATACACACACGTGTGAACATGATTTTGTGCTTTCTATGGACCTTTACTTGAAGCTTTTTCCCTATCACAGAATGTGAAACTGTGGTCACATACAAGTTCTCAGATACCTATCAAACCTACACTGGAAAACGATAAAGTTAAAATATATTCACAGAATTAATATAAGTAACCTTGTATTTTTTTAATTAAGGAAATAAAAGAAACAAATATAGATAAATAAATAACATTTAAGCGGCAACATGAATTAGAGCTTCCTGGTTTCTTTGAACCTAAATACAAGCTGCATATAAAGTATGTAAATATAATTTTTTTTTTACTTCCTTCACTAGTTATAACAAAATTTAAAAAGAGAAATTGTAACAAGAATTTTCAATCAAGAAAGGGAAAGGTATGAAATAGCAGAGTCAATACTGGCAACTAGAAGGCACTAACCAAAACACAAATTTCAGAAGCTTATTATATATTATGGAATACCCTATATACTGGCCTTTGCCAATCTGGGATTTCAGTAACAGCAATGAGCTTAATTTCAGTTTCCAACTATTGTATCAAAAAGAAAAAGTGAAAAGTGAGTTATTAAGAACATTTCACTTGAAGTTTGAGTCTAGGTTACACTGGTATGTTGGAAAATTATCCAGGCTGGTTTAGTCCATTGGCCATAACAAAGAGTGAACAGTCCCTTATCCAACAGCACTAGGATACAAGGTGAATTTACCAAGATATAAATTAAGTCTCTAGTAAGGCTCTGGTTATCTACTAGTTGTCAACTTGTGCTGTTGCCCAAATCAATGAAATCTGTATTTCCCCTACTGATAGAGTTCTCTGCAAACTGTCCTGAACTGGCAGGGGTGGGGGTATTACCATCCTGGGCAACAATTACGGTAGAGCTTCACCGAGGAGAGCAAAGCCACTGCTCCCACACTACGAGGAATCTGAGACCACTGTGCTCTGTGTCTTGACTTGCACTTCAGGGGCTTTATTGATTCTAGCATCCCTCTCTCCAAACATGCTATATGAATCCAGGTAACCAAACCACACTTAAAAAGTTGTTACATAAAATAAAGTGAACGGTTTAAGTTAATTAACAGCTTCAGATTATATATGGTACTGCCCTAGAAAGTAAAGTTCATGAGATGAGTAATGATACAGATACATCAAATGTTTTTTATTTCTGAGTAAAAGACTTTATGCCAATGGTTAAGGTGGTTAGTTATCAGATAAATGGGGTGCTTACACCCAAAACAAAAAACTAAATCCTATCTTATAAAGGATTTGAGATGGAAACAGAAATATAAATTCCATTAATTCTCACAACATTCCTTTAAAGGTGAATCAGTAGTTTAAAGCCTTATTCCGAGCACTGGAAAGGGAAGTTGAAACAAAAACACTTCTGTGACTAAGTGAATAATGGTATGGGATTCAGCACTGGCAAAGCCTATTAACTATTTCGAACCTTAGCTAAATTCTGTTCTAGGAATCAAAGTAGCTGAACACCTAGTCTTCCAACAGAGGGGAGAGTTTGACAAAAAGCACACCAAATTAAGAGAAGTGACCTTAATGGAAGAAAAGGAGTTTGCAGCCCTGAGTTAAGTCAACCAAGTCTACGTGAGTAAGTGGAAGGAGTAATCAAAAGATTACTTCTCATATAATCCATCTTCATACCTAACTAGTACAAAGGGGTTTCTACATATGCCAACTGACTAGTTCAACTTTTTACCTTTAATTACAGCAAGAACAAAGCTTTTTGGCATCAAAACAAACTCTGTTCCTCTCAGCACTGTGATACCATCATCTCAAAGGGACTCATGAATTTTAACTATTGCTGCCTCCGTAATTTTCAAAAAAGGAGTTTTGAGAATAAAATACTGATGAATTCACAGGGCTTTTACTAGTAATAAACATAAAACTGAGAAAATCATTCCTTGAGAATTAACAGTTTAAGCTAATAGAAATTTGGTATTATTTAAACACAACTATATTCAATGAATCATTATTTGGATCGAGTTTTCAAAACTGGGGCAAAGCAGCACTTTTGCAAACCATGGCAATAAGCCTGAAAGTGCATTAAACTGACAAAAGATCAAAACAAGAATTTGTTAAGTGTTGAAAAGGAAGAATAGGTGAAGAATTAAAGTGAAAAAGAGAAATAAGGGGAAAGACCAGTCTCTCTGAATGGTAGGTGGGTATACACAAAAATAGAAATATACCCCATTTGGAAAGTCTCCTCAGGCTAATGTCAACATTGAAATGACTTAAGCAATTTAACACCTGGCTAATGAGAAATCTTACGACTACTGAAGCCTAAAAGCATTTTTTCCCTAAGGTATCACTTCAAATATCAGTCATTTTAACCTCAAATATGTTAATAAACTCATACTTTACAATGTTTAACATCAAACCAGGGTTTAATAGGCTGGTTGTTACTCACTGGTGCCCTAATCTATACGGGGAGGGGTTTAAACTAGCCGATAGCCAAGATGCTTCAAGTTGTAGACTTCAATGAACAGGACTCCATGTCTGCGCACTTCTACGCTGATGCTCATCCCTTAACCACCTTGTTCAGTCTGTATCACCCAGGTGCTTCTCAGCATCTCACTCACTAGCTTTTTTTATTTCTTAGGCAAATTTTGTCCTGGCAAGTCTCTGTAGTCACATAATTTAACAGGAATGGTCTTTATACATCTCTCAACCCAAACCTGGGGAATGGTGAGGTCTCACTACTAGATACCCACGTGGTCCTTTCCAGCCACCACACCTTAGATGAAAATGACAGTGATGACAGATGAAAGTATAAGGAAAGCAAGTAAGCTGAATACTGCCAAGTGGGAACACTGGCAGGTCTAACCTTTTAATAGCTAATAATACAGCCAGTCTTCAGGGTGATGAGGAATGAGAGTAAGAACCCATAGGCTATATTAAATGATAATCAGAGAGAGGGAAAGATCCAGTACTCAGTATAGGGAAGAAAGCGATGGACTGAGAAATACAGAAACTTAAAGACGAACAGCCCTGGACAAGACTTTTCAGCTTCCCTCACCCCCACTTAGACTCAGGTTAGAGAACTGAGTTAACAACCTTTCCACTCAATTCTTAAAATGTGAAGTTTCACAAAGTGATGAGTCCCTGCTAATTACTTGAGGTGCCATCCTTAAGAGCTATGGCTACGTAACCCAAAAAGACACTGGCTCCTTTGAGCCAAGAGAAAAGGAAGCTTTGGGAGATAGATCTGAACAGCTGAATTTAGGCTTAAGGACACAGCACCACTGCTATTGCTTGATGCTTCTCTAACCTAGTGATAACCTCACCAGGAAAAACACAGCCAGGGAAAAAGACTGGCTCAGTGATTTCAAAAGTGACCTACTATCTTGGGGTTGCAGGACAAAAAATTCTTAGATGAACAGAGAAATTAGAGGTCCCATGAAGGAATCAATGTAATCATTCTGCATACCAGAGTAATAAGCTCTTCTCATTAGATCTTGAGACTAAGATTGCTTGAGAGGACAAAAATCTAAGAACTGGGGATACCATTAACAGCAGATAAGACATTCTTTTTCTCCACCTTTGAAGACCAAAAGGTCTTCATTTTTGACTTTTAGCTAACCATTTTAGTCACTACCACTCTTAGTCAATTCTGAACCTTAGCTTAAGCCAATATAAAAATATATACATGTTAATGTCTAGCGATCAATGACATCATTTAGGACCCATTTAGTTAAAATATGAACATTTTGCTAGCTTAAGATAGACCATGTATCATTCCATGAACAGTCATTCTAATGAAATATAGACTGAAGAATGGTCCCCTAAAATGAAGTTGCAATCAGAATTCACATACTTTCAAGCACATTATCTATTACTGGGAAGCAGTACGGACAAGCTTGAGGGACTTCAGTCTAAATAAAGTGATGTTTATACTGGCAAGAATAAACAATCCTAATGGATATGCTAATAGTCATTCCTTATTTACAGGCATTAGTACTCTAAACTTGACTTACTTCTATATACATACAAATAGACACACGATGATGTATTTTATGTATCATATTAAGACAACAGCAGAGAGAAGGTAAGGGGACCCTAACAATCCAAAGTATTAGGAATCAACATTAAATAAGGGGGGGAATCTACATAAACACCACCTATTATGCTGTAAATAAAAAGAGTAAGAAGGCTGCCCAGCCAATATGTAAATCCTCACTACTGAGTTACACAGCAGTGTGTTCACAGTCAAAGAAAATTTTAATTCCAATTTGAATGCCAATTTGAAAATCTAAGATCCTATTATTTTCCCAAATACCGAAATGTTGTCACAAAGGAAGAACAGTTCTTTGAGAAAAGAAAAGGAAAAACCATAGACACACCACGCATCCAGACTGGACGCCTGGCTTTCTGTTCTTCCCAGTGGACTTGGTAACCTCGGAATGTCACAGCCTCAGCCTCCATACAAGAAAAGAATGGTCCCTATTTATTTGGCCCCCAACTTACAAACTTTAAGAATGAAATTGAGAAAAAAATTCTACAAGGCACTCTAAACTCTCAGAAATCATGCTATTCATACATTAATTGTTTTTTCATCTACAGACTCAGTCCATCAGAAAGCCTCCTGGAGATGGGAAGACATTATGCTACCTGATAATTTCTAAAATCAACTTTGGACTAATCATGTCCATCACAATGAAACTTGTTTATAGAATACAAAAAATTTAAAGTCATTGGGACTGAGTTTTGATTCAAAATCTACAAAAGTACCTAAAAAAGTAGTAATTTCCCTAAATGTAAGCTTAATAAAATCATGCAATTTAAAAAGTATCAGATTACAGAAAAGTCAAAGAAAGTAGATACACAATTAGTTTCCTTCATCTATCATGGAGTTTTGAAAAAGGACAGTGTTGCATACACACAGACACAGAACTATATCATCTGGAGCACTTCGCTCTAACAGCTTTTGTACCCTGTCCTCTGAAGGGGAATTAACCTGTGAAAAAGAGATTCCCATCTATAAAGGTTGCAACTGTGTACAAAGCCATGTCAAGATAAAGAGTCCTATAATTATACAAGTCCTGTAATATCCTCCACAAGACACCCCACTAAACCCAGAAGTTCTTATTCGTGGCACCTCTTGAACATGCTATCCATTCTACAGAAAGACTACACTGACAATCTACCCATGGCAAAGCATGCACTCTGAGTCTTCAGTTACCGATGACCAGTTTGCACTGAAACATCCTCATGCTCGAAGTCACTGGGACTTTTTAAGCGAAAATATAGAGGCTGGGTACAGATGGCAAGTCTGCTGAAAAAACAAAAAAGGGATAGCAAGACAAAGAACTTATCAAGAATACAATATGATCTCAGAATTAAATTTTCCATCTAAAAACTCAACCTCAATATATCGTGATTTAACCAAGCAGGGCAACCCCACACAAAGGCAGTGTCAATTTTTCTTCAAATTTCTGGATACATCTTCCAACTGGATCTACTTGGGAAGACATCTGGCTAATAAAAAATGTTACCAAATGATAAGAACATATCTAGAGAGTCAGTGGAGTATGAGTCATCAACCACCTGTTTAGAGTAAATTGATCAAACACTGCTTCCGGGCTGCCGATTCCCAAACCCTAGAAACAACCTGGATTTGGTCAATAAAAGGGATCATCAGCAATGTTTACTTCATTTTCTCCCCCACAGTCATTTAACAATACAATCACGACATCTAACTTTATAAAGACAGACTTGGTAGGCATTTGAGTATGATTCACTAAATGTCAGTTAAAATAGGAAAAAAAAGGAACTGGAACAAACTTTCTTCCAACATTCCAGATACTGGTGGTACAAGAACAGCTACAGGAAGACATTCTTCTTCCTTTCTTTTGGCAGTCAGAATCCATAGGCTCACGCTAACAAAATGAACCTGGCAAGTAACTAACTTCTCCTGAAACAAGTACCCCAGTAGGACATTTAGTTAAATTTTCAGTACATAATTGATTACACAATGTCTACAAATTCAGTTTGTTTGGTTTTTTAAATAGTAATAGAGATTACAGAGACAAAAAAATTTGGAAATGAGCAAGTCTTCTATTTCAGGTTAAGGTCTACCAAGATTTGGCAGTGGAGTTTACCTCACTCATGATATCCTAGCATATATTCTGCTCTAAGTGCTCTATGAGAATAATTGGTCTCTCCTGACTTTGGTATGAAAAATTTTAAACCACATTTGCACAATTCAGTCTGTTAAACAAGTTTTGCTTCATTTAGGTTGAAATTTTACTTTCATCCATCTCTGGGAAAATAAAGTCTTGCAAACAGATGATTTTCTGCTAAGTAAAATTTGGCTAAAACCTACAGCGTAAACAATGCCTGAGAGATGCAACAGTTAAGTGTTTTTTCAAAGACCAGTATTTTCTTAAGTTAGTGTCTCATCACATCCTTAAAAGTTCATAAGGAGAAATAAACAAACATGAAAATTCCAAGTGAACACACAGCAACAAGTCCAATGTTCAGTACAATTTTGACCTGCGGAGGCTCCTCCAACATTTGTAAGCAGACAGCCTCCTCTTCCATCAGGTCTCTCAGGCTCCTCTTACTGAGGCTCTTACTTTTAAAGCCACAGAACCAATCTATGAACTTCCAATACCGGCTTCCATCCTCTGTTTCTTTCTTCCTCTCTTTCTCGCCCATGAGCGCTGCTTGCCCATTGGAATACGCATCTACTGGTGTTTCCGCCTCTGAATGACCTAAGGAAGCCACCGGGTTGCCCTCTTCTCTGCAGGTCACCAGGAGATTAATATCCTCGGGCTGAAGGCCCTTGATGCTGTCCTCGGATTTCCCATTGGGAATGATGTGGTTGATGGCCTCACTATTCTCACTGCATCTCAGGATGCTCTTCTCTTGCATTTTGTACGGTTCGTCTTTCGGGGAGCAGCTTTCCTTCACCACCAGGCTCTTCTTCGACCAAAAAGTGGTGGTACGAATCTGTTCCTTCGTGGGAGGTGAGGTGAGAAGGCTAACAATTACAGTAATGAGTCCTGTGACCCAAAACAAGGCTGTGGCCACATACATATAATGAATGTCTTTGATGAATTCTGGCCTGTTATCAGGTTGGTCACATTCTGGGGCACGGTAGGCAAAGGCCAGTGTCAAACGAACTGCTCCAAGAACAAAGCCAGCCATTCCACCATAGAAAGCCCCTTGTTCATTGCAGCGCTTCCAGAAAATGGCCAGAAGGAACAGGGCCGCAACTGGAGGCGTCAGGTAATCTGCGACCTCCTGAATGTAAAGGTACATCTGGCCGCCTTGCATCTCGACAATGATGGGCACCCACGCGATGCTGATCACCACCATGAAAGCCACGAAAATCCTCCCCACGATCATCAGTTCGCGGGAGCTCGCAGTCTTGCGGATGAGTTTGTACACATCGAGAGTGAATATGGTGCTGGCACTGTTAAAAATAGAGTCCAAGTCACTCATCAGAGCTGCAATCATCACCGCCATCATGAGGCCCCGGAGGCCCACGGGCACCAGCTTCATCACCAGGCGCGGGTAAGCAATATTCGAGCACCCAGCTCTGCTTCCACACACTTGCATGCAGTGCTCTGGGTTGATGCAAGCTATGTCATCAGCAAACAGTATCCTAGAAATCATTCCTGGGACAACTATGATAAACATTGGCAGAAGCTTCAAGAAGCCAGCCATTAGAGTAGAGCCTTTGGCATGCGCAATGTTTTTAGCCGCTAGGACCCTCTGCACGATGACTTGGTCAGCACACCAGTACCACACTGAAGCTGGGGTCTGCCCAAGAATGAATCCAGGCCAAGGAACATCTTCATCTGTTGGATTCCGCAACATTTTCAGCGCATCTTTCTTAGGGTCGACATTACAAGAATTCGTGTTGGAAAGGTTGTATGTCAACAAGATGGAAGTGACATTGGGTGAGGCCAACATATACCTTCTCTTAACTTCCTCAAACCCGCCAACCTCCATCATGCTAATGACCATAAGCGTGAGGGCCCCAATGATCATGAGCAGAGCCTGCAGAGTGTCTGTGTAAATCACCGCCACGAGGCCTCCGGTGACGGTCAGCAAAGCAGTCATGCTAATGAGCAGGATGACAGACACATAGAGATTCCAACCCAAAGACTCCTGGATAAAAAGGGCGCCCGAATACAGGTCCACTGAGAGCTTGGTGAATATATAGAGAATTAGAGACAAGGCTGCAAAATAGACCTGAATCCTATGGCCACCAAACCGCTTGGACAAGTATTCAGGCATGGTGTATACCCCTGACCGGATGTAAATCGGGATGAAAACCCATCCCAGAAGTTGCAAAAGCAGTAAGGCATTGAATTCCCATGCGCCTACTGCAAATCCACTTGCAGCTCCAGATCCCGCCAGCCCAATGAAGTGCTCACTCCCAATATTGCTCACAAACAGAGAGGCACCAATTGCTACCCAGGTCATAGAGCGCCCGGCCAGGAAGTATCCACTCACGGTGCTTCTATTAGATTTCCACATGGCAAAAAAACCAATGCACAGGACCAGGACAAAATACAGGGCCACTATGGCAATGTCTGCTGTCTCCAGTACAGCCCTCATTTTGGAAACTTTGTGAATAAAAGTGTCCAATGACAGGAGTGTCCGACTTTTTATTTACTCATTAGTACCCCAGCCAAGTCTGTAAACCATACGTGAACCGGACTACACAGAGCAACAGAGCAGGTCAAAGTCTTTGTCCTTTGGTTTGCTGTCTTGATGGTGGTGGTTGTGATAAACTTTGAAGGAGACAGTTTAAATTTTCCTCCGCTTCTTAATTGGGATTGAGAACTTAGCTCGTACTCTTAATCCACTCTCCACAAGACCATCAGCATTTACTCAGGTGCTGGAGGAGAAATTCTGAGTTGCAGCTAAGTCTAGTGAAGCCTACTGAACCAACCCTGCAAGGCAGCAAAGACAAAAGACAAAGATTGAATTAGAGGAGTGTCTCACCAAGTGATGAGGAAACTTTTCAGTCTAGCAAAACGGCGCAACAAGACATTCTTTATAAAAAGAAAAAAAACTTTCAAAATATACTTCAGTTCCACAGAAAAGACAAATCTATACTATCACAAGTCAGTGAGAATATTTATCATTTTGAACTAAGAACAAAAATTCATCGACCCCATAACTAAGTGGCCTAACTTCTCTAGCAACTAAACTGCCTACCCTGACATTGCCCTTTCTTGCCCTACTGTGGTAGTCTCAGATTAGAATAGGCACCAAGATCTTGAAGCACCTTAAACGGGGAGGAAAAACACTAATTATTCATAAGAGCACCAAAATGAATCTTCAAATATTATGAATCTAAAGAGTAACATACTTTATAGCCAGTTAGGTTCCTGGATGGACATGGCAGGTGCTGTTTACTATGTGTTACCATTTACCCCAAAACAGAAAACCAAGTATTGCTTAGTCTGTGCAAATCTGTTATAAAATTTGCCTAGATTCCTACTAAAAATGTTCATCTGTACCAGTTATCATACAGGAACCTAGAAATTGTGAGATGACTCCTGCCCTAAAGGGAAAAAAAGACATTCCACACACAAAAAACTAAGAACATGAAATTTATAAAACAACCCTAAAATTTTATTCTTTCTACCTGTAAGACATTGGATGATTTAAAAAACAAAAACAAAACAAACAAACAAACAAAAAGCTCAAAAAGGTAATTTCCTTCCCTTCCTTTTCATCAGGCAACTAGTTTCAAGAGAATCTGTGAGAGGACAAAAGCACTGACTCAAGGTTTGCTTTTGTTGAATATTTTTTCCTTTTAATGCTTTCTTGTTGAAGGGTATAGGAAGCAAAGAGAGGAGGGAGAAGGAAAAAGTTTTCTGGAAGACTGAAAAATAATTTGATTTTTATTATATCTTCCAAACCTCAACGAAACAGACATCGGTTAACCATTAGATAATAAATCATCTTCAATAAGTCAATCAGGTATTTTTCAGTCCTAGATTAAGAAAATCACTCTGAAAAAACACATTTAAATTTATCCAAAATTGAGTTTATGAATTTGATGGTTTTTCTCCCGGGAAAGAGACAAATTCTGAATCTTCAAAGTTAATTATAATTGTAACTGACATGTCAATATGAAAACATTTTGCTATTGAACCTAATGCCTTCCACACATTGACTTCTAAAGTGATTTCTACTTTTGTAATAAGGCAACCTTACAGTGAAATGTTTTTCTATGCTTGACAAAGCAGGTGCTTTTGATGAATCTAGGCATTTTCTTTAAATATCAGTAGCAAACTTAAGTTCTATAAATAACAGTAAAGCCACTCTTTTCAAAACTATTCGTGGACCATAGTATTAAAAACTAAAATACACACCTTTCACTGGCTAAGAAAAGAGTTGGAAATACTGCCTAAAATTAAATGCCCTACCAAATTAGGTTATTAGGTCTAATTCATAAAGCTTCCTAGATAGAAACATCTTAATCCCATCTTTATGCCTTTTTTAAGCATAAAGTACTACAATAATTATAATAAGAAAACTGGTCCACACCCTTCTTCCTAAAAGCCAGTGTCAACAATGACTGACATAAATAAAACTGCCCGACAAAAGCCTAAAATACACCAAAAGTTGGGATTTGTATCGCTTCATATTTGCCAAATCCTAAAAGTGGTCAGATTTCTATGACCACTTTTCCCACCCCAAAAGCTTTTTAGTTTAAAAAAAAACAAACGTGGACATTATTTAGGAAGAATCACCCAAATTTTTAACAAAATCTAATCAGATGTCTAATAAACATTAGTTATTTAACAGGGTACCTTTAGTGTTTCAGCGTAAGGGTCAGGTCTTTCATTACACTGAAAACAACTGTTGGCAGTTATGAAACCCTGCCTTCAGCAAAGCTCCCTGCTATCCAACATCCAAGCCATACCCTCGCCACTGTTTCCACATCACAGAGGAGCCTAGCTCACGCACTGGTCAGAGGACCCTTTCAGGTGTTGCTCTTCTCAATGGCAGTAGTGGACCATGTGTTTCCCCAAGAAGGGACAAACACCCAGAGTTGGTTTTTTTTTGGAGGCGAGGTGAAGTGAGGTGTGTGTTGTAGCAGCCACTGCAGCAGCTTATCTGTTCAGAGAACAAAATGCTTAGAAACAAAACAAGCACTTCCTTTCTCCATCACTATGAAGCACTGCTCGTATCAATAATAGTTTTTCACTGTCAACATCCCCACTCTCTGATGAATGCTCAGACTAACTGAAATTCCCATGCTAGGTCTAACCTCTAACTTCACTAGAAAGCAGGTGAGCTAGAGAGAAAAGGTGTTCTGCCCACAGAGAGCAGGAGTGGCCACACACTAGCTAAAGACGGAGGTAACTCCTCCTGCCTATGCCTCCTCAGACTCCTCAAAAGCCACTGCCGGCAGTCCCATCTCACAGGATACCATACCAGTCTGTGGGCAGGTTTAAGATTTTTCCAGTTTAAACAAAAAAACATCCAGAGACCAGCACCTGGTATAGACCGAAAACAAAACAAAATAAAACCAGAAAGAGGTCAATTTAGTTTGTAGAAAAATATAAAATATTATAATACAATGTGGCTACATTACACATTCTAATCATGAACAGATTGCCACAGCCTTGAACTTCATTCAGTCTTTTAGGAGATAAACTGTGTATTCCTTAAAAATGATCCCAAGTAAGATATACAATGTAAGTTTTACATATATTTTTCTCTTTCTTTTAAAGCAGCAAACATTTCTGCAACAAAAATACAGTCGTCCCTCTGTGCCCCAGGGGGAATTGTTCTAGGACCCCCAGATGCCAAAATCCCTCGACGCTCAAGTGTCTTACATACAATGACATAGAACCTGTATCGGCACACAGGCTACACCAGGGCACGCCTACGTACACATCACTTCATTTGAGTGGACTCAGCGTACTACTCAGCATGTGGCAAATTCAAGTTTTGCTTTATGGAACTTTCTGGAATTCTTTTTCCCCAGAATATTTTCGATCCATGGTTGAATCAGCAAATGAGAAACCTGTGGAGGAAGGGCTGACTACGCTATGAATATTACCCAAAGTTCCTTTATTTTTACGAAGAATATACATGGAAAATGTTTTTCTTCAGTTATGATGAATCTTTTTTATGTTTTTCTATTTCTAGGACTAAGCTGGTTCACAGTTCCAGTAAATCTCTTTAAGTGAGAAATGTGGGAAAAGTAATAAAATCGATACAGTAATGTTAAGTGTGTGGGTTGGTACATTTTTAAGAAAACAGTTGTTTCTATAATCAGAGTAATATTTGTAGAATGTACAAAGAAATGGTCCCCTAGTGGCAACGAGTAGAATAGATTTAGACAAATCTCAAACACAAGAATGTTTTGAAACAGAACAGACTCCCCTTCCCCCCAAAAAAGGGCTTCCTTCTCAGAAAGTAATGTTTTATTGATAGTGTTCCACAAAATTAGAATACAATTTTGATACTGTTTCAGGTACTTGGATGAATTAAATTACAACTGAAGAATTAATTCAAATAGAAGTATAATGAGTTATTTGCTGTGTTTGAACTAGAAATAGGAAAATAAGACCAAATTTAAATCTGCAATGAAACTCCTTCAGGTAATTTAATCAAAATGCAATTAGTTATAATGACCAAATCCAAGCTTTTCTTCTAATATCTAGGGCAACCATATAATTTCTCTTCCAAACTAAGACATTATTCTGGGACAACCTGTAAAATCCAGGACATATGGCCATTCTATCCACAAAGAAAGTCATTTGTCATAGAAACGAAAGAACAAGAAAAACAATCCCCATCAGGGCTCCAAGTCATCATAAATGCAGTGAGGCACAAGGGCTTAAAAAGGGTAAAATACGGTGACCCTAAAAGTGCCCAAACAGCATATTTGGCTTTGGAGTTGATTTATTGCCACACTCTCAAATGACAATCTGAATAGTCCCCGTCCAGCACTATCAATAATAGGCTTGCCCAGTCTTGGTCCTATTCTGATCCAATGAAAAATATTAACTAGCTGGTAAAAGCTTGTTAATTGAAGGTGTACAGAACACAGAGATACTTCGGAAAAGTTACATGAGCAGGTGGCATCGTCAAAAAAGCAGACAAGCTCTGAAGAGCTGGCTTCCAAGCTCTGTCACTTCCTAACTGCAGGATTTTAGACAAAGAATCTCTGAGCCTCAATTCTATCACTTGTAAAAATGAAACTACCACCTAGCTCCTAACGGTTTAATAAGGAGTAACTAACATATAGAAAGCATGTAATATTGCCCAGATCAAGAGGCAGGTGCTCAATAAATGTCACTTTACCTTTCACAACTTGTAGAGAATGGAAGTGATATCAGCTTCTAACTAAACTGTCAACTATATGCCAAGCATATTAGAATCCTCATTGTTGAAAAAAGAACTAGATAAAATGTATTAAATATAGTTCTCTCACAAATATTTCAAAGAGGTTCTCAACCACTTCATAAACTATTAGTGCCTATTTACATCACTTAATTCAAGTAAAATACAAAAAAATTAAACTGATATAAAATTCTACTTACAGACTTTTCATATACATTTTCACTTTTGTCATCTTGAGTGAAGGTCCAGTGAAGCAAAGCCCACTAGTGGACCAGGTTAATGGCGCCCGGTACAGAGTATGTATATGCTCATACAGGACCCTCCTCAGCCTTTGTTACTTTAAAAACTAGAGCACGGACATGGTAGTGGTTTACCACTGACGCTTTCAAGCGAAACAAGTGTTCCTAATACAACTGTATGAATTCCAGCCAACTTTAAATTACAAGTGGAGCTGAAGACAACACTATGTGTAATCGTTATGATGTAACAGTCTCTCAAACATTTAAAGCGTTTGCCCTTAAATCTCTTTGACAAAACATTTCTATTATACCTACAACCTTGGTTATTCAAGTTTTCAGGAGTACCTAAGAAATGCATGAAGGCCTGGTTGAACTCAAGACGGTCCAACCGTATTCTGAGGATTTCTAGTACCCATGTACCACCACCAGGGTGGGAGGTGAGGCAGAGTGAGCAGGAATGAGGTCCCCGTCCCTCAACCCTCTACCAAACAGAACAGCTCTTTCAGAAGCCTCACATATGAGGGGAGGGGTAGGAGGGATGGTCTCCAATATAAGTAAACCATTTCTTCAAATAAAATTTACCTAGAAAAGTTCGTAAGCCACCAGATTTATCATCTCATACAAATTCCCCAAGATATACTCAGTTTAACTTGCTTCCATCAATTAGAAGTCTGGCTTTTTTTAAAAAAAGTCTCAGAGACTGAAGATCTTTTCGGTATTGGACCAACTTTGAAACTAACACTGGTTTAAACTCTTACGTGGATGACACTAGATCATGTGTATGGAGCAAACTCCAACCAGCTGGTTTTTTAAGAAAAGAAATAACAGCAATGGCACCTATGATAACGTATCATGTAATCACAATGTCTAAACACTTGTGTTAACTCTTAATTGAAGAATTCAAGAGGCTCGACACTATCAGCTTGTAAAAGACTGGTTAAAGTTATAACTAATGGACATAAAAAATTAACACCTGACACTTACTGACCTAAGTCCTAACACCATAGGTACCGTGCCTAGCATGTTGTGTGCATTACTTTAGTCCTCAAAACAATCCTGGGGCAATAAGTACAACTATGATGATCATTTTACAGATGAGAAAACTGAACTTGTTATCTGTGTTTCTGACAGCATTTGCACTTGCACCAGTCTAAATAGCATTTGCCCTTATTATCACTAGATAATACTACCTTTAACAAAAAGAATTTTTTTTATTGATTGAAACACAAACAAAATAAATAAAAGAGCAAACATTATCCATGCTTGCAGAGAAAATTATTTGTGCTTACAGAAAATACCTGAGATGGATACAAATATTAACAAAATAGACTGCAAACAGCACATGGGATAAAATTCAACTGAAGCATTCATACATAAATGGATACATGTATGGAGAAAATGAAGAGATTCAAAACAAAAAGAAGTCCCAGATACAGGCTTCTAGGTAAGTACACACAGAGGGCAGAAACACTTTGATGAGTTAACTCTAAAAGCAGGGCTTATCTATTATTTAGGTTCTCACCATCCAAATCCAAGGCTTCGGCCTTCATTCTCTTTTTCAGTGTTAATTAGTCCTTCTACGAGAGAATAAAATTCAGTCTCGAAGTCTCTCCTATACCGTATAGCCTGTTACTACAGGCTATATGAATCTATCCAAGCCAATCTTCCTTCACTACTAACTGCCACATCTTTAAATCTTTAGGTTAAAAGAACTGGCTACATGACCCACAGATCTAAGAGTTCGCACAGTAAAATCTAAGGACCATGTTCTTACTGGATGAAGTGATTGCGACCACCTAACCTTTTGTCTGGGAGTATCAATAATTTGGCTCGTACCCCTAAACCTGTTCTACTTTTAATCTTCCTCGTCTCAGAGAACAGCAACTCCATCCTCACTATTGCTCAAGCCAAAATTATCAATCATCCTTGAACAGCTTGCTCCCTTTCTCTCACCCCCCACACAATCAGTACATTAGCCTATTGGTTCTACCTCAAAAATATATCCAGAATCAGACCCCTTATCATCTCAACTGCTGGCACCCTGCTCCAAATCACCATCCCCCCTCATCCAATTAACTACCTGCCCCAGCCTCTTAGCCTGTCTCCGAGCGCTGGCCCTTGGCCCACTGCAGGCCATTAATACGGCACGCAGTCACTACCCCATTCACAACGCTTACTGTACCAAACACACCTCAGGGCCTCGACATTGGCTGTTTCCTACACAAGGACATTCCCAGACTTTCACAAGACTTGCTCTCCTCTCTTTTATGTCTTTGCTCAGCAGTAACTTCCTTAACCATCTCAATCTCTCCTTATCCTGCTTTACTTTTCCCCGTAACATTTAATACCTTCTAACATACTATAAAACATGTTTGTCTCCTCACTACTAGAATGTAAACTCCATAGGGTAGAGATTCTTGTCTGTGTTGTTCACTGATGTGTGGTCTGTATTTAGAACACTGTCTTACATACTGCAGGTGCTCAAATGTTTGTTAAATAAATGAATCAAATATTAACAACGAAGACTTGATCGACAGTGTTCAACTTCCAACATCCTACATAATCAATAGTTTTTTGTTTTTTTTCCTAATAAGAGATGGCTGATTAAAAGGCCAAGATGGAATACAGCTTTCCTCCCCCAGCCCCGCAGTGATCAGCGATCTCAAACAGCTCTAACTAAGGGTGTATGTAATGACAAGGCACATCAACCTGGGCAAGAATGCCCTATTCAGATAAAAATCTCAACCGGCCATGACATAGTAAAATCCTGTACCTGGTGCCACCATCTCATCCTAACTACCCACCATAAGAGTGGCCCACTTCCTGTCATTGTACCCAACTTTCACCCTTGCAATTGTGAACGTCCACTGGAGAGTGTGCAGTGACATGCACAGACCTTCCTCACACAAGTGCTTTCTATATCATGGTCACTTCCACGCAGTCAGAAGGACAGGTCAGTGTGGGCAAGCAGCACTTCCTTTCAACTCACTCTATCCAAGTCGAAGCGTTCTACTCATGTCAACTCACGAAGAACCTCTTCCTTCTTCACTTCTCCATTATATTTAAAGAGTTAAATGTTCCCACAAAACGGAAATAGTTGCTTTAATAACTATAATTTGCTAATACTAGTGCCAGGCACCATTTTTACAGTGCATGTACCAGCTCATCTAATACTCACAAAAACCCCTGGAGGTAAGGACGCATGCATAATTATCCCCAATTTACAGATGAGAAAATTGAGGACATATTAAAGGATCACTAAGGGAACCCAGAAATATCTTCTGTAAAGATGAAGAATGTATCCTTTTACAACACTTACCAGGAAGATACACATAAAGAAAAGTAAAAATAAACACAAGTCAGAAAAATTCTAGCTAACCAATACAGAAGGAGTGATGCAATTAGAAAATCACTCTTTGCAACCCCTAATGAAATGATGAATCTAGGCCATGATTACCAGGGATGCTATAATAGAACCCTCGGGTGAAGGGTTGATGGGGCCCTTCAGAATGGACGGATGTGGTTGACAATACTTGCACCCATCAAGAATGAATCCTATCTCTAATAGGCAGACGTAGGTGGCTCCTGATGGGATTCTAGACCCAGGAACGCTTACGTACTCTTGCAAAACAACCTGAATTTAATCAAATTTCCATCTACCAGGTTACAGAAAATTCCTAGAACAGAACACATAAAACACCAGGAAATGATCAACCAAATTCAGCAAAGGAGGAAGGGTGGGGAAGCTATTACAGTCAGGCACTACTTACGAACGAGAGCACTTTCTGAGAAATGCATCATTAGAAGACTTGGTCATTTCGCAATCATCACAGAGAGCACTGACACAAACCTAGATTGCAGAGCCTACTACACACCTAGGCTGTGTGGTCTACCACTGTCGTACATGCAGCCTGTCGCTGACCAATGCCTCACTATGTGGCACATGACTGTACAGCGCCAAAGACTAGACGTCAGCAGGTAAATATAACCTGTTGCCCTTGTTTGGGTTCAGATTCAAGCAAACCAAATGTGGATAAACAATGGAGACAACTCAAGGAATCTGAATATGGATTAGATGTTAAGGAATTGTATAAAGGCACTGTAGTTGTCTTTTTAAAAGCCCTTACCTTTTAAATATATACTAAATATTTACAGTTCAAATTTCATATCTGCATTTGCTTTAAAGTAATCCAGTAGTAACGGATTCAGAATCATCAACAGTTGCTAACACCAGTAGGAGACTATTGGAGAAAAGACTATTCAGTCTCAAGTTTGTCACTTCATAAATCACTTACTAATTACAAAAGAAAAAAAGATACATTTATAATGGAGCAATCTAGTGGATATCACCTAAATCAAATCACTGCCTAAAATCAAAGCGGGATAAACTGACATGCCTCCTTGTATGATACCCTGACATCCCTATGTAGCATTCCTGCCAACAATGTTTGACATAAGAAAGCAGTGAGACAAATCCAAACACTGAGACAGTCTGCAGACCAGCAGGCATGGACTCCTCCAAGTGCCACTGTCATTAATGACAAGGCTTGAAAACTGTTTAGATCAAGGAGGCTAAAGAGCTAACTGCATGATCTCTGACTGAATACTGGGTTAAAACACTAAAGAATATCAGTGGAATCACAGTAAATTTGAACACCAATTGAACATTTTATAACAGTATTATATCAATGTCAAATTTGACAGTAAGGTTTATGTTGTGGCTAGAAGAAGGCCCTCATTCCTTAGAAAGTCATGTCAAGGTGCCTGCAACTTTCAAATGGTGCTGAAAAAAAATAAAGAGCAAATATGGATAATTCTAATAATTGGTGATCAGGCAAAAAGTTTACAGGTATTAACTGAATTGTTCTTGTAACTCTTTTAAAGGTTTAGAATTTTAAGATAAAGTTAAAATATAAAATAATCCAGCAAAAAAAGTGGGAGAGGGAGTGGAGATGAAGCAACATTGGTAAATGTTGATTAACTGTTGAAGCTGGGTGATGGGTCCAATATAGAGATTCATTAAACAATTTACTTGTATGTATGCCTGGGTCTGTGTCTTAATTCTCACTTGTAAAAAATGGGAAAAACATGTACCGGAAAGCGACGTCATCAAGACCAATTACTAGATAATAAAGTCCTGTGGAAAAAAATTAAACATTAAACAACTGTCATGCACTGTCACTTCTTTCAGGAAAGGCTGGCAGACAACATATAAAACAACGAAGCCTGCTGAACTGAACGCAAGCGAATATGACTCCCAGCAAGGTCTCTGCACCTGCCTGCACTCCTGTGCCCAGGAAAAAGGGCCACAGCTCACTCCCCTGCTTCATGTTTAAGTCTCTGCCTTGCCTGAGCACTCTAATGAAACTGGAACTTGTCACATTTTGTCCCTTTATCCTGCTTTGTTTCTCAACAGCATTTGCTAGGTTGTCTCCCTTACGAAAGCTGGAACTTTTGTCCTACAGTTTACCACTATCTTCCCCAAACACATAGTAGTAGTGCTGGCACCTCGTAGGCACTCAAAAGATGTGAAATATTTCCTTCAATCTAAAGGGGCGTTAACTGTACTACTGCTGTAGTGTGCACCCCTTTTTATAGATTCAGTGATTAGAAGTACAGCTTCGAGTTTGAGACTGCCTTTAGAATCCTGGCTCCGCCCCTTACTGAATTGCTGTGTGACCCTGGGCACCTTCTTCCTGCTTGTTTTTTCATTTGTAAAACGGAGATCACATTATCCAACCCTCAAAATGGCTGAGCACTCAAAAGAAAAAAATGTCATACTCTATATAAAAAGCCCTGCTTACACCAACCAGTCACTAAAAATTAGGTATTATGGTCAACTTTGTGGTTCACCCTCATGTTTTCTGTTCTCATCCTACTTAGTTCCAATTTTATGTTCCTAGAAAAACAGTTCCTAGAAGAACAGATACCAAAGTTTCTCATTTTTCCATGTGACTGAGGCCAGAAAATGTAAACACCAGAGTCTTCCTAGTACACCAGATTCTAATTCTCCAAGGAGGCCAAGCCATAAATAGAAGATCCTGAAACTGGGATGTTTCCCTAAGGCAGATAATTTTGGTTGGAACATTTTAAAACTTTCTAATTTTCCCCAAGGGTTGGGGAATATAATATTTTCAAGAAGTAAAACATAACACATTAACAGGGTAACTTTAAAAGTATTTGGAAAGATTGGTATTGAACCTAAGAAGTGAACATAAAACTGGCACGGCATCATATATTACGAATGCAGCTACATTGTTCTCTTATATTTCAAAGATAGCACAAGTAGATAGACTGGTATAAAAATACAGAGAAACAGTGTCAGAATTGCTTTCATTGGATCTCAGAAGGTAAGAGATCCTGAAATGATAGCTTCCAATTATTTCATCCTAATCGGATAAAATATTTAATAAATAAAGAAAATATTAGGAAGAATTTCTTTTCTTCACTTGATTCTTAAAGTGAATTTGCAAAAACTCCTGGTACTCAATCCACACGTGAGAACGGCATTCCTGAGACCAACAGTGCTACCAGAGTCTGCCACACTTAAGACTGTCCCTGATGGAAACCTAAGGGGTCTAAGGTTTTCAAGACAGTATATTACACACAGTTGCTTTCTCACATAAATGCTAACAGAAGGCAAGTAGTACACCAGCAAAAGAATGACAATCAAAACAACCTACTACTGAGTCATACATTCACTTAACAGGTTCAAATGATTTTTAAAAAGGATACTTAAAGACATCTCTCCTGTAATAACATATGCCCAACAAAGATGCTATCCCCAAATCTAGCTTTTCGTTCAACAACAGAAACTCACCTTAAATCTGAATCTAACCAGTACTGAATGATGTTTTATATTTATAATTTGTACATAGGACATCTGAACAAAAACTGAAAACAGGGCAGATGTCTGGGACTTTAACTAGTTCTCCACCTTCTAAGAGAAGCTAAGACTGCAACGTGGGTGTCCCACACAAGGATCTGCCCAGCACCTGAAATCCAAGTGTAGCTAAGGTCTGATCACCACAGTGAGAATTTTCTCATACTGGACCACATCCACAGCAATCTGGCTGTTACAGCTGTACTTGGGATTCTTCACCTGACAAAATTAAAGCATTTTAACAGCCAGGGTAGAGGGTCAAGGGAAATGCTTTAAAAACCTAAGACTAAACAAAGACAAAATTGGAAAATCTTCATTCTGGAGCAGAAGCAAGCAAATGGCAGCTTATGAGCACTGAGGGGTCCAGGTCCAGGTCATTGGTGTTTGGTCCATTCTTTCATTTGGAATTCAATGTTTAAGCTTTCATCCACAGCAGCCTCTACTCAAGTAGTCTCAAAGTGGGTAGGGGTTCCTTACCTAGGGCACTGTAATCATAGTAAAAATGATTGAAGGGCTGGGGGCAGAACAAATCAATTATACCCTGGACTTGAAAGATAGGGGAAGAACAAACTGCACCTGAATTTTTTTATTTGCGATTTGCTGTTATGGATCTGGAGTGAGAGTGGGAAAGTGAGAAAGGCAAAAAGGGAAAGTCAGTCAAGATAATAACTTGGCTTCCATTCTATAGAAACATGAAGCCTGGTCAAAAATAATATTTCGTCATTCCCTTGTTCTATACTCTGACTAGAAGAGTACCTGGCTTTTTTCCATGGTAACACTATATTCCAAGGATCATAGGTCATATGTGGACTTCACAGACATACCCTGAGCAAAAAAATGTCATTTTCTTTGCCCAGAAACAGTATTTCAAACCCCTAAGAGGTTAATACAATCACCCAGGCATCTAAAGAAAAAATGGACTATGAATACCAATTTCTGACAGTTTATACTAAGTCATACTTGATTCCTGTGCCACTCTCTGCAGTCTACATGAACACATTAGCCCAAATGAGCATGCATAATCTAGTAGTCCAAAACTAGAAACTGATACGTTTAAGAACTGAACATGTTTGCCTTTTACTGTTAGTCCTATTGTAAACCAATGACCAAAAATAACAAGGTGAGTTTTGTCAACATGTGAGCAGCAATTGCTGAATCATAAATGCTAAAAGAGAAATTTAAAGGCAATGAAGGACATCTTTAAAGAACATCTAAAGCCAATTATCAAAATCAGAAATTATAAGATGGTAACTATACCTAACCAACAGGTACATTTCATTTGGTCCATGGTGCATAAATATTTTTGAGTTAGTTGCCAACATCCTAAAAATCAGATTTCCTGTAAAATCTGGATTTCTGATTAGAAACAGGATAGGAGAGGAGGAGCTGGCGAAACCAGGCCCATACTCCGCATGGCAGTAATAGACTGGAGTAGAGTAAGCACCAGCGCAGGAGCGCACACACCCACACCCGCCCCCCAGCAGCTCTTCATTTTGCCATGGGCCCACCCAACCTTTTCCATCTTGAATTAAAACACTCCCAACTATGACAAAATAATTTAAGGATAATGACAACCATTCATACTTACCCAGTTTTAAAACATAATAGTTAGAATTTACAACACACCCTGTCTATTCCTTTGACAACTTTGTTAAATAGCATTTATTAATTAATGAATACATTTATATTTTATGTTGCCATCTCCCATAGACAAGGAAATGTAAAAGTTACCAGCATTACTATTCTTCTTTGCCACATTCTTGTTTCTTCATCCATTATACACTCACACACACACATTTCTCAAGTCTGCTTCATCCGTTGCCCAATACCCTATACCATCCAATATCCCATTATGCAGCTTCGGAGTAAAATAAAATAATCAGGTACAGAAAAAGTTACAAATTAATTCTGAAATAAAGTGGGATTTAAAAGGCTGACAGTTACACACATATCAAAAAATGCACTCTCTTATAAAAGGTCGTATTTTGGTCTTGTTGGATGGCAGGTACTGCTGGCTTATAAGACAATTACTAAAAAAATCAATTAAGCATGTTAATGAAATATGTGCTGTATTATAACATGTGCTAAATATAAAATACTGCTTTAATTCCTTTATTTAAAAAAAGCCCATGCCAATAGGAATGAAACAAATCTCTTAAAATCACCAATTAAAAGGAAAAAACAGTTTTATAATACATTGCTGCATCAAAACTGAAAAGTAAAATACTAATTGAAAATACCACATAGCAGTAGGAATCGATTGGGCTACTATTTCCTGCTCCATCTGTTGATTCTACTGAAAAGTGGTCATCCTTATAGCTTTAGCAATCAGGCAATTAGCAATCAAACATTTACTGAGAAAGTTAAAATACTAAGTTTCCCCCCACACCTGCCTCAAATCACCTTAGCACTTAGCCTATCTAAACTGCATAATTCTTGTCTTTAATTTTCTCTAGTCTTCACTTTTCCCAACCTTCTCACATAAAAAACACATTTAAGTCTTACTAAGTATTAGTTATATAAGGTCAGATGGAAGAGATGAACACAGAGCCCAAACGCAAATAGTTCAGCTCTTGATGAGGAGTCCCAGCGCACAGTGCCTGGCAAAGGCCAGTAGCTGTTGAATAAACGATATACATCTATTTGACAAAGATGTGATTCTATGTTGGTAAGAGTTCAGGGGATCCCTCATACACTCTACAAATCACAGATGCAAAAGCTTGCCCTTGCTTAATTAGCATGCTAGCTATTACCATGTTTTCCCAAAAATAAGACCTATCCAGACAATCAGCTCTAATGCATTTTTTGGAGCAAAAATTAATGTAAGACCGGTCTTACATTATAGTAAAATAAGACCCGGTCTTATATAAGACCCGGTCTCATATTATATTATATAAGACCCAGTCTTATATTATAGTAAAATAAGACCGGGTCTTATATTAATTTTTGCTCCAAAAGACGCATTAGAGCTGATTATCCGGCTAGGTCTTATTTTCGGGGAAACAGTATGTAGAATGGCTCATGTTCCCTAATTCAAATATTTATTGAGCAAGTACTGTATTTCAGGTTTGACTCAGTCTCAGATTCTGATAAAATAACTTACATAAAAGAAATTTACCTTTAGGAGTCTCTTGATCAATAAAGTGTGAATGGAAAACTAGGCAATGAAGTTCAGTAACTTGCCCGAGGTCACAAAGCTACTTTAAGGACACACTGAACACTACAAACTCCAAGGTCATGTTACAACTTTCTCCTCAAAGACTCTCCAACTTAGGGAACACTTCCATTTTACAGATGAGGAAATGAGAATCCAAAAGGGTTAAGATCCCTAGGACGTAGGTGCCAGGAACCAAAACCAGGGAGCTCTCTCTCTAAAGCTCTTTCTAGGATCCCAGTGCCAGGTCTTTGTTCATTCCAACATAACACAACCACTATCTTCGTTTGGAAGCTTATATTCTTCCATCCATTTAGATAATGATCAAAGTACTTACTGAAGCAGAAGCCTTTGTATCCAAAACAATCATATCCAAAATAGGGAAAAAAAGGGATTAAAGCTAAAGTAGTAATCAAAAAATCATACATACATACCTTTTTTTTTAGGTTTCACACATACATGTACATAATTTGCCAATTTTAATATAGGGTAAAAGCACTTGGAGAAAGGGATCGATGATGTGGAGTTCTTGCTGAGTCAAGTTCCTTCTGCTTGATCTAAACCACATCTATAAATGCATCATCTACAATTTCCATTTCAGTTTCATTAAGGTGAACAGCTTTAAGAAATCCCT
This sequence comes from Rhinolophus ferrumequinum, assembly GCF_004115265.2. Classification (NCBI taxonomy): domain Eukaryota; kingdom Metazoa; phylum Chordata; class Mammalia; order Chiroptera; family Rhinolophidae; genus Rhinolophus; species Rhinolophus ferrumequinum. The sequence goes on along the minus strand of NC_046285.1, from coordinate 99,897,210 downwards.
GTAAAGCAGTCTATATACAGAATCCTCCTGGACTATTATTGTTCTTCCTCCCAAACTTTTAGAGATTGCAGCCAAATCTAATTCTATAGCCATTATTTTAGTGACTCACCTTTACCAAATCTTTCCAAAGAATCCAGCTCGGTTTTCAGGGGGGAAAAAAGTTTGCACTTATTTTATCAGTTGACGTATTTAAATTATTATAAAACCAAGGTTACCTGCCATAAAACAGTGTTGGAAATCAACACGACTTCTGGCTCGCATATAATTTGCCCAGTGCAAGCCAAGTGCACAGAACTGAAAGCATCTTACTGGCACAAAAGGTCAGCATGCTATCTCATATCTAAGACCTGTTTTAGAGAGATGACAGTAGTAATCCTTGTAAGGCTTCTAAGTGACCATTGACTATATGTGCTAAGCAGAGCGGAGGACAGAAATGAAACAGATTTGACCCTTAGAATTTATAATCGAGCAAAGGAGATAAGAAACACTCACCAATTAACTGTAACACAAAGTAAAAAGGGATCCATATGGTAAGACAGAAAAACATCATGCAAGTTCAAAGGAAAGATTAGTGTCTACTCCAACAGCGCAGGTCATCAACAGTTGTTTAATGTACCAAGAGCGTTAAAATGAACTTCAGGCACGTTTTCATGGAGATGATGGGGCAATGTGAAAAGGGGGGGCATTCCAAGAAAGGCAGTGTGACATGTGTACCAAAGAAAATAAAAGGGAATTCTGTTTATGGGAATCTGCAGCAGCTTCATTTAATTGGCATATGGAATGGAGAATGAAAGAAATTGAGAGGTTTCTTTATTTAAAAAAAAAATAGGTTGGAATCCTATCAGAAGCGGCCTTGGATGATGCCAAACTTCATCCGTATGTCTCTTTCAAAAAGAGAGGTGTGCTGTAATTTGACAACAGCACTGTCACAAACAACTAATATGTGAAGGCAATGAAATAAGCAGAAAAGCATCACTATACAATGAATGCTTTGTATTTTCTTGTTCAAAATGCATCGCCATTTAATTCCTTTAAAGTATGTTCTCTCAAGAACGTATATTTTTGCACACCAAGAAGCATATATACAGGTATTAACTCCTCAGTAGTATGTTAGAGAGACCAGCTAAGAAACTGCAAGAATCAAGCCAGAAATACGAGACCAAGGCAGAGAAGAAACTATATGGGATTGAGACTGCAGGAACACAAAGAGTGAAATTTGTTCAGCCCCAGGTAACAGAAGACAGAGAACCCATAAACAGAAAATAAGACAAGTTTCGGCATAGGCAACGCATTACGTGTGAAGCACACTGAGTTTGCAGTGCTAAGGGGACATCCAGCAAGCTATAACCAGCACAGAGGAAAGTACGAAATGCCCGAATTCTTGGCTTATTACCTAAAAAAGGCAAGTCATACATATGAAGGTCAAAGGTATAGTATATAAAGAGAAGAGAAAGGAAAGAATCAAAGAGGAAATGTCAGAAACAGCACCATAAGAAACTAATAGAAATACTGGACTGGGAAATTATGCCTGCATACTCTAAACCAGGGGTCAGCAAATTTCTTTTATGAAGGACCTGATAGTAAATATAAACAAATGAACAAGGTTATGTTCCAATACACCTATATTTATGGACTCTGAAATTTGAATTTCTTAATTCTCGTGTCATAAAATTTTGTTTTCCCCAACGATTTAAAAATGTACAATACTTTCTCGACTCACAGACCATACAAATATTGGTGGCAAGTTAGATTTGGCCTGTAAACCACTTTGCCAACTCCTGCTCTAAGTTAGAGCAACAAGGGTAAGAGAACCAGATTAACTGCCCTTTTCCAAACTTCTGAGGGTATTTTTCCTTTAATTTGATAACCTAACAGACATTCACAAATTTGAATGATTTCCTTAAATTTGACTAATTCCTTAAATCCGACTCCCCTACGAGATAATTACATGTGTTGTGCTGATATTAAGTCCTGCTGGTTAAGAACACTGCCTTCCACTAAAAAGAAGTATTCCTTACCTTGAACAGAAAAATCATACCTGTACTACAGATACAGCAAGGCTCACTGAATGAAAAATATTACTTCTGAATTTGTCCGTCATTGCTTTCAAACTCTTAGTTTTCTTTAAAGTGATTTTAAAATCTAAAGGTTAGAAGATTCAACAGCACTCTGCATATAAATGCTTAGATTTTAAAAGCCTATGAACATCAGTATTGAATGTCAGTCATGAATAACAATTAAGAAAAAAAATTTTCGGGGCGGCCGGATGGCTCAGTTGGTTGGAGCCTGGGCTCTTGACAACAAGGTTGCCGGTTCATGGGATGGTGGGCTGTGCCCGCTGCAACAAAGATTGAAAACGGCGACTGGACTTGGAGCTGAGCTGCGCCCTCCACGGCTAGACTGGGGGACAATGACTTGACTTGGAGCTGATGGGCCCTGGAGAAACACACAGTTCCTCAATATTCCCCAATAAAATCTTTAAAAAAAAAAAAATTAGTGCAGAATGTCAACTTCTGACAGGCATTCATGATTACAAACCGTGTCTGATGAGGAAGGACTCCCTACCCCCAAGCCTCTCCTTGTACCTTAGTTGTAGCTCAGGGGCAGGAACGGGACTCCTTCTTCAATCACTTGCTGCGGCAATAAGCTGTAACCCAAGAACACTTTAATCCAAATGAAAGTATAACATTGTCCACAAAGCTCAAGTCTTTCATTACTAGAAAACTACTTTAAGTTGTCTGGTTTCAAGCAGACAAAACACTAAGAGTGATTATTAAAGACACAAGCTAAGCTACTCAGGGAGGGCCCATGAGAAGGACAAGACTAACAGCCATATGACAGCTAGAACAAAGATGTTTCCTTTCCATCTGAACTTTTGTCAGCCACCACCTGAGAGCAGAAATATCACCATTTGCTAGTCATCAAATGTTGCTAAGCAAGCCAAGCTACAATGATGACTAGGGCTGGCCAGTCCCACACTTGAGTTCATTAGCACCGTACGCCACTAAAACATTCTGGAGTTATTACTTTTCAGAAGATCCTAACTTGGATACAACTCTAGAACAAATACAAAACTTTTGCCAGGTTTTCTAAGCAAAAAGGCTTGAGTGAAGAGAAACAGAAGCGACTCTTCACCACATAATCAAAAAACTACTGCTTTCCACATTTTAGGAACTAGAATAACACAACACTTCGATTTCTAAACTTATAAAACCCAGGTGGTATAATAAACTCAGATTACATCATAAAACTCTGCCTACAAAACATTATTTCAATGAGTTATCTTAAAATTTAAAATATAACCTACTTTTCAATAAAATTGACAATGAGTATTAAACATAAAATAACTCAGGAAATGTTTTAAAGAAAAAGAACTTAAGATTTCCAAAGTACCTATCTGCTCTTTTATTCCTACTAGAACAATATATACAAAGGGGTATATAAATGCTGTTTTATTATACACACATGCATTCGCTTAGCAACTAAACTGGTTATTATTTAAACCATTAACCTTTAATTCCTCATGTAAAACTTCCTTAGTAGCAATGAGAAAACTTCAGGAAAAAATATTTTCCCAGGGCTTTCACAACTCCAAATAATGCCTACTCTGGGAAAACGTAGTAAGACATGATAATCAAAGTGTTCCTAAATTAAGTAACCAAAGAATATAAATGCTCTGCATTGATCTTCTTTTCTGCTCAAAATTCCTCATCCTGAACCCATTTCAAGCATAAAAACTGTCTACAGTTTACACAGCTTTTCCTAGGCTTTGCTACCCAGCACGTGGTTTTATCATTCATGTATTGGCAATTCAGTGTATCTTTAACCTATGTGAAATTAACTACCAATCTTTAAAACGTAATTTCAAAGTGAAATCAAAGGACACTGGCCATTTTCTCAACCTCTCCAGAAGAGACCTCAGGAATCAGTGTCAGACAGCAACCACCAAATGCAAGACCCCTCCCCCTCTATCGACCTGAATGTTCTGACTGCAAGAGGATAGGGTAGAAATGGAGAATTTTCCATCTCACAGGCAATTCGTTTCTTTTTCAGTTGTTAGAAAAGGTCTTTCACGTGCTGGATTGAGACTGCCTGGAAACCTGCAGCCTGTGCTTTTCTGTGTAGCTATGTCCTTCCACACTAAAGCCTTGACTACTGTGTTTTCCAGAAGTGAATAAAACTTTTTCGGTGCTCTCTGATACAGGCAAAATACTCTGAAAATCTTTTTATTTGGATACTCTTCTATAAACATGGTCAAAGACCAGTGTAAGCAACTATCCTTTCAAATGGCTTTAGTCATTACCTTTAAAGGCCTGGTTTCACGAAATCCATTACTTTATTATGTCCAATTTCAGACTTTAACCATACTTTTACTTACTTTTTATGCTAAATTAAAACAGAAGCTGGGGAAAATAGACATGACTTATATATACAAACATTAAAATAAAATTCAAGCTAAATAGCACCTACAAATAAATTTCTCCTTGGGAGGAACTGGTATCTACATTAATAAACGCACAAAGGTTTAAGGGCAACAAAAGTATAGACTCATTATAATTAATTCCCAATTGTAAACTGAGAAAGATATAATGAGAACTTCTAAGTGACTGATTAACACACAAACGTATAGTTCAATAAAGGCTCATTCTATATACTATACCCTGAAATCTTTCAATGGGGACTCCCACAAGTGACTGCTACAATGCCCTGGGTTGTCTAATAAGTATAGCACATTTCCTCAATTCCAAGACACATGAATGATTCGGGGAGGACTATGTCATCACATTAAAGGGGTATACTATAAAAGGTATACATTTCAGAATCTAAAAATATGCAACTTAGAATGGAGGAGTTACAATAGGCTTCCTACAGCAGGACCACGAACTGCTCTCGATTAGAACTGAGGTTTCCCAGGCATCAAAAAACGTGTACAAGCTCACAATGGGATTTTGCATTAAATAAACCTAGCATTAACTTTTTCCATTCATTTTTTCCTCAAGTATCGCTCCTACTTTAGAATCCGATAATTTTCCTAAACTGAAAACAAAATTGTTCAAAACCAGGAAGTCTTTGTGTTACACATTTACAACCTACTTTAAAAATGTTTTTTGTGAACCAAAAAAAATTGAGAAGTTTTTTTGTTGTTGTTGAATCTTAACTTTATTTAGGTCAAGGAACTCTCAACACAACTTCACCACCGTTACAATGTCCTATCTGCAGCCATGAGGGCCTCCTCCTCCAGGGAGGAGTTCACCCTGATTATCTGCTGAGGTTTTCTACCCCACCCCCCCTCCTGTGAGGATTTCAAGGAAAGTACTGAATTACTATTTTAACCAAACTGTACTATGTGGCTTATCTAAACTAGGGTAAAAGATGTATGCTCCACAATACAGGAGCATACAAATAAAAAACTGGATACAAAAAAAAAAAAAAAACCCAACACAGTAACTCAATAAAATACATTTCATATACTTGCAGCCATGTTAACCAATGTACTTTGCAGCTATGCTAAAGACAAAGAGTTCAAAGTTTTCATTTCAAACAATTATGCCTATACACTGACTCTTCAGCGATCACCCATTTCCTCCCTAAAACAAGGTGAAACAAAAGAAATTTCAATACCCGCATTTCCCCCTGTTCTGTGGTTACCTCCTAAAAAGCACAGGTTTAAAGGAGGGCTTAAACAATTTCAACACAATTAAAAATGTTTCCTTTTAAAAAATGTGCTTGTTTTCATTGTTCGTATTCTCTTTAAGCAATGTGTCTTACCATGGAGGACGGAAGGCCAAAAAAGGAGGACTACCCCAGGGGCTAGACTACACAATCTTATTTTCTCCCAAATTCTGGGATAACAAAGCTTGGGGGACACAATAGCCTTCCTGATCAAGAGGCACGGGTGTCCTTTCCCACTGTATAAGGTGCAAAGAATGTAGCTATCTCGGTAATTGTTACTTTTTCTGTAGAGCCTGGACCATGATCCAGGCTTAATTAAGTTCAACCAAACTTTGTAACTGCTATTCCACGAAATTGATTCACACATAAAAATATGTACAGGCCTCTAGTGCTGGAGGAAGCTATGCTTTCAAAGTTCAGACACAGTATATTTCACTTTTTATTAATACCTGGGGGGAGGGGGTGCATACACCACACTCTACGTTACCGAATTCAAGGAAGAATAGGGATTTCAGCGACGGCTTGAGGAGTACCTGACCCAGAACAGAGGACGAAGAGCTGCCTCCAGGCCGCGCAGGCCCCTGTCCTCGGCCACACCAGCATCTGAAGTGAACGGGCTGCAGGTTCGCTTATCATCCCTCCAAACCTGAAATACCCTACCTCAAGATCAATCAAAAGCAGGGGGAGAAAAGTTTCTTCCGGAGGCGCAAAAAAGGTCACAACTTGGATGAATGAAACTGGGCTAAGGGCACCCGGAGCAGGATTTTCGCTGAAGTCAGAAAAAGAGAAGTCAAAGATTTTTTAACGTGAGAGCGGTTGTATGCGACCGTGGTCCAGATAACTGCACAAACACGCTTTGGAGAACGTTTTATTGAACGCGGACGGTTCCGGGGCGGCCAGCAGGCGCTAGAGTGGTGGCGGACGGCGGAGGCGGAGCGGGCGGAGGTGGAGCGGGCGACGGCGGGGCCGGAGACAAGGCAGCTTCGCGACGACGGGAGCGGGGCCGGGCGCTCGCGCGTGTCCTCCCGCGGACCTTCCACAGGACTCCCGCTGCCGGCCCTGCACCCCCGCCCACCTGGCCGGCGGCTTGCGAGGCACACCCACCCGCGACCGCGCTCCCGCGCGGGCACACCCCCACCCCCCGCGCGCACGCGGCCTCGCCGAGCCGGCCAGCCCAAGCGCGCCCCCTCAGTGCGGACGCCCGCCGCCCGCCCGCCGCCCGCGGCCCTGGCCTCCTCCCGGCCATGCGGGGAGGACGAGGGGCGGTGGCCTAGCGGCCGTGGGGGCGCCCGCGCGGGAAGGCAGGTTCTGAAGGGAAGGTCACTTACCCGCTTCATGGCTTTCAGGATTAAAGCCAGCTCGTAACGGGGCATGCCCAAACGCTAGGCGCGCGACTCTGGACCGAACCGGCTCCCGAAACGCTGAGAGGCGGGGACAACGGGGAGCTGACGAGCTGCTCAGCCGGAAGGCTCCCAGGCGGCGAAAGCACGATCCGGCCCCGCGAGCCCGGGCTTAAAGGCTCTGGCAGCTGCGCAGACGGCCCGCCACGCCCCTCCGGCGCGCCACGCCCCCTGCGCGCAATGCCACGCCCCCTCCTTAAGGCGGCCGCGCCCCCTCGACAGCCTTGCTGCCTGCAGCGAGCCGGGGCCCCCCCTCCGCCAGAACCCCCACCCGGGTCCGGCACTGGTTGCGCTGGAACAGCGCCGTGGGCTCGGCCGAGTAACAGCCCACGGAGGCCCCACGCCCCCTCCGATGTTGCTGCAGCCGCCGCGCCTGCTACCTACGGTTCTCGAATCAGCTGGAACTTTCCACGCCTTCGGTCTCATCTAGGGCGGCGGGCAAATGTACGCTCCTGTGTGCGCGTGCGCTACTGTGCGGTCTTGTCCGTGCGCGCGCTTCTCGCTCCCGACTCCCTGCCGCGAGGAACCTTCTCGGTGGCTGCGCTCCTCCGGGGGGGCTGCGGCCAGACCCCGGGCTCTCGTCGCCCCCAGCTGCGTTAGGAGGTTCCGCAACGTTCCTGCTTCAGGCTGCGCCCGGTCCGCACTGGACCCACAAGGCCGGCGGAGAATGCCCGGGGCGGCCTGCCGCTCACGCCCACTGCCCACAGCTCTTCGTCTTCGCGCGGCCGCGGCTTTCCGGGGCCGCCCCCCTGGCGCGGTGGGCTCAAAGCGCAGGCTCTGGGCCCCCGCGCGGCTTAGCGTCGGGCCCCATGCCTCTCCGGCTCCCTGACCTTGGGCAGGCTCCTGCAGAAAGGGGACGTGGACGGCACGACTTCCCAGGGCAGATGCACGTGAACCGCTGAGAACCGTGCCTCAGCGACACAGCAATTTGTGTGAGCCCGGCGTGAGCCACGTCTTGTTGCCAAAGGCAGGCTAATACTTTGGCTCAGACGAATATTCTTTAAATGCTAGGCGTTTATTTAGAGGACCAGCCGTAACCGTCTGGGATTAGAGCGTGCCTGCACTCGCCTTAGCCCCGAGATGTGCACACAAGGCTCAACCAACTCTTCTCCCAGCCGGGGGCTGTACTACCTCTGTCAGGAAATGTGCTCAATACAGTTTTCAACAGCTCCACTCGTTAGAGATGGAGGCCCCTACAACTATCGCCCCTGCCCTTGCTTTCCCCATTAGAAGGGTCTGTGAGATGTTTGTCAACTTTAAAGTGAATTAATAAGTAAAACTTACTGAGCACTTACTATGTATCAGGCAATACGCTAAGGCTTTTATATGTAGCTCATAAAATTCTCCAGAGCGGTATGAGGCAAGTAACTAATATTAACTCCACTTTAGGGATTCAGAAATAGAGGCACGCAAAGGTTATATAACTAGCCCCAGGCCAAACATACTAATAGAAACAAACTTTGGATCCAGACTATCTGAAGGCTGAGCCCATATTCTTAGTCCAGCCTGGGGTTCTCCTACCACACAGATAAAGGTGCTGCTATTATTCAGTCGATTTACCATGTGTTCCAAAAATAGAGTTCGTTTGTCACCTTATCCAGAGACTTCACTATTTCTCACTTCCAATCTTGCATTCCCCGCAAAAGGTAAGGATGGTTTGAACACAACCTTTTCTGTATTATCTGGCTTTTAATATTTTCTGTTCTTGGACGTCTCTCTAACTCGTATTCTTCCTAAGAAAACTATACAGGTATTAATACAAATTACCGGGTTAGTGTAGGCTAATTTCACTCCTAGTTTAAGAGTAGATAGAATACTATAAATACCTTTACCCTTTATTGGATACATAGTTTGCAAATATTTTTTTCCCATTTTGTCAGTTGCCTTTTCATTTTGTTCGTATCCTTTGCTATGCAAAAGCTTAGTTTGATGCAATCCCACTGTTCTATTTTGCTTTTGTTGCCTGCACCTTGGTGTCATATATATATATATATATATATATATATATGTCAAATATATATATGTCAAATATATATATATACACATATATACATATATGTGTGTGTGTATATATAATATATATATATATATATATATATATATATATATATATATATAAATTGTTAACAAGGCCAATGTCAAGAAGCTTTTCCCCTATGTATAAGGGAAGGAAGCAAGGAATTTCTGGACTTGCATAAGTGAGTTACAGGTTTTCCTGGATGGTCTGACTTCAACTTACCAACCACATGTCCCCGTTTGGGACTGAGACGATACGGACCCAGAAGAAATATGCCAAGCCAAAGGGCAGGGCTGTACCATGAGCTGACTCAACTTTTAGCATTTCCTCTTGAAGCGCCGCAGTGTTTCCCTAATGCCCTGTAATGAGTGAGGGTCTGGCTTCTTCCTCTACTCCGCCCTCTAACCTGACAAGTGTCAGAAGGAAATTAGTCTGATTGCATAATGCCTCACCATCGCACCCCAAAACCCACCCAATCTGGTGGCTACCCACCGGCTCATTCCATTTCTTCTGAAAGGGAGAGAGGGCAGCTACCCTGATGTTCCCCCCCAACCTTTTTTTTTATAGCACAGCATCAGAATACTGGATTCATTAAAAATTAGTAATAAAATAAAATCACAAGGAACACTCCGAAGTTAGTGTCTTCCTACTGTAACTACAAATTTCACCAAAAAGATTTTATACTAGGTATGGTCAGCATTTAGAAATATGAAACATTACTGCAATAATGCATTACTTAAAAAAAATATTCTGATACTTAGGAATAAACTTAACCAAGGTGGTGAAGGATCTGTGCACTGAAAACTATAAAACATTGATGAAATAAAGCAGACATAAATAAATGGAAAGATATTCCATGTTGGTGGATTAGAAGAATTAATATTATTAACATGCCCATACTACTCAAAGCCATCTACAGATTCCATGCAATCCCTATCAAAATCCCAATGATATTTTTTACAGAAATAGAAAAAAAATCATAAAATGCATTTGGAACCGCAAAGACCCTGAATAGCCAAAGCAATTTTGAGCAAGAAGAACAAAGCTGGAGATAGCACACTTCCCAATTTCAAATTACAAAGCTATAGTAATCAAAAGAGTATAGTACTGGCATAAAAACATATACAGACCAATGGAACAGAATAGAGAGCCCAGAAATAAACTCGCACATGTACAGGCAACTGATCTTTGACAAGGGTGCCATGAAAACACAATGGGAAAAAGATAATCTGTTCAATAAACAGTGTTGGGAAAACTGAATATCCACATGCGAAGGAGTGAAATTGAACCCTTACCTTATACCACAGACAAAAATCAACTCAAAATGAATTGCAGATGTATACATAAGACCTGAAACCATAAAACTCCTAGAAAAAATTAGGGGAAAAACTTTGCGACATTGGCTTTGCTAATGATTTTTTGGATATGACACCAAAAGCACAGGCAACAAAAGCAAAATAGAAAAGTGGGATTGCATCAAACTAAAAAGCTTCTGCATAGCAAAGGAAACAATCAACAAAGGGAAAAGGCAACCTACAGAATGGGAGAAGATATTTGCAAACCATATATCTGATAAGGGGTTAATATCCAAAATATATAAGGAATTCAACTCAATAGCAAATAAATAATAACCTGGCTAAAAAACGGGCAAAGGAACTGAATTTCCCCAAAGAGGGTATATAAATCACCAACATGTAAATGAAAAGGTGCTCAACATCACTAATCATCTGGGAAATGCAAATCAAAACCACAATGAGATATCACCTCACACCTGTTAGAGGAGCCGTTATCAAAAAGTCAGGAGATAACAAGTATTGGAGAAAATGTGGAGAAAAGGAATCTTGTACACTGTTGCTGAGAATGTAAATTGGTGCAGCCATTATGGAAAATAGTGTGGAGGCTCCGGAAAAAAAATTTAAAAAAACAAACAAAAAACTATGATCCGGCAATCCCTCTTCTGGTTATATATCTGAAAGAATTGAAATCAAGATCTTGAAGAAGTATCTGCACTCCCATGTTCATTGCAGCATTATTCACAATAGCCAAGACGTAGAAGAATGTAAATGTCCATGGCTGAATAAAGATGATTGATTTTTTTAAAGTGGCACAGCCTTAAAAAAGAAGAAAATATTGCCATTTTGTGACAACATGAATAAACCTGGAGGACACTGTGTAAGTGAAATAAGCCAGACACAGAAAGACACATATATAACATATAAAACCACTTTGATGTGGCATCTAATATAGTCAAACTCAGAGGAGCAGAGGGTAGAATGCTGGTTGTCAAGAGCTGCGGGGAAGGCAGATTGGGAGGTATTAGTCAAAGAGTACAAAGTTTCAGTTATACAAGAAAAAAATATTGTAACTTAGGGTCTCCAAAACATTTAGTATGATTATGTTTAAGATTTGATTAACCAGAAATCTTGATTCATTTTCAAGTACGTTTTCAGGACAGGGAACAGGAAAGAAAAAAAATAAGAACAGAAGTCAAAATCCAGGCCTATTTCAAAACAGTAACCTCAGTGTATGCCCTGGGTCAGTTTGATCACCTTTACCGTCTTATTTTACATTGCTATATAATGAGACTTGATCTTAGGCTCATGCAAATCATTAATTTTCAAAGACAGCTGTCATTTTTCCTTACTGAATCCAATGTTTTGAGCACTCACCATGAGCCAGGAACTGTTCTAAGTGCTTTGCATGTATTAACATTTAATTCTCACACAAAGCTAGGTATTGTCACTTCCCCCATTTTACAGATGAGGAAAATGAGACTTAAGAAATATTCATAATATTCATACATTCAAAGAAATATTCATTGCCCCAAATCATACAGAACCTAGAACCTTCACACTTAACCCTAATACCAAACAGCACCTCAATGTTTACTAGCCAGTGCAAATTGAGTACCTATCAGTTCATCAGCAAACTTTTATTGAGGTCCTACTCCCAACACCCAAATACGTGGTCCTCCCTTGAGCGACCAAACTCTCCCTTTGCACAGGCTTCTTCCTACTGCCTTGAAGCATACTTGGGTCTCTTCTAGCTAGAAAAAGTCTCATCTTAACCCTGTTGCCCTCTCACCTTGTCATTTTTCTTTCTTTTACAGCCACATTTCTCCAAGTGTCCAATCCAACTGCATCCCCTCCCAGCCTTTGCCACCTGTGTTCACCCATGCCCTCACCACTGGTCTCCTGTTCACCCCTCGAGTGGCTGTTTCCCAGGTAGCGTTGTCAGGGACTCCTCTGCACTCTTCTTTGACATCCATGACCCTGCATTCTTGAAGTTCTCCTTTGTCTCCTGGGTCCCCTTTTCCAGCTTTGTTTTCCTTTCCTGTCCCTGAACATGGCTGTTCTCCAAAGCAAAGAAAAATCCTAGCGGCAGGATTTAAGGTGGAACCTTCACATCACCTGAGCTCCTGTCTTCAAAGTGTGTTGGCGTTTGGCTCTCAAGAACTTTGAATTGATCTTTCTTGCCAGGATCCCAGTCTACTGTAAAACTACAGGTGGGAGGTGGAAAGTGTATAAAATAAGTGATCTCCCAGTCTGTAGATAAGGAATCTGATAAGGAAACAAGGTAAATTATTTATCCCAGGCCATACACCCCTGGCCTGGCACAACTCAGAGAAAAAAAACAACTTTGTTTACCAGATTCTTTGACCTAGCCATGTGCTACCATGTTTGCCCTAAAATAAGACCTGGCTGGACCATCAGCTCGAATGCATCTTTTGGAGCAAAAATTAATATAAGACCCAGTCTTATATAAGACCTGGTATTAAATTATATTATATTATTATATAAATATAATACTGGAAGGGTCTTATGTTAATTTTTGCTCCAAAAGACACCTTCGAGCTGATGGTCTGGCTAGGTCTTATTTTCAGGGAAACACAGGATGTGCTATGATGCCCGTTTTATTGTTGCTAATGAATAAACCCATTGGGAGGGCGATCCTCCAGTATTCTAAAATGTGAGTTCTAAATATCATTGGGAAGAGGTGAGATAAACCCAGAGCATCATTTCTGCTTATGTAACTTTGTGTCTCTAAATACAAACCTTCAGAAAGTGAAGAAATGTGAACGTTTCCAATTAATGGAGAACATAATCTCATTGCAAACCAAGTCATAATTTAAGCTGTCAGTCCTCATTCTATCAGCCTGTCATCTGCTCCCCGGTAATAGTGAGTCCCCATTGCTGGGAACGTGCACGCCCCCTCCTTGCACGAAGACCTGGGGTTGGGCCATAGCTAACTGCTCCCAGGACCTGGATGGCTAAGATCCGCCCTCTGCTTGGCTGTGTCTCTGTTCCGCAGCCGATGGCCCAGGCCCATGTCACAACATTTCAAAATGTATTTTGTTTTTAAATGATTAGTGAACCCACTGGTATTTCCTAAACCCCCTACAAAACCCTCACCCACCCTTTCAGGCCCTGTCAGCCAAATTAACTTGCCTTGGGTTCTTTTTGTCTTCTCAGTGAGCCTTAGGTACCACGTGACTGGTGTTGACCGACCTCACTCAGTCCGCCCTCATATGTGCTGTTGGCTGCGTCTTGCAGAATGAAATACTGCATGTACCATGTATTCCTAGGTCAGACATTTTGGGTGCTCTTTAAACATTTTCTTCTTTTTTAATCCACCAATTTACAAACGATTTTTCTAATTTTGGTCAATAAATAAGTTTTGGGGGAATGGAGGAAGAGGGAGATCATATTTGGGCCCCACTTACAAGAAAAATAAAAGGTAAAGCAAACGTTGCTTCAATGGGATGTTCTCTTACCTTCCCCTCTGCCTTCTCTCCCCTGCAAAAAAAAACAAGGATGGGATGTTTGTGAGAGATGTTCTTCTTACCACAATATCTTCTTTCGGAAAGAAATGCTTACTATGTTGTATCACTTTCTAACTGTAAAAAGACAAAATACTTACTTCCTGCATCTTCGCTTATTAAAGGAGTTTTTTTTTGTTTTGTTTTGTTTTTCTTTTAACCTTAATATAAAGTGTCCTCCACGGCCTATTGCAGGACCACGAGTGTTCTTCATGTTAAATCTCAATAGTGTTGGAAGTATTAAACAGCTTTACGTTCTTTCTCCACAAGTGCAAAATCCAGGAGAAAACACACGTGGCAGGATTATAGATTTAGTAATAGGTACAAAGGCCGTGAGCTGGAGAGGGGTTGCAGGAAGGTGAAACAGCACCTCAGGAGGCTCCAGGGGACGAGGCTTCCTGGGCAGAGGCACTAAACAAAGGCAGGGGGAGCACCCTGCAAAGTAAACTAGGGGGCAAATACTCAGGGTGAGGCCTGAGCCGTGGGAGCGTCAGGTTCGCATGGATTCAGAGGGGGCCAGTGTGCAAGCAGGGACAAGCTCAGAGGGCATTGCAAAGGCCAAAGAGGGGGTGGAAGCTAGTGGAGCTTGAAGGAGGGGGTGTTAGGGGATAGGGTCTGTAGGATTTGGCGATTGTTTGGATGTTTGAGGAGCAGCTAGTGAGGCAAGTGTCAGCAGTGGCTCCTGGGTTTCTTCTCAAGAAACATTCTGGACTAACTTTCCTTTGTTCTGGTCACACCCATAGGTGGTATTTCCTCAGCTCCTAATTCATAAAGCTTGTATTACCATTCAGTGTGTTAGCATTTTTTTTCTCCACATGTCTTACCTTCATATATTTTCACAGCAAGATTATAATCTTCTGAAGAAGATTGCTCTGAATAGTCTCCCTATTCAGGGCTTTAAATGAAAGACAGAAGGTGATAGTCCTAAAGCGGACATTTAGTCCTAAACCACCTAAGTGATCAGGCCACCCCAAAGAATGTTGAAAAGTGGGTATCATGACACCGCCAGTCAACACTTGTTGGAAAGGTCATCATACAAGTATCATCTCCAAGTGCAGTCCTCTGTGAGGATCATCCCGGGGCTGTTGATCCACACGGGAAGAATGCCCTCATTGTAATCAGACAGGGTTGAACAGACATTTAGTAAAAGGAGCAAAGCCCAGAGGTGCTAGATTACACTCCACAGTTCTGCAGCCCCCACTGACTCAGCGATAAGTTTGCCTTGACAACAGAGTTGTGCCCTTGATCTGAACTTCATTGGACTTCCTTTCACTAAGGAAGAAGGTGACAGGGAGGCAGAGGGGATTCCAGCAGAGAACACGTTTAGGAAGTAAATAATCGTTTGCAATAGAGAAGGTATCTGGTAGGAAGCCAAACCCTCAAAAGTAGCTGTGAGCAAGATTTTATACTTAGGAATGTATCAAATCAGGATATAATATTTTACCATTAGATAGCATCTATTTTTTCAAATTGCCCCTATTTTTAAAAATAAACATAATGGCAATAATAGTAGCAGCTATCTATACTGCAAAAAGAGGAAAAAAAGAACATTCCTTACAAGCAATTAAAATTACAAGATAACTGGGAGTTATCTTGGGGAGTGATACCTCCCACAATAAACCATCTTGAACTTTCAACCTGTTTACTGAGACCTTAGGTGAATATGCAGGAAACATCTTGGGAATTTAGCTCCCAGCTTGAATAAAGAAGTCCACAATTGACCTTAATATTAAATACCTAACCACTAAGAAAACTTTAAATAACTCTGTTGACCAGTGCTCCTCTCTAATATTATTGCAAATGGAACAAGTCATTTTTGCGATAACAAATCATTACATACAATGCTATTATTAAATGATTCCTACAAAGGACTAACTTTCGCAATGATCAATTATTTAAAAATCGTTTTGTTTTTTTCTTTTCCCTTTTGCTCCAAAATGTTCCGAATCTCAATGAGACTACTTTTGGGACCAAGAATGACACTTTCCCGTCAATCAACAATATGCCTGGTTGACATTAGAGCAACTAGATAGGAGAATCTCTTCCTGTTATTAACGATTCAGTGATTAAGAAAAGACATGTTGGGAGGAGGATAGTAGATGAGGGTAAACGGTAACAAATATATGGTGATGGAAGGAGAACTGACTCTGGTTGGTGAACACACAATGGGATTTATAGATGATGTAATACAGAATTGTACACCTGAAATCTATGCAACTTTACTAACAATTGTCACCCCAATAAACTTTCATTAAAAAAAAAGAAAGAAAAGTCCCTAGATGCAGCATAACAAGGCAGTTTGTCTGATGGTGAGGAAGACCAGCTTCTGACCTTGAAGGCAGAGCTACTAAACTTAAGTCCAGCGGGGAGCCCATGGTTAAGTGCCACAGGTAATCTGCTAGGACCAGGAACCCTTCTTTTCACCACCTCACCGCCACTCACCTGGATACTGTGATTCACATCCTTCCACTGTGGCTGAAGGGTCTTTCTGAAAATGCAAATCGGATTCAGTCTCTCCACAGCCTAAATACTTCAGTGGTTCTCCACTGCCCTCAAGGTCAAGTCCAACCTCCTCAACAGGCTTTTATGAGCCCGTAGGGGCGCTATCTGCCTCCACCCCTCTAGCCACTCCTCAGCATGCCACACCATCCTGTTTGCAAGTCCCCTGAGCTCTGCACTTTCCCTCCTGCCCTTTGCCCTCTGCCTCGAAAACACTCCACTTCCTTCACCTAGCCTATTTTTATTCCCTCTCCCCTTATTTTTAAATTATGAGATATACAGACAAAGATTGCGTGAAACACATATGGAGCATTTAAAGAATAATTATTTAACAAGCCTCCCAGAATCTCATATCCCAGAATCCTCTTCATGCCTCTCTAGAAACACAACCCCACTCCTCCCCACTTTCCTTTATGGTTGTACCATCTACTCCCTAAGCTACTCCCTAAGCAGTAGCTTATTTCTGTCTGCTTTTTGAATGTTGTATGAGTGTCTTCCTTTTTTTCCCTCCCCTATATTTTGTCTGAGATTCATCCAAGTTATTGAGTGTAGCTGTAGTTTGTTTATTTTCATTGCTGATACCATTCCATTGTACAACTAAACCACTGTTATCTATTCTGCCATTGAAGGTGGGTTGTTCCGTCTGTGGGTGGCTATTACAAATAATACCACTGGGAACATTCTTATACATGTGCATATGTGTACAGTGCATGTATATGTACACATGCAAAGAGTGCCGCTAAGGGCTACACCTAGGAGTGGAATGCTGTCTCCCAGAGTACGCAAAACTTCCACTTTTCTACATAATGCCAGTTTTCCAAAGTGATGGTCCTGGTTTGCCCTCCCCCTCAGTAGTATCTGTGAATTGGCTAATGCTCTGTTCAGGTCTCAGTTTTAACCACCGCTCCCCAGAAAGCCTACCCTAACCTTGGAAGTCTGGATCAGATGCACCTCATTTGTATTCCTTTAGCACTTGTGCTTACTCCACCATCACATGAATCCTACCTTCTTACATGCACATGACAAAAGTGAAAAGATGCTGCTCAGATATATGAACAGACACTTCATCAAAGAAGATGACTAATAAGCACATGAAAAGTTGTTCAACATCATTAGTTATTAAGAAAATGCAAGTTACTATTGTACAAACTATGTATACTGTCAGATGGGTCCTAGACTTATCGAGGGGATCACTTCATAAATTATATAAATGTCTAACCACTACACTATATACCTGAAACTAATATAAGATAATATTGAATGTCAATTATAATTTAAAAAAATATATAGTCATAGGGATATAAAGTACAGCATAGGGAATATAGTCAATAATATTGTAACAACTATGTATGGTTCAGATGGGTAATAGACTTATTAGTGTTATCACTCTGTGAGGTGTATAAATGTCGAATTACTATGTTGTTTGTACATCTGAAACTAATAAAAAAAAAAAAACCACAGTGAAAAAAAACCACAATGAGATACCACTACATGGTAGCCATACCTGCTGGAATGGCTAAAATTAAAAAGAGAAGCCCAGGGCAGAGGGGTGGCTCAGTTGGTTGGAGCACTGGCTCTGGGTAATGGCCACATCTATAGTGAAGTCGATGAGCTGCTGCTCAGCTCCCAGGAGGCCTGATGGCTCGGTTAGTTGGAGCGTGGGCTCTCAACCACAAGGTTGCCAATTGGACTCCTCGACTCCTGCAAGGGATGGTGAGCTCCGCTCCCTGCAACTGACAATGGCAACTGGACCTGGAGCTGGGCTGCGCCCTCCACAAGTAAGATTGAAAGGACAACAATTTGACTTGGAAAAAGTCCCAGAAGTACATACTGTTCCCCAATAAAGTCCTGTTCCCCTTCCCCAATAAAATCCTTAAAAATAAATAAATAAATAAAATAAAAAACAACAACAACAAAAAGACAAGACCAAATATTAGTAAGGAGATGGAGCAACTGAATCTCTCATACACTGCAGATGGGAATGCAAAGTGGTGCAATCATTTTGACAATTTCTTAAAATGCTGCAGATAGATCTACCATATGATCTGCCATTCTACTCCTACTGTGTTTCCCCAAAAATAAGATCTAGCTGGACAATCAGCTCTAATGCATCTTTTGGAGCAAAAATTAATATAAGACCCGGTATTATATTTTATTGTATTGTATTGTATTGTATTATATTATATTATATTATATTATATTATATTATATTATATTATATTATATTATAAAGATCCAGTCTTATTTTACTATTATATAAGACCTGGTCTTATAGTAAAATAATATAGTAAAATAAGACTGGGTCTTATATAATAGCAAAATAAGACCGGATCTTATATAATATAATATAATATAATATAATATAATATAATATAATATAATACAATATAATATAATACCTATATTAATGTTTGCTTCAAAAGACACATTAGAGCTGATTGTTTGGCCAGTCCTATTTTCGGGGAAACACGGTAAGTATTTACCTAAGATAAATGAAAACATGTGTCCATACAAAGATTTGTACACAATGCTCATAGCAGCTTTATTTGTAGTAGGCAAAAACTGAAAACAACTCAAATGACTATCAACAGATAAACAACTGTGATATGCCCATACACTGGAATACAAGTCAGCAATAAAAAGGAGTGAACTAGTGATATATTAGGCAACATAAATAAATCTCAATTATGCTCAGGGAAAGAAGGGGAAAAAGTACATACTGAATGATTCTATTTATATAAAATTCTAGAAAATTTAAACTATAGTGATAGAAAACAGGTCGGTGGTTGTATGAGGTAGAAGTGAAGGAGAGAGGTTACAATGGGGCATGAGGAAATTTGGGAGAGGAGTGATGGATATATTTATTATCTTGGTTAAGGTAATAGTCTCACAGATGTAAACATGTCAAAACTTAAATTGTATACTTCAAATATGTGCAATTTATTGTGTATCAATTAAAACTCAAAAAAGCTGTGAAAATATAAGTCATTTACATCATTATTATGCTCTGAGGAAAGTCATTTTAGGTCATTGTTCTCATATACCTCTACCCTATTCTTCCCCTTTTCCCCTTCCTCAAATTCCTGGATGGAAGGTCGAGCCCATACCCACCTCTGGTATTCATATCAATTAAGCTGAAAGAAAAAAGTCTATGTGAAAAGAATTTTGGATGTGGATAAGCACGTGGATAAGAAATAGTCTTCAAGAAGTTATAATCTAGGTAGAGAGAGAAGATGTAAATATGTTTAAAATTAAAATGTCTAATAGGATTTAAGTTCAATTGTAAAAAATGGAAAATATATAAAAAGAGAGTGATTCACTGCCGAATAAAGAGTACAGAAATAAATTTCCAAAGTGAGATTACTTTGGGCTAGGATGGTTTGGGAAGGTTTGATGTAAAATGTGGGATTTGAGCTGGAATGTGAACCCTGGATAACATTTGGATAAATGGGAGGAGGAAAGAGAATAAACACAAGATGTTTTGGTGGGGTCAAAGAATGGTGACATTGAGGAAATAAGTTTGACAGGAAGAAACGTTTCCGTAAAAGAATCACACGACTTTTCAAAAGTGGCACCAGAATTGGAGGGTATTGAGTACCAAGTGGAGAGTTTAAACTCCCAGCCTTTATTTCCTCCTTAACACGAAGAAGAACTTTTGAGGTAGTGAGTCTTTCATTGTTGTAATCATTCAGCAAAGAGTGTATGAGCATATGCAAGAGGAATGTGCAAAGTAGATAACTCCTGTATGGACAAATCCCCTCAAATCCTAAGACCCTGGTCACAGATTCGTGAGTTTTGAAAGCAACATTAGAAGTTGCACTGGATATTTGTCTGATAGAAGATTGGTTCCTCTTGGAGGTGGTGCCTGACTCCCACTCCAGAGCCAACATGGATAGATTTTTCCCCTACTCCATTCCACGTTCAGCCAGGGAATAGAAGACGATGCAGGTACAACTGTCAGACTCTCTCCCATGATTCTGAATCCAGAGTAAATGACTCCGTGACAAGAGGAATAGTTAGAGTTCATTAATTTATCACATTCACCAGATCCTTCCTGCTTCATGGCTGTGGCTATGCTTCGTGCTAACCAGCCCGCTGGAGTACTTGTGGTTCCTGGCCAGTACTCTGCTCGCTGGTCAATTCTGTGATTCCCCTAACATCTTTCTAATACATTTCATATTTGCCTAAGACACTAAAGTCTGTTTCTGTTGCTTGAAGCCAAGAACGCTGACTGACACAGAATTCTTCTGTCAGTAGAATTCTTAATGCAATAGTTCCCTGCATAGACCTATTGGCCTTAGCTCAGCCCCCCGGGACCACATGGAACAAGTCTATCCCCTCTTCTATGTGAGCTCTTCCCATGTCTGAAGACAGCTCTCTGGACTATCCCTTTCCTTCCCTAGGCTAAATGCCCTTATGTTCCTTTGGGCACTTCTCATCTTACCCGAGATGGATTGCTGCACCCGCCAGAACACTAGTTCTAAGGGTGTGCAGCTGTTTAGTCAGACCTTTGTGACTCAGGAGATATTTGTTGAATGAGTGAATCTCACCAATTAAAAGTTTTGCTTTGGGCTACAATACCTTTTGTAGGAAACAGTCATTCGTTTTTGTTTTTCCATGGAAAGACTATGTTATAATTAGAATACTGGTTCAGCTACTGAAACAAAAGACTAACAGCAACTTAAATAAGATGATTTACTCCTCTCACATGAAAAGTTCTAAACATAAGTGGGACTAGGGACCCAGCCTCTTTCCAGCTAGCTGCTTTCCATTTATGGCACATGGCTTCTACCTTGTGGTCTAGCGTGGCTGTTCCTGCTTCCAGCGCCATGTTCACATACCAGGAACAGGAAAGGAAAAGGGAAGAAAAGTCTGAGAGCATTCCTTTTAAGGAGTGTTCTGGAAGTTGCACCCATCACCTCCACTCATTTTCCATGGGTCAGAACTTAGTCTTGTTAGTCTTGTGTCCTTGAGATGAGAAGTGCACAAAGGAATATGGGGATATTGCCTGAGGGCCCAGAAAATGTAGGTGTAACTGGGAGAGGATGGTAAACCAGCAGTTTCTACCATAGACCATGTAATGCAATTTGATTATCTTCTGATAAACTACTCTAAGTATGAGAGGCTACACAAGTCACAAGTGGCAGTATCTCTCTTATACTCTATGTTGGGTATTTAGCAAATGACTACTATCTGGCCAAAGTTACTCTAAGATTTGAGTTTTAGGTAAATTCAATTTCATAGACTTACTAGGACACACACCTTGGACCAGTCCCTATACTTATAACCCAAATGTCAGATCTACAGTGGAAATTTCCTCTAATTGAGACAACCAAGCAGCTATTTCTTTTGAAAACAAAACCCACACGTTTGATTCACACAATGAGTTTCATGTACTTTCACATATTTTAGATAGCATTCTTTTGGTTACAAATAATAGAAATGGACTAGTTTGATTAATAGAAGGGAGGGATGAATTATTATAAGTGGACCAGATGTCTCTCAGGATTCAAGGCAATGTGCTGCTGACTGGTCTCTGGAACAGCCTAGAACCAGGATGCTCTCCATCTTTTATTTCTGTTTCTTTGCTCATCAGTTTAATTCTTCTCTCTCTAAAAGGACCCGTTTTTCTGATCTAGTAGACAATGGCTATTCCCAGCTCCTTGGTCTGCATATAACCCTCCTAGCCACCTGGAGATAGGCTGAGGCTCTCCTTCAATTAGCATTCTCATTAGCCTTGTTTGAGTTAGTGTTCTACCCTTGGACCAATCAGCCAGATCTAAAGGGTGAGTGAAGTCATATCATTATGACTTCAGAGGTAACAGTAGCTACCTCTGAATGTTGTAGATTTGGCAGATTATGGGTGAAGAAAAGTTGTTTGTAGCTGAAGGGAGTCTAGACAGGCATCCCAGTAGGTGTCTCCTCCACCCATGCATGTGTGGAGGATTGTCATAGGCAGAATGGAATTTAGAAATGAAGCTGTGAGATCTAAGGCACTGAGACAGACTACAAACATGATGTAGTGGGGTTGGCAAGGAACCTTCTTCCTCAAGATCTTCATGGTTGTAAGTAACAGAAACCCATCCAAAGTCTCTTAAGCATGTCACTTGAGTTTTTTTTAATATCTGTAAAAAAGGTTTTTATATGTAGAGGATCACCTACAGTTACTTGTTTTAATTAGTACTCAAGGCATGAAAGTTGCAATATATTTTAAAAATTTTATTTTTTTAAAGAAGTTTTAAACTCACAGCAAAACGGAGCAGAGGGTACAGAGATTTCCTATTTGCCCTCTGCCCCCACAAAGGTTTGCCTCCATCATTACCAACATCTCCACCACAGTGGTGCATTTGTTACAATCAATGAGCCTACATTAACACATCATCACTCAGAGTCCATAGTTTACATTAGAGTTCATTTCCGGAGGTGTATGTACATTGTATGGGTTTGGACAAAAGTATAATGACATGTATCCACTGCTACAGTATCATACAGAGTATTTCCACTTTCCTAAAAATCTTCTGTGCTCCACCTTTGTATCTTTTCCTCCTCCCTAATCCTTGGCAAGCACTGATCTATTTACTGACTCCATAACTTTGTCTTTTCTAGAACGTCATATAATTGGAACACTACAGTGTATAGCCTATTTAGATACAACACCAAAGGCACCATCCATGAAAGAAAAAAAAACAAAAGAAAGATTGAAACAATGCACCAAAGACCTTCACAGACACCTCACCAAACAAGATATACACGTGGCAAAAAAAATATGAAAAGATGCTCCACATCATATGTCATCAGGGAAATGCAAATTAAAATAATGATGAGATACCACTGCACACCTATTAGCATGGTCAAAATCCAGAACACTGATAACACCAAATGCTGGTGAGGATGTGGAGCAACAGGAGCGCTCAGTCATTGCTGGTGGGAATGTACAATGGTACAGCCCCTTTGAAAGACAGTTTGATGATTTCTTACAAAACTAAAAATACTCTTAAACCATATGATCCAGCAACCATGCTCTTTGCTATTAAACAAAGAAGTTGGAAACATATGTCCACACAAAAACCTGCACAGGATACTTACAGCAGCGTTATTCATAATTGCCAGAACCTGGAAGCAACCAAGATGTCCTTCAGTAGGGGAATGGAGAAATGAACTGTGGTCCATCCAGACAGTGGAATATTCAGCACTACAAAGAAATGACCTATCAAGCCATGAAAAGACGTGGAGGAAATTTAAATATATATTATTCAGTAAAAGAAGCCAATCTGAAAAGTTGTAATATTTTAAAACCTAGGTTTTTCATAAGACGTTTATGTTTTAAACTCACAAGTCTTATTCTTATGTCTAGCAATCTTTATCTGAAAATAATATTAATCACTTTCACTTTTTCTCTTATTAATGTTGAATTGACTCTTTTTTTAAAATAAATTTTATTGTGGAATATTGGGGAACTGTGTGTTTCTCCAGGGCCTATCAGCTCCAAGTCGTCCTTCAATCCAGTTGTGGAGGGCGCAGCTCAGCTCCAAGTCCAGCCGGCATTTTCAATCTTAGTTGCAGGGGGTGCAGCCCACCATCCCATGTGGGAATCGAACCGGCAACCCTGATGTCCAGAGCTCGCACCCCATCCAACTGAGCCATCCGGCCGCCCTGAATTGACTCTTAAGTTTAGCATAGTAAGTCCTCCTAAGTAATCAATCCTATTTATAAGCATTTAGTTTTCTAAAACATTTTAAATGCATTTAAAATTAAAATATATCTGTTTCTTTAAAACACTTCAAACACCTGATATGGCAAATGTATAACACAAGTAAAATTTTTCTAGAACTTTTAGCAATTACTGAAATTTAATAAATCTAATGAATGAAGTTTCCGAAGATTTATGATGGATGACGGCCAAATGTTCTCCCCCTTTTTCCTTTAGGTAAGTTTCCTTTAGACTCCTGAGTTTTAGCTAGACGCATGTCCACCCAATAATAGATTACATTTTGCAGCTAGCTGTGGCCATGTGACTCAGCTTTGGCTAATGGGACATGAGGAGATGTGATGTGTGCCAAAACCAGATCATCTCCTTAAGACAATTGTCCTGGTCTCACTCCTTTCCCACTCTGCTTGGATGTGGTGGTGAGCGAACATCAACCATGCTGTGAAGAAGACACTCTTGGCCACGGCAGATCCCAAGGAGCCAAGGACCTAGGAGACCTCATATAGCAAAGCTATTTGGCCCGCAGCTCTAAATCACTCACGACTTGACTGTTACATGAGACTGAAATAAACTTCTATAATCTTTGACCCACTGTACTTTGGGGTTAGACTGTATCCCAGTAAATAAACTTTCAGAGATTATTTACAAACTTAATTAATTTTATCCTCAAACATCTCAAATTAAAATCATGAGTCTAATATGCTAAGTTCTCTAATGTTAGGTTTCCTTCAATGTTTCAGTTTCTTTAACACACATATTATCATGATGATTAAAAACTTAACCCTAACCTTTCAACAAAAGGAATGCTAAATTTCATGGGACCTAAGATTTCTTCAATTGTAAGATATGACGTTATTTCACTGTCATCAAGGAAGAAGAAATACCACCATTTATAATTGTATGGTGCCACTGATTGTAGGATGCATCCCAATTTCCAAGACGTTAAAATCAAAAAAATATAGCAATACTCTTATTTTGAGTCAGCTCATCTATTCTGAGCTCTACATTTTCCGGGATTTACAAAGTCTGTCATGCAGGGTGTCATGCGGGGTCTCAGCTCCTGCTCCCCACATAAGAACGCAGGACATGGTGAAGCCAAAAAGGAACACCCACGGAGCCATAGATAGGGGAGTCATACCACTATAGTCTCGCTGGTGGCTGGGTTGGAGTCACAGGAAGCCGGAGCCATAGAATCCGCAATCTTCACTCCACCGTGCTAACTGCAATCTGCGCTTGCCAGCCACCATCTTCTTGCTAGCCCCCATTTTCTGCTAGCGTAGCCACATCAGTTATATTAGTGGCCAGTGGCTCACTGGTTACAGCTGACGGCCAACTAGCCACAGCTGATGGCCATCTAATCACAGTTGATGGCCATTTACTACCTGAGCCAGCACCTTTCCACGTGAGGCTGAGAGCCTGGAAACTGCATTCCTGGCTTTGTCCCCATACCCATCTTGTCTCTCTGGAGACAAGTGCTTTCTGCTTTTCCATGCCCACTGTGGAACCTTCTAGCATATAACCTGAGTGTCCTGAGGACACGCATGCTGGGACCATCATCTCTGGTCCAGAGAAGGAATCTCACTTGAGATCCATCCTGGGAAGGGCATCCCCCACTGAATCCAAGAGAGTCTGACCATGAAGTACAAATTCTTGGTTCTCAGGGAAGAGCTGTCCTGGGGAGCTGTAGACAGGGCAGATCTCACTAAAGGTGGCACTTTAGGGACAGTAGATCTTGGTGGTTAAGGACATGGTGCCAAAGCCAGACTGCCTGGATCCAAACCCAGGTCCCACATCTTAATGGCTATGTGAACTTGACCAAGTAACTGAATTCTCTGGGCTTCAGTTTCCCTACCTGTAACATAACCATACCTAAGGCATAGGGTTATGGCGAGTATTACGTGATAGTACTTGGGAAGCAAGGGGAAACCTGCCTGTTATGTGGGAAGTGTTTAATAATTGTTTGCTGTGTATTCTGATTGGAGAAATGGGCAAGTAAAAAGATGTAGGTTGCATGAATTTGCTCCCCACGACAGGTGCTGAAATCATTTATCTATCTATCTATCTATCTATCTATCTATCTATCTATCTATCTATCTATCATCTATCTAAATCAGGTCATCTGGTTTGGCTCCACCTACCCAATCTGACAAGTGATTCCATCTCAGTCATGACTTGCCCCTGACTCTCGTTCTCCATCCAGACCGAAATCATGCATCCAAAGGTAGGGGATTTCACCCCTCGAAGACAAGGAGGAGTGTGGGTTTCATTGATTCACTCAGTATAAAGTGGTCATTACATGTGCTGGGGGCTGGGGACTCAATGGTGACTAAAATCGTACACCTTTTTGCCTCTTGAGGAAAAATTTAGAAGGTAAAATCAGCAAGGCTTGGTGATTGTATGGACGAGGAGGATAAGAAAGAGGAAGAGATCAACAGTGACTCCTGAGTTCTTGTTCTATGTCATTAGATGGACACTGGTGACATTCAAGGAGACACTGAGAGAAGGAAATCACAATTTTTGTTTGGGGCAAAAACCAGGATGTACGGTAGCATCCTGGTTGAGAGTGTGGCATTTAGAATCAGGCAGCCTGGGTTCCAGCCCGCTCTGCCACACCAGCTATGCAATGTCAGGCAAGTCCTTTAACCTCTGAATCAGTTGTCTTAACGGAGGAGGGAAGTAATAACCCTAGGTCACAGAGCTGTTGTGAAATGAAACACATTTATACCCGTAAAGCATATAAAACAGTGCCTGGCTCCGTAAGTGTCAGTCTTCACCACATAAAGGAATTGAGATGCCTTTGGCAGCAGCAGAATGCAAGCTCCCCAGGGAAGGGGCTTGGTCTAATCCTTGTTGAATCCCGGCCTCTAATACAACGCCTGACACGTAGAGGGTGCTCAATACACATTTGTTGGCAGGACAAAATAGGGATTTTGTCTAGAGGGTGATCAATAATATCAACCTGTCCCTGCCTGGGTGGCACCTGAAGCCTTTGGCTACGCTGAGTTCCTAGGGAGAGAGAATAGAAGGAAAAGGGGCCTAAGCTGGAGACTTGAGGAGCCTCAAACTTGGGGCCTTGAGTTCCATTTGGGACATAGGCCCCTGCCGTTTCTGCCCCCACATACCCTCCACCTAGAGGTCCCTTCAGCATTGTTTACCTCCAGGGGCCTAAAATACAAACATTCTGGGGGAAGCGGAAGACAGCTCAAACT
Source organism: Rhinolophus ferrumequinum (assembly GCF_004115265.2). NCBI lineage: Eukaryota > Metazoa > Chordata > Mammalia > Chiroptera > Rhinolophidae > Rhinolophus > Rhinolophus ferrumequinum. The sequence goes on along the minus strand of NC_046285.1, from coordinate 99,869,885 downwards.
TTCAGATAAATGCTAGCCTCTGCATGCTAGTGTTGCGTGGATGAAGGTGACATCTTCCTTTCCTGGGTCCACAGCTGTGCGAAAGAACAACATTGCAACACCTCTGGTGTGTTTTCCTCCCGAATACTTCATCCTGCGCAGAGTCAAGTTTAACACATGCTGGCTGTCCTGTTCCTACAGCTGAGCCCCCACTTTACTATGCCATCCAGTACTCCCGCACTCCCCGTTCTCTGCTCTTCTTGGCACCCCTCTTGTATAGCAGAAACTGGCCCCTGAACTCTGTCAGAAAGGTCACGCTGCCATGGCTGGTGTGCGTCCCTGAGCCAGCCATCTGCCAGCTCACCGCTCCTGAGTTTCCCTGAAGGGACACCCCCATGATACCGTCTCCCTGTCTTTGATGATGATGTTATTTCGTGGCCTGGAAGTCCACTTGTGGTGTGCCATGCCCAGCCAGGTGACCCACAGGAGGTGAGTGCCCCACCCTCATGAGCCTACCCTGGGGTCTTCACATCTAGTGTTAGTTGCAGGCAGGCTAAAGGTACGGGCCAAAGGAACTTTCTGGTAGCTTGCCCTGCTCATTGTGCGCTAAGCTTTAAAACTTGTCTTTAATAGGTTGGGTTTTTTTTGTACATTTTAAATGCCAACAACCCAGAGCCGGCCCGCCCCACCCCAGGGAGGGGGTTTTCAGTGGAGACCCTGCCCAGAAGGTCCTAGCCTACTTCTGTGAACTTCCCCAGATCAGTAGCTAAACCCCAGGCCACACAGGATGGAAGGAGTCAGAGTGAGGACAGAGACAGCCTGGTTCTTGAAAACGGAGAAGAGAAAGCAGCTATCAAATTAGGTTTCAGGGTTTTCACAGGGTTTTATTTTTATTATATATATTTTCCACTGTAAGATCAACATAACCTCATCACAGAAAATTTGGGAAACAGGAAAAACAAAATACCCATAATCCCACAATCCAAACACAGCTACTGTTGACACTTTAGAGGTTGCTTTCTAGACTTCCTATGTGCATGTGTGTTTATTTACATAGTTTTAATCATATTGTGCATATCAGTTTATATTCTATTTTTTTGCTTGATATCTAATCAGCAGTGCTTCCATGTGCTTGACTAATATTTGTAACTATTATTACAAGCTGTTGTGTCACAGTCCACCCAAGGAAGTGTTGTTTACTTGATCATTCCCCTGCTCTTGGACATTTCAGTTCGCATTTTTCCATTCTTCATTCTTAGAACTAATTCCAGGATGAACATCTTAGCGCATTGGGTTTTTCTGCAGTTAGGAATGCTTCCTTCGGTCGGCCTCCCGAAGGAGAATTTCCAGAATCATTTACAGATCTTTGGGTCCATTGCCACAGTTTTTCCAAAGAGGACACCGGCAGTACGGAGCAGGCCTCAGATTAGAATTAGAACTAGGGGAAACTGAGGCCCAAATAGCAAGGACCTTATGTTCTCAGTACCCAAGAAACTGCAACAGAAGTTCCCCAGGGCCAGGGTAAGAGGTCAGAGGACATAGGAAGAGGAACTGGGGGTGACTGGAAATGCCTGCTTTCCATGGGGAGCTGTGCTAAACAAAGTGAGTAATGTGTCTAGATGTGGAATTGCCCACGTGCAGATGCTGGGCACCCTTGTACTCCCTCCACCTGCCCCACCCCGAATCGCTGATTGCTGCAGGGCTATACAGCAGAGGCAGGGTGGGGAGAATTACAGGACACATGCAGGTGAAGGCCAGGATCCCAGGGGCATAATATTTAATGGAGAAACTCTAATCACCTTGGAGTTGGTGTGGAAAGTTACTGAAAAACAGAAACTGGCCCAGCCTAATTGCTGCCAGAAGCCACCTGGCCTGCACCTTGCCCTAGGTACTATAAACAAAAGGGGTTCCAGCACCCACTCCCTGCTTGGTTCCAGGCTGCCTGTCTTAACCCATTTCTCCCACCTCATTCCATCCTGGATTTTATCCTTTCAACTTCCAGTCCTATTGGTCATTCTTTCATGCTACAACTGTGCTCAGTGGCAAGGTCCTTTTACATCTGGCATTGATTTCTTTAAACCATAATTCAGGTTCCACCACCACCTGCTAGCCAGCTTTGGGAAACCTCTGTTTCTTTCTTTCACGTGCCTCCAGGACCACTGCAGCCTCCCTGTGCTTTCTCCTCATGCTGCTGGTGTCGTGGACTACATAGACCCTACTGGTATCCATTTCTTCTTCGAGCCCACACCTCTCTCTCCTGGGCACCTCGACGAGGATCTTCCAAATACCACTCAGATTCAAGAGACCAGCTGAACCCCGTATCTCTTTGGGTCGCATGTCCTCTAGTCCCGTGTCCAGTGAGTAGCACCACCAAACACGCAGCCCTTATGCCAGAAATCTGCAACCCTCCTAGAACTTGACCTTACTTCTTACCCCAGCCCCCCATCCAGTCAGTCACCATCCCTTCTTTCTGACTAGCTTCACACAAGTTCCTCAAATTCACTCCCATAATCACCCCTCTCTGACTGAGTCTTCCTTTGTCTCCTCTGTGGCTCCCAAATGTGGCCCTTCTCAAATGTCAATCTGATCAGGCCGCTTCCCTATTTAAAACTCTAACTGGCTCCTGGAGCAAGGGATGCTATAGACCAGGGGTGTCCAAACTGCGGCCCGCGGGCCAACTGCAGCCCGCCATCCATTGTTAATTGGCCCGCAGCAAATTCCAAAAATATATTTAGTTTACTTAAATAAACCAGGTGAGGCAATACGTACTTCACCTCGAGTGAGTGGCCCGGCTGTTGGTGTATTTTACTGCATATGGCCCTTGGTGAAAACCGTTGAAAAAAGTTTAGACACCCCGGCTTCAGAGTAACATTGCAAATCCATTCATTCACTCATTCAGTAAATAGTTACTGAGGTCCTACCATCTGACAATTACTGATAGCACAGTGGGAAACAGAGTAGACATGGTGAGATAATATTCAGTGAAATTCAAGGTCATCTGTGAATGGCTCTTCCATATATACCCAGCTTAATCTCTCAATGCAGCCCTGCTTGTACCACACAGTCATACCCACGACCCCGCAGTCCCCGAAAAGCACCATACTTCCCTGCCTTTGACAAGTTGCTTCCCCATTTCTTTGGATAATTATTATGTTCTTCCTAATTCAGCTGTGCTCCCAGCTCCTTTTGAAAGTTTTCCCTCACACCTCATCCCAACCCCTTGGGATTTACCTGCCCTTCCTCTGAGCCACCAGCACCTGTGTTTACCTCTACAATTGTATTTACTACACAGTGTGGTGGCATCGTTTACTTGCTGTATTCTCTTTCCCACCCACACCCTACACACACACACACACACACACACACACACACACACACACACTTCTAAGCAACTTGAGAGAAGGATAATTTTTATCACCTGTGCCCAACAATGCATGGTACATAGTCAGCATTTGGTAAATGAACTATAAATATAAAGATAACATACATCATTCTTGTTGTTGAGTTAATATGATATTTAATGTATTTATTTATATAATTCATTATAAATGCAAGTAACTGTCTTGGTCACTTTGGATACAACATTAAATAAACTTGTGAGAGCGTAGCATTAATTTCATCTGTTCAGTGCCTACTGAACAAAATTTTTTTTGAGTGCCTACTATGAGCCAGGCATCATTTTGGCACTGGAAACATGGCAGTGAAAAAATTGGACAAAGTCCCCCTCCTGATGGAGCTTATGTTCTCGTGGGGAAAGGTAGAATATAAACCCATAGGTAAATAAAAATCTCAGAGAGTAATAAATGCCATGAAGAAAACACAAGAAGAATGGGAGAGAGCATTGCACTAGGGGAGGCAGAGGAGCGACCCTCCACATTAGCCAGGGTGATTTGGGAAGACCTCCCTTTATCTAACTTCTTCATCTGTGAGTTGAGAATCAGAAGAATATGCTCCAGAATTGGGATACTTGGAGGATTACATGAGAAAATATGGATGCAGCACTGACATTCCATAAAAATTGTCCTTATTGCAGGGTTTTAAGCCAGGGAGAAAGGTGATCTGATTAACACTCTGAAAGGAGCACTCTGTTGCAGGTAGACAATAGATTGCACGGCCAGGAAGAGAAGCAGGGGGTTCTTCAGAAAGCTTTGTGATGAAAAGATGACGCTTCTGACTTCATGTTTCTGGTAGCAGATCCTGTCAGTGTCCTTGTGATTTACCGACACTCACCACTACAAAGGCAAGCTTAGCAGACTGTCTCCTAGATATGAAAGCACGTTTGTGCCTGATAGAATGTGTGAGAACATGCCTGTGTTTCTGGCAACTCACAGACACGTCCTGCATCCAGTTCTTCCCTGACTATCACACCTAGGCAGTCAATCCTATCTGTTTCTCCAATGTGACTATATTTCTCTCTCTCTCCTGTTCCTTGCCTGTCTCCTTGGGGTTTCATTTCCATCACTATGTCTGTTTGATTCCTTAATGTTTCATCAACATTTTTTAGAAGCTGCTCCACCATTGTGATACTTCTAAAACTTTTAAAGATTTGATGAACTAACTAAATAAGAGCACATGCAATTCTTAGATTAGGTAACTAAACACTCAGAAATGCATACAGTTCTTATAAACGTGATCTATTTGTCACCTGTTAATGGTGATGTTTTTAAATGTTATCAGGGTGAGATTTTCAGGCTATCATCAAGTACTTGCCCACACAACGGTAATTACATGTCTTCAAAAACTCTCCAGTGTCACTATGAATAAATCTACTTCATTTTCTCAAACTGCTACTCATCATCCAGCATGCCGTAATTTATGTATATCTTAGTGTATGTAACCATTCTTCTTTTATTTTTGTAACTGTGTTGTGAGTGTGTGTGTGTGTGAAAAAGAGAGAGAGAGATAAAGAGAGAGACAGAAAGAGAACCCAAATAAAAACAGGGAAAAACAAAAATGTATAGCTCAATGGTTTATCCCAAAGTGAACATCCATACAATCAGTTCAAAAAATGGAATAGTACCAGCACCCCAAAAGTCCCCTTTCTATCTCAGTCACCATCCCTCTTTGATAAAAGTAGCTACTATCTTGGTTTTTATGGAACTCATTTCGTTGATTAAAAAAAGAAAAATAGTTTTACCACCAAATTTGTATTCCTAAACACGATAGTTTAGTTTTACTTGCTTTTTGAATTTCATATAAGTGAAATCTTACACTATGCATTCTTTTGCATTTGTTTTTTTCCTTCAAAATTATATTTGTGATATCAATCCATCTTGTTTCATGCAGCTGACGTTCATTAATTTTCATTGCTTATTTTATTTTATGACTACTCCACAATTTATTTATCTGCCTTACTGTTGATGGACATTTGGGCCACTTAAGGTTTGAGATTGTTGGGAACTTTCCCTGGAGACTCTTGTGTGGTACACGTATGAGGTGTGTCAAGCAATATAGTGAATGTTTAAATTTAAAATATATATATATATATATATATATATATATATATATATATATATTACAGTAAAAGACGCATTGCCAGTAATCCCCCTCAAAATACTCCACCTCGCTTTGAACACACTTATGCCATCATTCTTGCCACTTTCTAAAGCAGTTCTGGAAGTCCTCTTTCCTGAATGTCTTTAGTTACACTGTCATGGCTGCCTCGATGTCCTGAATCGATTCAAAATGTTTACATTTCATGGTCATTTTGACTTTGAGGAAGAGCCAGAAGTTGCACAGTGCCAGTTCCAGTGAATAAGGTGGATGAGGACATGCCGTAATGTTTTTATTTGACAGAAATTGCCGTTATCAGACGCTATGTGTGCAAAGCCCTTCTCGCACATGCATTTCTATTGGGCATAGATATAGGAGTGGAATTGTAAGGTCATAATGTATATGCATCTTCAACTTCAATAGGTAATGCTAAGCTGTTATTCAAAATGGCTGCAGCAATTTATTCTTTTATTAGCTCTGTATAAGAGTTCTCTTTGCTTTATATCCTTACTAACATTATCAGTCTTTCTAGTTGTAGCCATTCTTATGGATCTGTTGTTGAATCTCATTGTGATTTTAATTTATACATCTCTGATTTATAGGTTTATCGACCATTTGGATAGCCTCTTTTGTGAAGTGCCCACTGAAGTTGGTTGTCCTTTTTCTACTGAGTTGTATTTTTCTTATTAGTTTGTAAAAATTTTTTTAAATTCCTATTAGTTGCCATAGTTGCCTTTTTACTCTTTTAATGGTATTTTTTGTTGAATGAGAAATCTTAATTTTAATGAAATATGATTTATCGATTTTTATTTTAATGCTTAATACATTTTGTGCCCTGTTTAAGAAGGTTTTTCCTACATCAAAGTAGGAAAATATACTCTATCATCAACTAGGAGCTTTATTTTACCTTTCACATTTAGATCTATAATCCATCTGGAATTGAATTTCATGTATGGTTGAGATATGGGTTGAGTATCATTTTCTTCCATATGGACATCCAATTGTCCTAGCACCATTTTTTAAAGAGAACTGTGTCAAATACCAAGTGTCCAAATATGCATGAGTCTATTTTTAGATTTCTCTGTTTTATGCCACTAAAACTTTTGTCTACAATGTTGCAATGATATAGGTAAACCCGTTGAGAGCCTTTGGAAAAGGAAAAACATAAAGTCATTGCGAATACTACAGGAAACATGAAGGAACTTTTCCAAAAAATTATTGTTTCCATCCTTGTCTTAGTCTTTTCAGGCTGCTATAACAAAAATACCATAGACTTGGTGGCTTAAAAACAAAAAACATTATTTCTCAAAATTCTGGAGGTTGGGAAGTCCAAGATCAAGGTACCAGCAGATCTGGTGTCTGAGGAGGGCAATCTTCCTGGTTCACAGAAAGCTGTCTTCTTACTGAGTCATCACATGGAGTTCTTTGAAGTCTCTTTTATATGAACCCTAATCCCATCCAAAGGGCCCCGTTCATGATGTAATCATCTGCCAAAGGCCCCACCAATAAATACCATTACATTGGGGTTTAGGTTCCAACATATGAATTTTGGAGAGACAAAAACTTCCAGTCTATAGCAATCCTCATTGACATTTGTGAAGATTTTATATCCATAAAACAAGTTACTATGAAAATGGAGAATATATCTTGGAAGTTGAAAATTAAAGTACATAAAATAACTTCAATGTGTATGCTGAATAGCAAAAAGAGCACTGCTGAAACTCAATACAGAGGGTGCCAAAAAATATACATGCATTTTAAGAAAGGAAAAAACTGTTAAAATTATAATACTCAATATATCCCAATAACAAAATATGATTACAAGTCATGTTTGACTTTTGCAATTACAAGAGATGCTCAAAGTGGTTACCATCAGCATCCAGACAATTCTGATTACAGAGAACTACTGCTTGAGCAACGCTGACGAAAGTATCCACTTGTATACATTTTTTGGCATCCTGTATATGAATACCTAAAAAATTCTCCAAAAAGGAAAAACAAAGAAATGGATATTTTAAGACTAAGATGTAAAATATGAGGAGAGATCTAAGAGAGTCAGCCACATAACTGAGTTCCAATAGACAATAATTCACTTGGAAGAGAACACATAATCCAATAAATAATAAAAGAAAACTGTCCTATGCTAAAGAAAGACAGGTCTTTACATCAAAAGGGCCCACCAAACACTAGGCAGGAATACTAAAGAAGTCAGTCAACTATACAGTTCATGGCAAAATTTCTTTTACTTTCCCCAGCTTTCTTGAGGTATAATGACAAATCAAAATTATATATACTATTTAAGGTATATAATGTGATGATTTGATATATGTATACATTATAAAATGACTACCACAATCAAGCTAATTGACACATCCATCATCTCACCTAGTTGCTTTTTCTTATTTGTTTGTTTTTGGTGAGAACACTTAAGATCTACTCTGTTAGCATATTTCAATATGCAATATGGTATTACTAACTATATTAACTGCTTTTAACTGCATAGCCACCATGCTGTACATTAGATCCACAGAACTCATTCATCTTATAACTGCAAGTTTGTACCCTTTGACCAACATCTCTCCATTTCCCCCACCTCCCAGCCCCTGTCAACCACCATTCTACTCTCTGTGAGTTCAACTTTTTAAAATTCCACATATAAGTGAGATCATACAGTGTTTGTCTTTCTGCGTCTGGCTTATTTCACTTCGCATAATGACCTCCAGGTCCATCTATGTTGTCACAAAGATGAACAAAAACAATCTTACACACTTCCAAACAAAAACAAGACTGTGTGTTAAGGACTATCATTAAAATTCTCATCTGTAGTTTTCAAATGCTAAAAGAATGAAACAACACTGACAGAATTCCCAGGGAATTCTAGAACTCTATTCTCAGCCAAAGTATGAATCATGCATGATCATAAAAAGACAGGTTTGGACATACAAAGATTCAAATTACATACCACCCCATATTCTTTCTGAAGAAATGACTTGGTTCTCTAATCTAATAAAAATGGATGAAAATAAGGATGACAAAAAAGGGAAGACTGTGTGTATACTAAATATAATAGATAACATTTATTGAGCATTTATTATGGGTCAAACATGGTAATCAATGGAAGAGACTTTTAGAATGCAAGAAAATAGAGCATTCATATTCCTTTACCCTTCTGAGAAAATCACTTAAGAATATACTTTAACCAAATAATAAAGAAGAATCAGAATAAAGACATCAAAAAAGGCTAGTATGTATGTAATAATAATAACAATAATAGTCAACATTTATTGAAGGCTTATGCTTACTCAAATACTATTCTAAACAACTTTACATATAATATCTCATTTAATTTTCCCAATATCACCATGGGTATGAACTATTATTATGCCCATTATACAGATGAAGAAACTGAGATACAATAATTTGTCCCATGTTATATAGCCAGAAGGGTGGCAGAGCTGGTCTTTGGACCCAGGAGATTGAGTACACAGCCAGTGTTCTTACACATCTCTTTACTCTGATGGTGAACAATAAAACTATTCAATTTTCTAGGTGCTAGGGATAAAGGAGTAAATAAAAAAAAAGTAAATAACCTTACCACATCTGCGCTCTTGTGGGCACAAAGTCAACAAATATATGTACTATGAAGAAAGACAACGCAGGTTAAAGAGAGAGTGAATAGAAGAAAGGGGGTTTGAGAGGGCACTTCTGAGCAGACACTGGAGCAAAGGCACAAATGAGGTGAACAAGGCTACCATCCTCATGTGTGGAGCAATTGTTCCAAGTACCATAAAAGTAGAGGTGGTCTTGGAAAACAAGAAATAATAAGGAGGTGACTGTGGCTGAGTCTAATGAATGTAAGGAGAACAGTGGGAGGGGGAGGAGAGGAGATACCAAGGAACCAGATCACTTAACGTCTGTAGACAATGGGAAGGACATTTCCTAGTGTGATGGGAAACAATAGAAAGGATTACTCTGTTATCAGTTTGGAGACAAGATTGTAGGGAGGAAAGAGTAAAAGAATCAAGACAGTTAAAAGTCTGTTGTGATAATCCAGGAGACATATGAGTTTGCTTTGGACCAGGATATTAGTAGAGGAACTGGAGATTTGCTTTGAAGATAGAACCAACGAATTTAGTATTAGATTGAATTTAAGTATGAGAGAAAGAGACAATTCAAGTTTGATTCTAAAGCATTTTAACCTGAGTAACTGGGTTAATAGGGTGCCATTCACAGAGATGGGGAATGCCAGAGGAAAACCAAGTCTAGAGAGAGAATTAAGAGTTTGCTTTTGCACATGTTCAACTTCAGATGCCTATGGAACATCCAAGTAGAGATGTCAAATTAGCAGCTGGAGCTTAAGAAAGAGGTAAGGATTAGAGATACAATTTGAGAATTATCTGTGAAAGGTGGTGTTTAAAGCCATGGGACTGGCTAAACATCACCCAAAATGTAAGGTAATTGAAGATAGAAGAGGTCTGGGGACTCAGTCTTGGGGCACTCCAATATTTAGGATTTAGGACAAAGAGAAGAATTAAGCAAAAGAGAATGAGGGAGTGTGTCCTAGAGGTAAGAGAACATTGGGATTAAGAGAACATGGTGTCTTGGAAGCCACAGATGAAAGGTGGTTTTATGAAACCAATACAAAAATCATTTATTGTGTATTTATACCACTTAATTGAAAATTGTTTAAAGGAAGTTCAATATAGAAGACAGTGATTTAGAGCTTCTGGTCAAGATGGCGAAGTAGGTAAATGCTGAACTTGCCTCCTCCCATGATGACATCAAAATTACAACTAAACTACAGAAAAACCATCCTTGAGAACCACCTGAAGTCTAACTGAACAGAAGTCCTATAACTGAGGACATACAAAAGAAGCCACATAGAGAACGGTAGAAGGGGGAGGAGACATGGAATGAGCTGATCATATATCCACGTGTGGTGGTTAAAAATCAGGAGGGATATCTTGGCTGCAGAGGTCTCCCCCCTAAGCACTGAGTGGTCCCAGTGCTGTGAGGGGTCCCACACCAGGCTCCCCAGCCCAGAGTTCCAGTATTGGGGAGAGAAGTCCCATAACTTCTAGTTGTGAAAACTAGTGGAGATTGTGGCTGAATGAAATGGAGGGCATCTGGAGTCCCAGGTCTTCCCTTTAAATGGCCCAGGTGTGGACTTACTTGCTGACAGATTCACTCACTCTGAACTCTAGCACAGGGGCAGCAGTTCAAAAGGCTCTAGGGACATATGGGGAGGAACTGAATTGTCTCACTTCAAGGAGAGGAGTGGAGGGACAATGTTTTCCCAGACAGGGGTGCTGGCAGAAGCCATCATTCCTTTGGTGAGCCCTCCTCCCTTCCAGCATGCAGACACAGGCAGCCGCCATAACTGAGCCTCCACCAACCTAGCTAACACCATTCACCAGCCCTGCTGTTTCCCTGAGACTCCACCCCAGCTAACTTGTGTGCCTGCTGTTTCCCTGAGACCCCACCCCACCTAACTTGTGTGCCCACCCAAGCAGCTTCCAGTGGCATTTCCATACAAAGAGCTTGTCATGACTCATGCTGTGGACTTTCCTAAAACCTCTCAAAGGTTCACAACTCCCAAACAGTCAGCATCTGGCTTTGGTGTGCCCCACACTTGTAGCTAAGCAGCCCCAAGTCTGGCACTAGTGGCAGCCAGCCTCAGTTTGTAGCTTAGCCTCTCCCAGGCACCTCCAAGCCCAGCAAAAATGGCCACCATCTGCAGATCTCTTTGTAGCTCATACCAAACGGCCTCAGGCAGGACACTGGCAGCAGCTGAACTTGGCCTACACCAGACCCTTCCCAAGAAGCTCCAGAAGCAACACACCCAGTGGCTAACTTCAGACCACACCAGATAAACCACTCAGAGCACCACTCAACCACCCCACAAATAACACACCAAAAGGACAGACTCAGTAGTCACCAGAGCCCCACTAAAGCAAATCCTGCTTCATAAGGTCAGTCCCTGCACAGCAACTCCTCTGCTTTAGTCACAGTCAATCCTCACATCCAATCAGCCTGAGGGTCAATCCTTCCCATTGATGTGCCAACCTCAATCAAGTCTCAACTACAACAGGAGGGCACACACAACCCACACAAGGGACACACCTGGAGCACCCAGCAAGACTGTGTCACTGGGCCCTGTAACACACCTCCTACGTGAAGCCACTCTACCAAGACTGGGAGATGTAGCAGCCCTACCTAATACATAGAAACAAACACAGGGAGCTAGCCTAAATGAGGAGACAAAGAAGGAGTTCCCAAATTAAAGAACAGTACAAAACTCCAGAAAGAAAACTAAACAAAATGGAGACCAGCTATCTACCAAATGCAGAGTTCAAAACAATGATTATAAGGATGGTCGGTGATCTAAGTGAGAATTTCAACAAACAGATAGGAAAGATAAAAATTGAGATAGAAAACATTTTTAAAAACCAGAAATGAATATAATAACTGACATGAAGAATACATTAGAGGTAATCAACAGTAGAATAGATGAAGCAGGGGATCAAATCAGAGATTTGGAAGATAAGGCAGCAGAAAAAAACCAATCAGAACAGAAAAAAAAATCCCCCAAAATGAGGGGTTTAAGTGGCCTCTGGGACATTAAGCATACTAACATTCACATTATTGGGGTACCAGAGGAGAAAAGTGAGCAAGGAATTGAAAACCTATTTGAAGAAATAATGATGGAAAACTTCCCTAATATGGTGAGAAAATAGACACACAAGTCTAGGAAGTGCAGAAAGTCCCAAACAAATGAATTAAAGAGGCCCACATCAAGACATATCATAATTAAAATGTCAAAGGTTAAAGACAAAGAGAGAATCTTAAAAGCAGTTAGTTAACTACAAGGGACTTCCCATAAGACTATCAGCTGATTTCTCAACAGAAACTTGGTAGGCCAGAGGAAATGACATGAAAAGCAAGGACGTACAATCAAGATTACTCTACTCAGCAAACCTACCATTTAGATTCAAAGGACCGATAAAGAGCTTCCCAGACAAATAAAAAGCTAAAAGAGTTCATCATGACCAAACCAATATTACAAGAAATGTTAAAGGAGCTTCTTTAAGAAGAAAAAGAAAGATAAAAAATATGAATAATAAAATGACTACATATCTATCAACAATTATTTTAAATGTAAATGGGTTAAATGCTCCAATCAAAAGACATAGGGTGGATAAGAAAACAAGACCCTTACATATGCGGCCTACAAGAGACCCACTTCAAATAAAGACACACACAGCAAAAATAAAGGGATGGAAAAAGATTATTTCATGAAAATGGAAACAAACAAACAAAAAAGTTGGGGTGGCAATACTAAACCAGACAAAATGGACTTTAAAACAAAGGCTATAACAAGAGACAAAGAAGGACCCAGTAATTTTACTTCTGGGGATTTACCTGAAGAAACCCAAAACACTACTTTAAAGAGACATATACGTCTATATGTTCATTGCAGTATTGTTTGCAATGACCATATGGAAGCAACCTAAGTGTTCATCAATGGATGAATGGATAGAGAAGAAGTGGTACATATATACAATGGAATATTAGTCATAAAAAAAAAAGAGTGGAATCTAGCCATTTGCAACAACATGGATGGACCTAGAGGGAATTGTGATGAGTGAAATGGGTCAGACAGAGATAAACAAGTGCCATGTGGTTTCACTTATGTGTGGCATCTAAAAACAAAATAAATGAACAAACTCAACAGAAAGAAACTCACAGATCCAGAAAACATTTTGAGGGTTGCCAGACAGGAGAGGGATTGGGGAATGAGTGAAAAGGGTGAAGCGATTAAGAAGTACAAATTGATAGTTACAAAATAGTCAAGGGGATGTAAAGTATGACATAGGGAACATAGTCAATAATATTGTAATAACTATGTATGGTGTCAGATGGGTACTAGATTTATTGGGGTGATCACTTTGTGAGTTATATAAATGTCTAACCACTATGTTTTGCACCAAAAATTCATATAATATTGTATGTCAACTGTAATTTAAAATTTTTAAAAATATTTTTAAAAAGAAGTTAATGTTTTAAAAAATCCCTAAACAGTCTGATAAGTAGTTTGAGGCAGTAGTTAAGAGCTTATAAAAAATTAGACAATGCATGTAAAACAAACATGGTATCTGGCACTAGCATTCAACAAGTAATGGCTATGTTATTATTTCCATTACCATCATCAATAACAAAACGTAGTTTGTAGAGAGGTGAGTAGGAACAACAAAAGTAAGTTCAATTTCTCAGGTTGTGAAGATAATAGAAGGGAAGGAGACTTATAAATGCTATTCAATTCTTGATGTTGATAGATAAATGTGGATTAAAATAGGTTTGTTAAAATTTTAAGAATATCTAATAGAATAAAATTTTTCTCCCATCTCTTTTTTAAAATTACTTTTTTGTTTTTTAAGTTGAGATATAATTTACACACTATAAAATTCACCTTTTTAAAGTGTACAATTTAGGATGTTTTAGTATAATCACAAAGTTATTCAACCATTACCATTATCTTATTAATCATCACCAAAAAAATCTCCATCCATACCCATAGCAACTGTGTCCCATTTTCCCCTCCCGTCTCAGTCCCTGGCAACCACAAATCTACTTTCTGTCTCTGGATTTGCCTATTCTGGACATTTCATATCAATGGAATCATACAATTTGTGGCTTTTGATGTCTGACTTTTAACATGCTATCTTTAAAGTTCATCCATCTTGTATCACAAATCAGTATTTCATTCCTTTTAAAAGCCAAATAAGATTCCATTGTATGGATATATCACATTTGGTTTATCTGTTTGTCAATTGATGGACATTTGAGTTGTTTTCACTTTCTGGATACTATGAATAATGATGTTATGAACATTTACATACAAGACTTTCTGTGAACATATATTGTCATTTCTCGAGTATGTATCTGGGAGAGGGATTTCTGGGTCATATGGAAACTCTTTGTTTGACTTTTTGAGGAACCGTCAGGTTTTTCCAGAACAACTGCACAATTTTATATTCCCATCAGTAATGTGTGAGGGGCTCTGTGTCTCCATATCCCTGTCAGCACTTGTCTGTTTTTTATTATAGTCATCCTAATGTGAAGTGGTATCTCGTTGTGGCTTTAATTTGCATTTCCCTAATGACTAATGATATTGAGCAATTTTTATGTGCTTATTAACTATTTGTATATCTTCTTGGAAAAATGTCTATTCAATTCTTTGTCCATTTTTAAATTGGGTGATTTGTCTTTTATTGTTGAACTGTAATAGTTCTTTATATATTCTGGATACCAGACCTTTATCAGATATGCGATTTGCAAATATTTTCTCCCATTGTGTGGCTTGTCTTCTCACTTTCTTGATAATGTACTTTGAAGCACAATTTTTTAAAATTTTGATGAAATCCAATTTATCTATTTTTTTCTTTAATTGCTTGTGGTTTTGGTGTCATATCTAAGAAACCATTGTCTAATCCAAGGTTATGAAGATTAATACCTTCTAAGTCTTATAGTTTTAGCTCTTACAGTTAGGTCTTTGATCCATTTTGAGTTAAATTTTGAATGTTATAAGGTAGAGTGTTCAGTTTCATTCTTTTGCACATGTGGATATCCAGTTGTCCCAGAACCATCTGTTGAAAAGATTATTTTTTTCTCCACTGAATTGTCTTCACAGCCTTGTCGAAAATCTATTGACCACAAATGTATGGGTTTATTTCTGGATTCTCAATTCTATTCCATTTGTCTATCTTTAGGCCAGTAACACACAATCTTGATTATTGCAGCTCAAGTTTTGAAATTGGGAAATGTGAGACCCCAACTTTGTCCTTCTTTTTCAAGGTTGTTTTGGCTATTATGAATCCCTTGCATTTCCACATGAATTTTAGGATCAGTTTGTCAATTTCTACAGAAAAAAAAAAAAAGCAGCAGCATTTGAGATTTTGATAAGAATCGTGTTGAATGAGAAAATCAATTTGGGAAGTACTGTTATCTTCCCAACCATGAGCACAGGATGTCTTTCCATTTTTGTAGGGCTTCCTTAGCTTCTTTCACCAATGTTTTGTAATTCCAGTGTACAAATCTTGTACTTTCTTTTGTTAAATTTATTCCTAATGGAATTATATTGTAAATGGATTACATTATACATGGAGTTGTTTTCTTAATTTCATTTTTTGATTGTTCATAAGTAGTGTGATGAACTACAATAGACTTTAGTATATCGATCTTGTATATTTGTGGATTCTTTGGGATTTTCTATATGCAAGACTTTTTTCCCCCCTTTTAGCTCATTAGCTATGGTTTGTTCCTTGTTGCTGTTGTTACAGCAAGATATTTAGTGTAGTTGGTTTACTTTGTATAGACTGGTTCCATTGACTGCTTTTTTCCCTGTCTGTGGGACATATTTTATTGTTTCTTTGCATGTCTCATAATTGTTTGTTGAAGATTGGACATTTAAAATAATATAATGTAGCAACTCTGGAAATCAGATCCCATCCTGGGTTTATTGTTTTTGTTCGTTGTTGCTGTGTATTTATTTGTTTATTGAATTGTCTGAACTAATTCTGTAAAGTGTATATTCTTTGTTGTATGAAGCCACTGAAATCTCCTATCAGTTAGCTTAGTGATTAGGTAATGCTTCAACTGAGACTTCCTTCTATAATTGGAACCAATAAGGCTCTCAGTCTTTGCCAAAAAGTTCTTTGTGTGTTTTGAGAGACACCTTCAACACCGAGCCAAGCACTTTACAACTCCATCTTATCCAGTAGTGAGAGCTAGGGCCCTCTCAGATCTTTTCTGAACAGACACACAGCCCAGGACCTGAACGCACCCTACGCATTGGCATGGCCTTCTAGATTCCCAGGAATATGGTGGAGATTTTCAAAGCCTCCTATGGACATCTCTTCTCCAGTTTTTCCTTTTAAACTTTTTGGTTAGCTTATTGTTTGTCCCAACTCTTATCCACCACCTGAGGCAGATGTTCTGTAATTGCATTGCCTCTGATTATTTTCAACACATACCCCTGGGAAAACAGCTATTTGCACTAGATGAGCTCTGAGTCAGATCAAATACAGGCAGCCTTGCAAGTGGGGTCTTCCAGGGAACCATCAGTAGGTCAATAAGAATAGGGCTTTGAAGGAGCTCCTGCCCCTTCTGCCCCCTCCAGTGGCTGCCAGGCTGCTGGTTTGCCCTGTGACTGCAGGCTGTTAGATTTCAAGGCTACTGTGATGCTGGGGAGGAGGGTATGGGACTATGGCAAGTTCAAATGACACAAAGCTCATTGTTCTCACCAAGATTCAGCTGTTTTTCCTTGAATAAATGCTCCCCAGATTGCTGCAAGCCTTTGGTTAATTTCCAGAGTTCTAAAAATGTTGATTCTGACATTTTTTTTTTTTTTTTTTGCCAGTGTTCTTGTTGCTTTTATAGGAGAGAGAATTTTTGGAAGTCCTTACTTCACCATTTTTGTGGACGTCCTAGAACATAGTTTTGATGGAGACTTTCAAACCTCTAGAAGTGCCCTGTCAGTACAGTAGCCATTAGCCATATGTGGCTACTGAACCCTTGAAATGTAGCTAAGTGCAAATTGAGATGTGTTTTACATATAAAGTACATTCTGGATTTCAAAGACCTAATACAATAAAAACAGAACTTAAAACATCTTCATATTTTTTACTTTGACTATACGTTACAATGATAATATTTCGACTGTATTGGATTAAATAACATACATTATTAAAATTAATTTCACTCGTTTTGCTGTTTTTTAATGTGTGTGGTAATCAGAATCTACAATGATCCCCAAGGAGTCACACCTTTGTGACTGCTAGAAATGTTTAAATTACATACATGGCTCTCACTATATTTGTATTAGACAGTGTTTGTCTAACAGAAAGGAAGGGGGAAAGTACAAAGAAAACTCTTAATCTGGTAAAATAAAATCCATTAAAAATTAGAAGGAAACAGCAAAAAAGAATAGTAAACAGAAAATGTAAAACAAGATTAAAGGAACTAGACTAAACATATTTGCTTGTTAGAGTCTGTATAGTGGAATACTCTGCAGATATTGAGAAGGTGGGGCATTATCTTAGACTGGTTCCTGGGAAACAGAATGTGAGGTGGAGGTGTGCAGGCTGGAGTTTTCTAGGGAAATGCCCTCAGGGACAACACCTGTGCTGGAGAGCAAGCCTCTGGAGCTGGGAAGGCTTTTCAGAGTGAATGCTGAGCCTTTATACTCTGTATTGATCGGCCCCCTGGATACAAGTTGTCCCTTGGGAGAAGCCATCACTTTGGCCAAGGGCAGTTTCTGGGGAAAGACTAGGCTGTGATCTGTCACCAGTTAATTTCCCGACAGCTGCGGAAACAAGAAGCGGTTTCACTCTGAAGCAGGATCTGGGGAGCACATATCCCATCCACTACATAAGTCGTCTACTGGACAATAAGTGAAAAAGAAGATCAGAGATATTATGGTTTGTATATTAAGCATTAAAATATAAGTTTATATACAGGCATTAGGAAGGTAAGAAAAGGTACACATCAAATCACTAATAGAGACTCTTTGAGGAGGACAAAGGAAAGGGTAGGCACTGGCTGGGGTTGGGAAAATATGTACTTCCAGATAGTCTTCTTTTTTTGCAGTGATCATATATAATGGCAGGGGATAAATGAATGGAAATTAATGAGAGATTTCCAGTATGAGCATGCTGTATGGTGATCAGCTGTGGTTCAGGATTGAAAAGCTCTGAATTAGAATTGCTTTCTGAATTCTGCTTCCAACATTTCCCAAGACTCTACAAATAGACGACAACCCTGGTAGTTCTGACATTAAAGAGAATGGTCCCTCCTTCATTGAATCCCTGCTGGGCCAGATGGCATCTGTCTCATTATACAAACTTCAACTGTTTTTTAGGCCACATGTTTGCTTATTTTATCTGGTTGAATTATTCCAGGTATTTCCTTAGTACAAAAAGCAAACAAACAAAAAACCAGCGGACATTAATTCCCTGTCAATGGAGTATCTTCTTCAAACTTGGTTCACTCAATCATCTAAACAAACATAGTGGTTAGGGTCTCCTTTCATCCTGGAAGAACCATGGAGTCTTTTCCAGGCAAGGAAAGGCATGACACCTTCCACCACCTATGTGGGTGGGAATTTGTTTTAATTGCCCTATCAGCTGGGGTGACAACCATTTAACAATCAGTATAATAATAGGTACCAACCAGTTAGAATGGACCCAGGCCCTTGGGAAAGTAAGAGTGTCTAGATAATGTTTATTTGGCAACCACCATGAAAGTAGTTCAATATTTTAATGGACTAAGATGTACCTGCCAAATATGGGCCCTGACCACAGGTGCAAATGCAGGTACATGGAGGGAGGGTGGGTCAGTGAAGTTTACTGGCTGAATGAATGGCTCCAAATCCAAATTGGCCTAATGATCCTTCTAACTTAAACTCTGAAACATGTCAGGTGGATATGAAAGCACACTGTAAACTCATTCAACTATGACTCGCCCACTTCCTTCCCATGATTCAACCTGAGTCACCAGCGTCTGTAGGTTTATCACAGCACTTCACTGCAGCAAAACAGAGGTGCACAAAATAAAGGACAAACAGTCTCCCCTTGATTGAAAGTCCGTGTGTGCAGCCATCTCCAAAACACCAGGAGTGGGAGGCAGGAAAAGGAGGGTGGGTTTTTTATTACACTTTAAAATGCCACCGGACATTTTAAATTGAAACATTGTTTTAAAGAATTGTAGGCATTTCCAGGCAGGAGAAATATGAGATCAGTTTTATCACGGTAATGTTGACTTTAATTTTAACTGTTGTTCCTTGGGCAGAAATCTAAAACCATTGTGGACAAATGGATGTTCTAAAACACCTACCTGTGGGCAGAGCACTAAAGATTTGGGACGTGCTGCTGCTTTTTATTTAAATGTGAAGAATTGCACAAGCCATCTCTTTCCATCTCATCTGATCTTTGCCATTAGTTCCTTTTACAGGTGAAATCAGGTGACAAGTCTCTCCAAGGTCCCACCTTCCCACTGGTCCAGGTTCCCCTCTGGGTATAATGCCCCTCTCTGAGTAACAGCCTTCTCATTGAGAACCCTCCTTGGGACAAGGTACACCTCCTCCCTGAGTACTAACCTCCTTCCTGGGTATCATCAACCTCTCTGAGTCCTCATCTTCTCATTGGGTGTCTTTTCCTGCCAAAGACAAGTACTCGCTCATGATCACTGAATGCCTATTACCTCCCAACCAAGAATAACCACCTGCATCTATATGGTCTCCACATTTGACCAAGCAAATTCATTCACAACATCTCCTTTCTTTGACTTTCACCACTGCCCTGGGAGGAAGTGAGAGTGGCATCCTCCATTTTACAGATGAGAAGTGAGGACTCGGCAAGAGTAAATGACTCCATTCATAGCCTTATCTTCTGACCCTCATCCCCTGTACTTCTTTCATTTAGAAAGTCTTTTAATACATGATGGACAAGTACTTAATTTTAATGTCTATTTTCAAAAAATTTTTTATGGTTAATAATGGTAAAAATAGATAATAATTTTTCCCTCTCTCCACCCTGTTTCATCCCCTGGCACTACTATTTAAAGTTCAGTGTGTATCCTTACACACCATTCTTTATGCTTACATAAACATGCAAATATATAGTATACACATTCATGATTTTTTCTTCTTTTTCATGTTAAAAGAATGATTATTGGGTCATATTATTCACATTACTCTGAAAAATTTATTTTTATTATTCAAGAGTAAATCATAAAAACGTTTCCTGGCTAATAAATATAAATCTTATTCATAGTTTAATTTTTTAAATTTAGATTTCCTTTCTATCTTTTTATCGCACAGTAGTTTCAAGAGCTAAATTGTTCTGGAAGGCTTGTTATGAAAAGCTTCAGCCTCCCACAATCCCCATTACTTGTTACTCAGAGGCAACCAATCCCCTTCAACTCTTTTAGCTCAAAATAACATGTTTATATAGTTGCTAACCCATTTTTCAATTTTGAGATGTCATCTATTTACTTCCCAGTATGGACGATAAGGATTCGTCTTCCTCACCTCTGATTTCTATCATGCTCACTTCCCCACACACCTTTTCAATATAATTATATCATAATTATGACTGAAAACCCCCGAGGCCCTGTTCTTTGCACGATGCTATGCTGCACTGTGGCTCCCACAGTGTATCGACTTCCGCGCTAACTGGCTCATCCTGAAGAGGATGGGCACGTGCCCATACCCCATGCTGCTCTCACATTCCAGAACAACAGGGTGTGGGTTCTCGGGGTACTTGGGAAAAGATGGGAAATGTGAGCACCTGGAAGGAGACACCCCTCTGTTTCCCTACCTACCTTCCAGGTATGGTGACAAGATAAAGAGATGATGTAAGTCAAGCCTGTATTGTCATGCCTTGGTACAACAGATGGCTGGTGTTTTAATGAGTCCAGTAGAGAAGATGCTCTGGGGGAAAGTCTCAACTAAACTCTGTGCGGCACTTTGCGTGTCAAGGCGAGTTAACTGAGCAGTTCCACCTCTCACCCAGCATTCAGCTGGGGGCCTGTCCAAATACGTTAGGCCATGCACCACACCCCCCATGAAGCTTCCACTTCTGTGTAAACTCATGCCCATATCACATGGTACGCTCACATTCCAGAGCTATTACCACTGCACAGCAGGGAGAGGACTTGTACCACCATGTGCAAAGAGGGTTCCCAGGCCAACATCCGGCCAGGCCTGGCATGGGTGCCCTATTCAGTAGCTGCCAAGGCACCGTCCCTGAGCTCTAGGACTAAGATTCGGGATGGGTCCGGCCTCACTGATAATATACAAGGTTCTCTTTGGCCCCAAAAGATTACAAATGACAGTCATGGTCTTGCATTCCCGTCAGTTTCAAAATAGCCCGCAGACCACAGACGTACAACAGGGTTTATGCAGATATAAACTCAGGAGTTCCAAATGACATACCAGAATATAACACTGGCTCTTATGGAAGGCATGTGTTTGGAAGTTTACATGCTATGCAAGGGATTACTACACGGGTATTATAAATGGAAAGAGAAGGGAGAAGTATTTTAGCAAGCTGATGAACCATTGTTTTTTAAATCCATGACCTGAACAAGTTTGAGAATCATGGGGAATAAACCAGCTGACCCCCAAATTCCAGATCCTCTTTCAGGTCTCAAAACTTGGCTCACCAAGATTGCGTCTGGAAAACAACCACCTCTTTGTTCTTGAGCTTAACTTCAGAAGGCTTCTGGAATCTAGAGAGATCAGGATTGGAAGTGGCCCTGGCTCATTTTCTTTAGGTGAAAAAACAAAAGCAAAAATAACAATACAGTCCTTCCATTTTATCCCCTAGCTCAAAAAAAACCACCAAACAAACAAAAAACACAGATCCTACAAGACTTTCTCTTCCCCTTCCTCCCTCCCCTTCTCTGATCCCTTTTCTCTGAGTGTTTTATCAACTACTGTAGTGGGCGGCTTCTGGACTACTGGTGTTTTTCTACTTAGAAGAGCAAGAAAATTCCATTAACTGAAGAATAATATGGTTGACTGCCCCCAATGGAAAAGGCATTCAGCATGCTGCGTTCCTGTTTCCTCTGTCACTCTCAGGACCCTGAAGTCTAGACTCGCAGGCTCCTACTCCCTGGGCTGTCCAGGTCCCTGGGGCTGTGACTCCCGCCCACAGAGAAAGTACAGTATGTGCTCATGGGGAGCACAGGGACAGAAGGAAGAGAAAAGAGGATGGGGGTGACTGGGCAGGTAAATTGGTTCTTTTTCAAGAAAGGAAAATAAAGGGGAAAAATGCAGGCATAGATCTTGTCCTAGAGCTCATGCTGAGGACTCTTGAAGTAATCAGGGTCTGGAAAGATCCAGAAAGAACCCAGGAATTGACTCTCACCAATCCCTTACCCTTTGGGGTGAAGGACCCCAGCTTTCTTATTTGTTTGGGATTTTTTTTAAAGAATCAGGTCTCAGACTTTGTTGGTGGACATGTAAAATGGCATAATCATATGGGAAAATGAAGTTTCTTATAAACACACACCTACTCTATGCCCCAACAATTCCATTCCTAGGTATATCTTGTGATTTCCTGTATTCCTTGGTTTATGGCCTTTTCAAAATGCATCACTCTGATTTGTGCCTCTGTGGTCATGTCACCTTCTCCTTTTCTGTATTCAAATCTCCCTCTTCTTACTTGTGATCACATTTCGGGCCCACATGCATAATCCAAACTAATCTTCCCATCTCAAGATCCTTAGCTTAATCATACCTGCAAAATCACTTTCACAACATGAAATAAGATTCACAGGTTCCAGGGATTAAGATCTGTATATTGTTGAGGCCATTATTTAGTTCACCAGAAGAATAAACTACCTGGGAATAAAAAGAAATGAGCTGCTGATACATACCACACAGGTGAATTCTATAAACCATATGTTGAGCAGAAGAAGACAGGCCAAAAGAACCCCCCGCCAAAACAAAATAACCATCTGTATGATTGCATTTATATGAAGGTCTAAAGCTGGCAAAACTAATCTATGTTGATACAAATCAGAACAGTGGTTGCCTGGAGGCAAGGGGATTTACTGGAAAGGACACAGAGAATTTCTACGCTGATGAAAGTGTACTGTATCTTGATTAGAGAGTTGATTACATGGATGTATACATTTATCAAAACTCATGGAACTGTACACTTCATGTCTGTGCATTTAATTGTATCTAAATTGTTCCTCCATGGGGGGAAAAAAGAGTATTGGGGGAAAGTAAATAACAACAAGAAAAGAAAAAAACAAAAAACGGGGAAGGCAGAGAGAGAGAAAGAAATGCCCAATCTATTTGGGGAATACATTTTCCTCCATCACTGTCACTAGGACAAGCTCCCTGGAAAGAGCTTAGACACAGCGGAGGGATGGCCTGGGATCTAACCTGCTTGAGGTCAGCTGACCTCCAGCCCCTTCTAGCATTTAAGGACTCTAAAGCCATTAGTCCACTTTAGATAAATTGACAAGGAAAGACACCCAATAAAAAACATAAATTATATGGAACATTTTCTCCTCTCATAAGAAATGAGAAAGTAATCATACTTTTTAACATATCAATGTTTTCACTTTTCCTATTTCCTTCTAGAATTTTTACATATTCCTGTACACTGTCTAGATCGTTGTTATCATAGCTGCGGGATCATTTGTCTTCTGTCTTTTTCATTTAACATCATGCAAAAACATGTTCCTGTTTTGCTGGACAGGCTTCATAAACATCCCCTTTGATCACTGGATAAAATTTCACTGAAGTGATTGATTTACCATGATTCACTTAGCCTTTTCCCTCTTATTGGACATTTAGGCTATTTCTTTCTTTCTTTTCTTTTCTTTTTCTTTATGGAAAAGTAATGGAGCACTGATTGGTTTTGTTCTTCTGTTGAATTATTTAAGAAGTAGATATTGAAATAAGAAATCAAAATGAGGAAAAGGAAGTAGCAAAGAAACCCTTAGCACAGAATTTAGAGTTCAAGGAACCTCCAGAATTATCTGGTCTACAACCCTAATTTTACAGAAGAGGAAACCAACGCTAGGGCATATTCGAAGTGAAATGCCCAATACCACACTGCAGATAAATCACAGAGCTGAGATGCAAACTTCAGGCCTCTGATCGAGTGCAGCACTCTTTAATTCAGACAAAATAAGCACAAGCTACACCCCCTGCTTTGCCTACACGGAGAGTGCCAACAGGCACAAATATCACCTGTCTAACCCTGTCATAAAATTGTGCCTCCCAGATCAATTGTGAGAAGAAGTAAGTTAAACTAAAAAGGACAGTCGGGCAGAGCCTAGAATGTAAGCATGAGATTAGAACTTAAGCTACCCTTGAGTTCAGCTGAAAAGACAACTACTTCACCTGAAAAAATGGAGAGAAGATATTTTTTCTTTGCATTTGTGTCTGGGAGATGCTCTGAGCACATGGCAATTAAAATGAAAGATTGTTAGCCCTCCGTTATCTATACTAATAGCGGGAAACCCTGTCATAGATCATACAAAACAGAAATTAATGCAAAAATAATTTGCAAGTGTTTTACATAATTTTCTGGCAGCAGATTCACCTTCTTAATTATGTTTATCATATAACTTGAGTTTCCAGAATACGCATCAATTGTGAGGTATGGAGTGGCTTGATTGATCACGTGCTAGAAAAAGGAGGAAGAAGAAAAGGAGAACAACCATTTACAATGTACCTGTGTTGTGCCAGGAATAAACTAGTCACTTTAAATATGCTCCCGCGTGGATTTTTATCACCAATAAGTAGGAATCTGAGGCTCAGCTGAATTAAGTAACTTTCCCAAGGTCACTCAAAGTATCAAAGTCACGATTCCATTCCAGCACTCTCTGAAGCTGAAACCCACGTGTCTTCAACTCTACCAGGAAAATCAGATCAAAGTTTATTCAACAAATGTTTATTTATGTGCCATCTATGTATCAAATCCTGTTTACTAGGTAGCCAGGGTATAAAAATTAACAAGAGAAATATCATCTCTGGGTAGTATACAATCTAGCAGGTGAAAATAGAAGCAACCACACATAGTAAGTTCTACATAAATATTTGATAAGTGAGGAGTGAAGCCTCTTAGAGAGGTTTGTGAAGGAGCTTACGGTGTCTGACTGGCCAGTCAATGACAGACTGTTTAAAATGCCAGTTGGTGTGTCACAGTCTTGCTTTCCTTACACATTGTGAATCTCATGCAAACATTGTCCTACTCTAACTCTAAGACCAAAAGTATTTTGATTCCCGTTTCCCAATGGAGCTGCAAGAAAAGATCTAACAAGGTGAATTTTCTGAATTTCTTGTATGTTTTACCTCTTTGCCTAAAATGAAATACAATAATCTAAGAGTAATAACTTGTTTGTATAATATAATTAAATTCATGGTTTCTGAATGGGGAGTTTTTGGTTGTCAGAATTCAAAAATGTTTGGTAATAGGAAAAGTTTTTATCTCTCATTAAAAAAAAATCTAATGAAAGCACAATCTGGGACTGATCTATTGGCAGCTTAATGATGTCATTAAGGATCCAGGTTCTTTGCATCTTCCCCCTCTCCCACCCTCAGCATGTCAGATTAAGTGTCCTCGTGGTAGCACCATGGCTGCCGTTCTTCCAGGCATCACACACTGAGGCAGAGACTTTCCATGTGCTGACTAGTTCCATTCTTCTAACTGGGCACACAGAAGACTACATTTCCCAGCTTCCCTTGCTATTGGTTGCAAGTATATGACAGGGTTCTGGCCAGTGGGATGTGGTCCAAGAGGATGAGCCTAGCCCCAAGTGCAATGGCTCACCCTCTTGCTTAGTCTTCTACAAGGAATAGCTCTGGCAGCTTCACAAGGTGGAAGGAATCTAGATCCCTGAGTGTGCATTTGAAGAGAGCCACGGACTCACTGACCAAATGTAAATGCATACGGGATTAGGCCACTGAAATCTTGGGCTAGTTTGTTACAGCAGTTGACATTGACTACCCTACTCCCCATCCAGACTTAGTAATATCCAGCAGAAGGAGAGAGGGGGCATCTTCTCTGAGTGATGGATTCCTGACACAGGGGTTCAGTCAGCAAGGAAGAGGGGGTGGGTGAGAGAGGCAATCACAAGGTTGGCTACACCCGACTTCCACCAGGCCTTTCTATGGTGCCTACCTAGCAATCCTCCATTTTCCCTGTCAGCGCTCTCGTTGTGCCTGTTGGCTATCGCCAGCCTTGTTCTCCATTCTCGGACCTCTGAGTGGCTGTGCCCTGCCGTCCTCAGGGTGGCCTTCACTCTGGCAACCCCAGGATGCTGTCCAACAGATTCACTTGGCTTCCTGCGGCCAAACTTCCAGACCCATCTGCATCTTCACCTGGGCTCACCACTCTCCACTCTGGATCCCATAACTGCTTCTGTTAATGACTTTCCTCATAACAAATTCTTCCTTTTCCTGTATTTTCAAAAAAAGTTTTCCTCTCTAATGTCTCTTCCCATCTGCATTGAAATATGATCAAATTCTCATATTAAAACCAAAATCTTGATAGTCTCTAGCTACTGTCCTCTCTCTTCTTTCCCTACATAGCCAGAATTTTCAAAAGAGTTGCCTGTGTTCAGTCTCCATTTCTCCCCTATCATTAGCTCCCGTCTAGACCCCTTCACTGCTGTACTGAAGCTTCTCTCACCATGGTTTCTTATGACTTCCTTGTCGCTAAACCTGGTAGACACTTTCCCTTCCTGTATTAATTTCCTAGGGCTGCTGTCACAAATTACTACAAATTGCTGGTGGCTTAAAACAACAGGAATTTATTCTCTCAGTTCTAGAGTCCAGAAGTCCAAGATGGAGGTGTGAGCAGGGCCATGCTCCTTCTGAAGCGCTGGGGGAGGGTCCTTCCTTGCCTCTTCCAGCTCTGGTGGTGGTCAGCAGTCCTTAGTGATTGGCTGGTAGCTACATCACTCCAATCTCTGCCTCTGTCTTCACATGGCCTCTTCCCTGTATACAAAGTTCCCTCTTCTTGTAAGAACACTAGTCATGGGTTAGGACCCACCCTAAACTCTAGTAGGAACTCATCTTAACCTGATTATATCTGCAAAGACCCTACTTCCAAATATGGTCACCTTCACAGATAGCAGAGATTAGGACTTCAACACATGTTTGGGGGAGACACAATTCAAACCCACAACTTTCACATCTAACCTGACCTGGCAACATTCCTTCTTTCCTTAAGATGCTATCTATTCCCTGTCTCCCTTGGATCACTCTGAAATCTTTGTCTCACTCTCCTTCTTGGTCTTCTCACCTCTGCCCATCCTTCTATCATTGATGTCCCTCGGGGCTTCCATTATTTACAAGCCATATAATGAATTTACACAGTGTTTATGGTAATGTTGTGTTTTACGAAGCACTTTCTCACCCATTACCTCATTTGATATAGGCAGGAATCATTGTCCTCTTCTAACAAACACTCATGAAGATTAAGTTTCTTGCTCAGGGTGTCACAATAAAAGAAAACTCTAGATCAACCCCACCTCCCTCGACACCAGAACCAGTGTATTTTCCAGAAAAACTTAAATGCCTTCCTGTAAAACATGTTTTGCAAAAGCACAAACCACCGGTTCGAGTGTGTTAACCATCCTTAGCCAACATATATTCATGAAAAGACCTCTGCCCCTCCCCGGGTTCCCATATTCTCCTCTTCCCAGAAAGCTTTCACAACATGCTAAAGCCAATATTTAAACTCAGAGGTAAAAACTTCTAGAACTCCTTGATGTAGCCATTGCATGTCTTGCCCGTGTTCTCACACTATTTTCCGAAATGCTTACTGCTCTTCTCCAAGTACTCATTCAGCAGATGCATTCAGACAACCACAGAGCGGAGATCAATTGAAGTACTCTTGTCTCTTAACACTTTTGAGTCATTGTTGTCTTTTCAACATATTAATTAAAATATGTGGGGTTCATAAAAGCTGCAGGCAGAATTACAGGCAGAAGTCAGTTAGTGATAATTAATATCCTCTATCTATTGCCTGATAAAGTGTCACTCCATTTGGACAAAAGGAACTGAGAAGGGGGCTAGGACAGAAAACTCACTGTTGAACAAAATCTCTACTACGTGGGAAGGGCTGGTCCCATTAGAATGGTCGGGCTTCCCGGAATCACAGAGTGGAGAAGTAAAGCTAAGTGACCGGCCCTTCAGTGAGGTGACGAGAGTGGCTGGCAGGGTTGGACCGTTCTTGGTAGTTTTCCACTTGCTGCTCACAAGCTCTTACCCTCTTTGGTTCTTTGTCACTTGGTCCCGTACAAACGCCCACTTCAGGGAACTTGAACGCTTGCTCATGCCACCCACCAACCCAATGGCATGTGGGGATGAGGGTTAGAAGTTCACACACTCTTCCCCTTTGTTTTCTTGTGTTTCTTTCTGCATAAGCATCTCTAAACAGGCCAAATGGCTGTCATTGTTGCCACATGACTTCGTATCCCTGGTTTCCTTCCATCCTCCCATTCTTGAGGGGGGTGGGAAGAGGGCAGAGTTAACTATTCGGTGAACAGTTTATAGGATGAGTAGGCACAGACAAGAAAAGTAAGCCTGGATGCTTTAAAACAAGCTGGTTTGTAATTGAAGGGCTTATTTCCTTCCTGCAATACTCCTTTGCTGTTGAATAGATACTGCAAAGGATAAACACTCTTATCTTTCTTGGGAAAAAAAAATTGTTTTCTCAGGAAGCTGAAAAATTCTCCTGCAAGTGTAAACATTTAGGAAGAAAAAAAAAAAGAGTTAAGCCCCCTAATTCTAGTAACTAAGGATATCCGATTGAATTGTGTGTTCTCACTTCCATCACTGTTCCTCTCTAAGGTGTATACTTGTGTAGCCCAAATCCTGCTCCCGCTAGCTTTCAAGAAGGGAAAAGCATAGCTTCAATTCCTCTCCAGACTTTTCATTCAGATTGTTCAAACAGCTGGACGCTTTTGTAAAAATGACTTTAATCATGACAAAAACATATTACTTGCAACACAGAACTGAGAGAGAAAAGGAAAACATTTTCTGTCATAGTTTTTCCTTTGGGTTTCTAGAAACTGAGGGAAATTTTCACTTGGAAAAAAAGCCATCAAATTGTCTTAGGATGCACTCCACATAGATGAGAAAAGATAGCCATTAAAATGAATTACAGAATGGCACTGTTATGATCCTCTACTATTGCTTTTCAGAAGTGTCTTTTTCCAAAAACTTTCAAACATATAATAAGAGCAAAATGTTTTTAAATTATGAGTGGCTTTTCAGAAAGGTATCCCTTTGTCTCAATTGTGACTAACAGAAACAAGTGAATAAAAGAAATCTGAATAAAAGCAAGAGCTGGACCAAAATGAGTTACCTTCCTTTTCAGCTAGAGATTAATCTAAAGGGTTGTACTGAACCATAATTTCTGGTGACATGGGCTGTAGTCTATGAAAGTTTAACTCTGCTCACCACCTGGGAGGCATGGAGAGTGGTCAGGTGAATGCCTTGGAGTTTGTGTTGGGTTCAAATCCAGGCTGAGTCATTTCCTAGTGTGTGCTCTTGAGCAAGTTACACAACTTCTCTAACCTAGGTTTCCTCATCTATAAAATTGGAGTACTAATAATACGGCCTCATCCATCATAGGCTGTCGAGAAGATTAACAGATAAAAAAAAAATGCTTAGAGATACAAACGGCTTAGTATGGCACCTGGTACCTTTTAAGCAATGGTTAAAAAGTAACCGCTATTATTATTACCATCTGGACGAGTCAGAAAAATGAGTAACTTCTTCGCAGCGCACATGATTTGTCCTCGTGTGTGGAAAGACTTGAAGCTAAAGCAGATAGCTCAAGGTATTCCCACATGGAAGCATGTTCAGAATGGACTCAAAACTGGATGGAATGATATTTGCAAAATCAACTACCAAACTTTCATGATGTCAGGCCACATGTCACGTTCTCAGGGGTGGGGAAAGCATCATGTGGACTGAATATCGTCCTCTCAAAATTCTTATGCTGAAGTCTTAACCCCCATGTGACTATATCTGCAGATGATGCTTTTAGGAGGTAATCAAGGTCAAATGAGGTCATAAAGGTGGGATCTTAATCTGATGGAATTGGTGGCCTTCTAAAACAGGAGAGAGAGAAATCTCTTTCCCCAAGTGCATGTGCCAATGAAACGCTGCGTGAGGACATAGTGAGAAGGAGGCCATCTGCAAACCAGGAAGAGAACCCTCACCAGGAACAGAAGTCACCAGCATCTTGGATTTCCCAGCCTCTAGAACTGAGAAATGAATTTCCGTTGTGTAAGCCATTCAGTCTGTGCGGTACTTTCTTATGGGAGCCCAGAATGAATAAATCAGAGGGAAAGATGTCACTTTTTTCTTTCCCCACAACCAGAAAATGGAAACTGTGCCTTAATGAACAGAAAATACCTCCTTTCTTATTAGCCTTGTCCTTGAGAGATGGCCAAGTGTGCATAAAATTTATAATAGTTTTTATCTGATTTTGAAACATAGATCAAATCCCATGTTTTAGGTTAAGCAACTTACACGTGGGGGGAAAAATTCACCTCTCGTTGGAGAGCCATAATTTGTACAACCGTCAGTTGGAGAATATATTTGGTTGCACAAGTCAAACCTATAGACAGGATTGAGTAAGAAAGCTACTTCAATGAATTTGGTAAGAAACCTGCATGAAACTAGAAGGTTTAGTTTTTCTCCTGACACATTTTTGCAAGTGATTCACATGTCTAAAGACAGATGTTATCATCAATTATTGAAATTACAGTTTCCCCAAGGGAATGGGCAGTGTCCCAAGAGAGATAAAAATGTAGACAGAGGATGAGTAAATTCTGAAACATTCTAGTAATTTCTGCAGAAACGAGTCAGATGGCTGCAGCTCTCCCTCCTTGCCAGCTGTACTCTAAGCAAAATGCTGCACAACCCTCTGAACCTTACAGGGCAGCCGCTGCAAGACAGTGGCAAAGGCTCTGGGGCTGGGAGTCAGGAGATTCAGGCTCAATTCCATTTGCTCAAAAAGTACTCACGGAGGACCTATTGCATGTTACGGTAAAGTGGCAAAGAATAGAGACGAGAGCCAGATTATCAGGCACCGCCCTTTATCAGGACTGTATGACCTTGGGCAAGTCAGTCAATCTTGCTGTGCCTTAGTTTCCGGAAGTTGATGGGATGGACTAAGAACCATATCCGCTCATCATCATAAGCCTCTTGTCTGTTTGCAGTTATCGTTACTCCTCCCTGGCCCAGGGTCCATCTCAGGTACTGGCATCGATGACCTTCTTTCTGATACTTCATAGATCTGTGTGACTTTTAGCACAACATTGAAGTTGCATGTGTTCAGTGTCCTCGTCTGTAAACTAGAGACAGCAGGCAGCGCCTGTCTCACGGGATTACGTGAGGATTAAGTGAAATAAAACATGCAAAGCACATGGTATAAAATGATTGCCCACGGGAGTGTTTTCCTATTAATCAGGTTAATTTTCTTTTTTCTTCAACACCCATCACCCCACTCCCTCCCCCACCACCACTTAATTATTCACCATGGAGAGCCCTTCTCAGCCTCTGGCCACAGACAAACCCTGATAATGCTCATGGGTGAGAGAGGTCATCGTGTTCTCTCCACGTGAACTTTCTCTCTTTGGTCACCTGTGATCAGAGTCTTAGACACACAGCACGAGTGGAAATCAAAATAATTATCTAAATTGGAGTCAACAAACTTCTGTAAAGGATCAGATAGTAAATATTTTCAGCTTTGTGGGCCAGCCAAATGGTCTCCGCCACAACTATTCAACTCTGCTGATGTAGCGTGAAAGCCGCCTTAGACAATGTGTAAATGAATGAGTGTGGCTGTGTTCCAATAAAACTTTATTTACAAAAGCAGACAGTGGGCCAGGTTTGGCCTGTGGACTGTCCTTTGCTGACCCCTAATCTAGATTCATCCATTCAACAAAGACGTACTATGAGCCTAATACATAACCAGCACTGTCCCGGGTGCTGGGGAAATAACTGTACATGAAATAAAGGCCTTGCCTTAATACCGTGTTTCCCCGAAAGTAAGACCTAGCCAGACCATCAGCTCTAATGCGTCTTTTGGAGCAAAAATTAATGTAAGACTTGGTATTATATTATATTATATTACATTATATTATATTAAAGACCCAGTCTTATATTACAGTAATATATAAGACCCGGTCTTATATTAATTTTTGCTCCAAAAGACACCTTAGAGCTGATGGTCCAGCTAGGTCTTATTTTTGGGGAAACACGGAGCTCACATCACATTATAAAAGCATTTGTTAGTGTCTATTTCCCACACGGAAGAGACCAAGTGAAGACACTTTTTCAAAAAAGAAGTAATCATTGGTGTGATTACTGCTGCTGTAAAGTTTGCACAAGCCGAGGACTGAGAACTGGCCATTGGATATGGCAACAAGAGCGGTCTCCATGGAATGGTGGGGACAGAAGCCTGGCTGGAGTAAATTCAAGAGGGACCGGCAGTGAGGAAGTGGGAGCAGCGAAGACAGAGCAGGCGGGGGCTGTGAAAGGGCAGCCCAGAAGTGAGGGGAGAGGTAAAGGGGGTTCAGGCTAAAGGGAGGCTTTCGTTGTTGTTGTTTCAAGATGAGAACGTTGGAGCGTGTTTGCATAGAACAGGATCCGGAAGAGGGGGACAGACATGATGGTACAGGAGGGAGAAGAGAACTTGAGTTCTAGCGTGATGTTCTAGAATGGCCAGACGACATAGGTCCCAGAGCCCAGGTGAGGGCTGGCCTCTGCAAGGAACAGGTACGGTTTACCCCTGGCAACAGGAAGGAAGACAGTGCAAAGGGCACAGACTCAGTTCTAGGAGAATGAAGCCATTCTCTTCCAATTGCTTCTACTTTTTCGCTAAAATCAGAAGCAATAACATCCAATGAGAATGAAGAGGGGGAGAAGTTCTGAAAAGAGATAAAAACATTCAAAATCTCAGCGGGAGGGAGGGTGCATGGATCCCCGACATGGGATCGGCTGGCCAGGCAGCGCCGAGGTGCCTCATGAAGGGTGACCAGCCACCAGGGTGTGTTTTCCTCTAGCGATTGCCCTGTGGGAAGAGCTTTTCCCACTGGGACCTTGCTTGGCCTCTGACCAGTCCACAGAGTGTGTCCCTTCAGGTTACATGTCTGCTTCTGGTGCAATCAGCTGAGTCCAAGGGGGCAGCCTTACGGGCATCATTCATGGCCTGTTCTCTCTGTATAACACTGTCTTGCTCTGTAAGGGGCTGTGTATTGATCGGGTGGGGGTTGTTTCTCTAGAGAGATGTGTAGGCATCAACCCTTAGAAGGGGGCAAGGGAGTGAATAACAGTCTGGGGTTAGGCCTGGGAAGATCTACTTGGCAACAGGTGACTGATTTTTCACATGACAATGAACCAGCAGTTATACAATATTCAGATTGTCCGAAACACAATGCTGCCAGATCTAGCCTACTGTTTAAAGTTCTTGTATACAATGATGTGTCGTGTCCTATATCTGTAATGGGAGGCAACTTCCGTTTTGTGCTACCATCTAGTCAGTCCTTAGTATGTGCAAGGCACTACGCTAATAGCACTTAAAATAGAGTATTTCAAGTAATTCTTGAAACAGAACAGCAGTCAGAACTGTTGTTATGCCCCTTTTACAGATGAAATATCCAAAGTTGAGAAGTATGAGGTACTGTGTGCAAAGTCACGTAGCAGGACACATCACTAGGTCTGACAGACCTCTAAGTCTGGACTCTCAGCTACTA
Source organism: Rhinolophus ferrumequinum (assembly GCF_004115265.2). NCBI lineage: Eukaryota > Metazoa > Chordata > Mammalia > Chiroptera > Rhinolophidae > Rhinolophus > Rhinolophus ferrumequinum. The sequence continues at coordinate 99,836,102 of NC_046285.1, read as the reverse complement.
AGGTAGACCTAAAATACCCTGATTCAGTTAGACTGCAAGTAACAGGAACTCCCAAAATATCAACCTAAACAAATGAGGGTGTTTTTTCTTTCTCATATAAAAGAATCCAGCAGTAAACAGTTCAGGACTGGTGCAGCAACGGTACAACACCCTCTAGAATTGACATCTCTTCTAGCTTTCTGTGTCCCTATCCTTCGTTTGCAGCTTTTGCTCTCATGGTCACCTCATGATTACAAGACGGCAACAACCTCAACATTGCATCAGCACTCCAAGCAGAAGAAAGCAAAGGACAAAGGACAACAGGTGCATGCCAATTTATTCCTCCCATTCCACCTTTTTTTTCTGTCCTCTTTTAAAGAGCTTTCCTGAAAGCCCCACCCGACAACATCTGCTTACATCTCATTGGCTGAGACTGCCATAGGGCCACCTCTGGCTAAACATACGGAAGTTCAGCTGGGTTCATTGCCATCCTAACGAAAAATGGTGTTTTGCCGCATACCCTTCTCTTGACAAATGCCGATCTTTTCACTGTCTCCATAGTTTTGCGTTTTCTAGAATGTCAAACAGAATCATACAGTATGTAAGCTTTTCAGATTGGCGTCTTTTGCGTAGAAATATGCATTTATGTGTCTTCCATGTCTTTTTGTGGCTTGATAGCTCATTTCTTTTTATTGCTGAATAATATTCGATTGTCTGGATGGACCACAGTTCATTCATTCAGTCACCTACTAAAGGACATATTGGTTGCTTCCACATTTTGGCAGTTATGAATAAAGCTGCTCTAAACATTCATATGCAGGCTTTTGTGTGGACAGTTTTCAGCTCCTTTGGATAAATACCAAGGAGTGTGATAGCTGAATTGTATGATAAGAGTATGTTTTGTTTTCTAAGGAACTGTCAAACTGACTTCCAAAGTTGTTGTACCATTTGGCATTCTCACCAGCCATGAGAGTTCCTCTTTCTCCACATCCTCGCCAGCACTTGGTGCTGTCAGTGTCTTGTGTTTTAATTTAATTTAACACTTCAGTATTTTTCAATTCATTCATCCAATAAATACTTGATGTGCTCCTAATGAATCTCATATGCAAGAGAGTTAGTCTCTTACGACACTTAGAGTTCTGAATATCTTTAAATTTCACACGGAAAGTTTTGGAAAGTCCTGCATCCTTTTGATCAATGGTTCTGAAGCTTCAGCTGGCATCTGAGTCACCTGGAGACCTTGTTAAAACGTGAACTGCATGGGCAGGGGAGGAGGCAGGGCTCACCTCCAGAGTTTCTGATTCAGTGGTTCTGGGATGGGACCCAAGAATTTGTGTTTCTAACAAGTTTCCGGATGACGCTGCTGCTTCTGGTCCAGGGACCACACCTTGAGAATCACTGCACTGATGCTTCTCAGGTAAAAACAAAAACAAAACAAAACAAAACACCAGTTGGGACTGCCACACCCTCCCCCAGGTACCAAAAAACACCCAATGGGATGACCACTACCTCCATATTAGGCTCTATTTCAAGGCTCCTGGGATACTCCTAACCCAAGGGAAAGTTCATAGAATCTATACTTTGCCTGCTTCTAAAAGGTCTCAAACCTGTCTGCAGAGGACTTAGTTTAAGTCCTGTTTTCCTTCCAGAACAGGTAACAATTAGTTAGCCACATCGTCACCTTCTGCAGAAGCAGCTCTCTGGTGGGGAAACCTAGCATGAGGGTCCCTTCTGGGACATTGAGCAGATGTTGATGTTGGAGGCAGTGCTGATGCATTTTGATGAGCATGAATCACGGGGTGGGAGAGGGGGGTGGCAACAGATGCTACCTCACCTCTTGGTGCTACAGCTTGTGCTGAACCACCAAAGGTGGTGACCACAAAACCTTGATCATTTACAGTTTACTTCTCAAAAGCGATGTCATCTGCAGGACAGACCAGACTGTGACCCCAGAAGTCAGCCCGTTCCACAGCCACTTCTTTGGCTGTGCCTTCACAACCTGTATTAATTAGAGCCTCTTCTGCAACTCTGTCCTAAGAATTAGCTGATGCTCCAAAGACTGTCACTCCGCGAGGGCCCGTAGCTGTGACTGCTGCTGTGATTGGCAGCAGTCACTGTGCCCAACTGTGCCAGACAGTGTGCCAAGCATTGCACATGCCTTCGCCACGCATTGCACGGCCTCCATAGGTGGGTCCTGTTGGCATCACCATCCCCGGTTAACAGATGAAGAAACCAAGGTTCAGTGTAGTTGAGAAACTTGCTCCAGGTCACATAGCTACTAAGTGGCAAAGCCAGAATTCAAACTCAGGTCAGGCTGATATTAGATGGGTGCAAAAGTAATTGTGGTTTTTGCATTTATTTTTAACCTTTTAAATCACAATTACTTTTGCACCCATCTAATATTAGACTTTCATATGAAAGAGTAAAAAGAGCAGAGCTGCTAAAATATAGACCGAGAAGATAAGAGGTAAAGTCCAAAAGCAAGAACAAAGATGTCTCTGATGTTTATCCCCATGTGGAAGTCTCCTTCCACCTTCCAATTACCATGGAGCTCTATTCATACCCCATGTAGAGCACTTGTCTTAGACCATGGAATAACAGAATTATTTTCACTTCATTTGTCTTGTCTGCTCCAGAGTCTTGCCCAAAGCTGGCCCTGGGAAAATGTGCATGTTTAGGAAAGGGATAGATTAAAAATGGCCAAACTGATCACATCTAGCACCTATGTCTTGGTTACTAAAACTGTTCTCCGATATAAAGATCCAGAGCTCCTTGGAGAAATGGCCGATTCTAGGACTAGAGCAGGAAATATAGAAGGTGAGCCTGAGACATATTGCAGTGCCAAAAGTTAGGGGAATGCTCCTGTTACCCGCCCACAAAAAGGAGGAAAAAAACCCCACAATGATAGAAGTATGTGAAAGGGACACAGGAACCAACTGAAAGAGCTCCCATTGACCTAAGCTGGACACAAATTGAGCAAGAAAACATAGACTGGATTATAACCCAAATAATAAATCAATATCCGTGAGTTCGCAGTGATATAAATGATTGAATAGGTAAGTAAGCAGGGCAGAATGGACAAATCTCCAGTGCAGAAGAATCACAAATAATGTATATAGCTATTCCCTTCTCGAGGAGGTGGGGAACAATTTCCCATTCCTGATGTGGGGGCTGCACGTAGTGACTTCCTTGACAATGGCACGATACGGAAAGAGAGGGAAAAGAGAGAAACCTGACAAACACTGTCTGAGCCAGGTGATCAAGGGCAACGTCAACAGTGATAAATCATGTTGCCAGAATGTATAAGACTTGATGAAAAGGGCATGTTGCACTTTTCCTCCCCCAAACCCATAACCCCAGTCTAATTACGAGGAAAACAAAACAGCAGACAAATCCCAACTGAGGAACATTCTACAAACTCCCTAACCAGTACTCCTCAAAACTGTCAAGGTCAACAAAAACCAAGAAAAGGTGAGAAACTGTCGCAAGAGGAGCCTAAGGAGACCTGACAACTAAACATGATGTGGCATCCTGGATGGGATACTGGAACAGAAAAGGGACATGAAAGGACGTTATAAAAAAAAAAAAAAAAAAAAAAAACCTGAGGAAATTGGAATAAAATACAGACTTCAATTAATAATAATGTATCAGTATTGGTTCATTAATTGTAACAAATGGACCATCCTACTGTAAGATGTTAATAATAGAGGGAAACGGAGTGGAGCATATGGCAACTCTCTGTACATCTCTGCAATTTTTCTGTCGATCTAAAACTATTTTTAAACGTAAAAGTTTATTTTTTAAAAAAGCCAGACCATGCCATGAAGTAAGTGGGACTCCAGATCGGTTGCTGTCTACATGGGGAGAAGAAGAACAATAGAGGAAATGGACGGAAAGCCACTTACAGTTCTCAACATGAACTGTCTTTTCCTCTCAAGGATGCATTTTATAAATGGGTTGTTATTCTAATCATGATTGTTCTGTTTTCTTTACCATATTAGGTCAACATATTAGCTACATCGTATGAGTTAGTACAATTCTCCTTGGAAAGAATCAGCGTGGCTTCATGGTCTCCACCCCACTTTCACAAACCCATTTCAAAGAATTTCTGAAAGGTGTGGTCCTTCTTAGTGGCTCTCATGGGGCTTCTGGGGCCACTTCTAATCTCTGGTAAAACCCCAACACTGTCCCTAGGCAGCCTCCGCAGGTAGATGGCCAAGCACATGGTTTCTGATAAAGGTCTGCCCTTGCCTTACCTGAGGTTTGATAATCCCAGCTCGTCACACTCACGCAACTAAATGGTTCAGATGGAAAGATGCCCTACGGTAGGGGGTTGAGGAGATGGGCCAGAGCTCCCATAATTCCACGAATTCCATGTTTGCCAGCAAGGAGTCAGTCCTGCCACAGTCCCGATCAGAGGTCAGAGCCATCGCTCCTCCTTCCGCTGCGCCGATCGCCTCGAGCTAACTCCCGCATATTGTTTTCCAGGCTTCCGGGTGAGTTTGGCTAAGGGACAACATTGGCAGAAGATTGGGGAGTGGGAAGAAGGGAGAAGCCAGGGTCTCTCTTGCCTCCTCTCTGCCTCAGCAGCGGCTGCATCTCCTGCACGGCCCCAGGCCCAAATGCCCACTATGGGTGCTAAGTGACCCAGATCCTGGCTCTGGCAACGCTCCCCCTCCCTTTGCCTCTCCGATCTAAGGGAGTAGCAGCTTCCTGCTCTTGCTGACTTCCTGATTCCTTCACTGCCCTTTGGCTCCTCAGAGCTTTCCTCACCTGCTTGAACAATGCCCTGTATTAAACACCCTCTGTTTAAAATACTTAGAGTGGATTTTGATTTCCTGATTAAACTCTGCAGTGTTTTCAGACCTGATTTTTTTTCTTTTTCATTCTCATCCTGAGCAAGAAAAGGACACATACACACACATACACACACACACACACGCACGCACACACACACACATTTTGTAAGTCTTTTATATCTTCGCATGTTCCTCATTTTATACTATGACATTTCATGTTTATTAGGACAAACGTGGATCCCTACCACTATGATGGGAGTAGGGAAGTTGTAAGAAGATCTGAGAAAATGATCTAGGGAAGCATGGCTGGACTTTATATGACCTCCTAGACAAACAATCCTAGCAAAATCATCAACTGTATCTCCTTTAAAACTAACAGAATTTTTGGCTACACACTTTCAAGACTCTCCATGGTCACACAGGGAAGGAAAAAAACATTCTTTGTTCACGATGATGTTTCAGGGGGTCATCCTGGTACGTCTAGGTTCACAAAATGAACTACAAAGAAAGCCTCCTTGATGGCTAAACGATTCTATTGTTCATAAGATTATTGTGACTTTGGTTTAATATTGGTGTCTTCATGTGGTCACTAGATGCAATCGCTTGGGGTATTTCAGAGAGTTAAAGTGATTTTGCAGTAATTAAGGACTACTTGGTTAAAGGTCCATTTGTTATTGGGGGAAAGGGGTGTATCATTGCTGTCCAAGGTAATAGGCTTTGTTTAAGTTAACCAGATAGTTTACAACTAAAAAATTTTAAACTAAAACATCCCCTTTGTCCTAAAATAAGCAATTCATATCCACACAAATGTATCTGAAATCGATCAATGCGCTATTTGACTCCTTGCTATATTGATCTAATGTCAGTATCCTTTCAGTAACAAAGATCATTCTAGGTTTGTGTATAGTGTAGATTTCAGAAGCCATGTTCTCTGAGGACCAGGTATCTCAGACTCGGCCGATCATGTGTGCATGATCAGTACCAGAATACACAAGAACATATACTGTATTCTGTCATGTAAGATCATGAATAGTAAGTTTCACTCAATGCTTTATCACTTAAAACCTGTTTCCTTCAGAAAAATGAGAAACTCAACAAAATAATTTTATTGTTTTTCTTTTTTTTTTCTTATCAACATGTTGCAGTCACATATATTGAAGGACAAATTCTTCTCAGAAGACACACAGAAACAACTTACAGATACTGTTCTTGGGCACGTGATGACCCACAATGGCAAAAGGACAAGATATACGTATCAATCAGCAGAAACAAAGGCTTAAAGTAGCCCCTGCGTTTTGTGGTCCAGACTTTCCCTACAATACACACACAATAAAACAAGTTCACATGGGCGTTAGCAAAACGAAACCAATCTTACTCTCCGCTGCCAGTTTGCTGTGATGGCTTAAAAATGTGTGAAGGAATTTTTACATCCAATGGTTCCCAGATCTCAGGGTATATCAGGACTGCCTGGGAGGTTGGTACAATGCAAACTCTTGGCTCTCTCTCTCACATATTTGGTAGGTGTGTAGGAGTCCCAAAATTTGCAATTGAAACAGGTCCCCCGATTCTGATGCTGGGGGTCGGAGGGTCTCCAGACCATGTTTTGAGAAATGCTGAATGAGACACTATCCATGAGAAGATATAGCCCCAACCCTTGGACATAATAAATTTTTACCCTAAAGCCAATTTCACTTCTAATTTGACAGCTGCCACCAGTTGTACTGTAATTAGATTAGCTGGCCAAGGGCAGGTGTGGTAGGGCTGGGACAAAACATTTCTCACACGGTCCATGCATGGAAGCTCCTTCATGCCTTTGCTTGTGTCAGACGCTTGTGGGGACACCTGAAGCACCCCATGCACTTTCATTCCATGTACTCTTTTCCAAGGAGGGAAAGGTCATTTGAAGAGTAAATCACTTGCCTTCCTCAACCAGAATCCCTGGGGAGATCCAGCAAGTATTTTTTTAGAGCGTGGCACTCTGCCCAGGCCCAGAGGTGCTCTCCTAGTTGGGGCCTGGACAAGGCTTGACAGTCTGGGCCAAAGCTGGAATGGGTTTCTGAAAGCCAGTATTGGACCACTTGTGACGGAGACCTGCCAAATCATGTGTCAGGAATGTCTAGTTCCTTCCCCGTGAAGAGTGGCAGTGTTTAATGAGAAAACACAGTTCTGAAAATTGAGACATTCCCTGTATTTATCTATATTCATTAAAACTGGAACAAAACCCCAGGAAACACAGACACCTCCTGTCATCGACGCTTCACCTTTTCCCTGTGTTTATTTAATATACATGCCATGGAAGCTAATCTACAAGGACATAGCACGTGGCAGCATCTGCCAGGCCACTGTCCCCTCTCTTCTTGTCCTGCAGGATGCTAAGCAATGGGAGGAGAGGCGTGGGGGTGGCAAACTAAACAAAACCTTTAAAAACAAGATTCTGGCTGGGACTTCCACGGCGCAGATTACCAAGCGGATAGGCATTTTATTTTGCTAAATGAAAGGGCTAGTTTATATCTCCCCTGGATCACTTTCTAACCTTACTGCAGTGGAAACATTCTCGGAGAGAAAGGCTTTCTTGTTTGTTTGCCCTTTCTATTGCCACTGGTCGTCCCACTCGTCGAACTTAGGCAGCGATCTGCTGCTTCTGCTTGGGGACCAGGCCAGCTAGCAAATGCCTCGAGGAGGTCACCAACACCAATATTTCACTAGATCACAGTCAACCCAGAAGCCCTCTGTAGGGTCATGTTTAAAGCAAGACCACGTTGCCAGTCCATCTTTTGTGGATGCAAATGGTTCGTTGCACTGGCTTCTCTAGGCAGGGAACCACATCTAACCCAAACCGTATGAATTCTATAGACTGGTCTTTAGTTTGTTTGTTTGGGGTTTCGTTTGTGCGGGTAAGCATCTAGCAGGAGTTTTCCTTGGAAAGGAAGCCATGAAAAGATGGCTCCCCAAGAACCACAAGGAATCCCCTACACCTGGTCTATGGTTGATCCTCTCTTAAAATCAAACCCCATGATTTCCTTCTCATAAAATAAAGGTAAGGCGGTGGGGCATGGCCAGTGTCTGCGCCTCGGTGCTGACTCTGCTTTTCTTACTTTCCTCCTGCCTCTGGCAGCAGCTGTGTGGCAGAAACAGACCAACCAAAGCGTTTGCATCCCAATTCTCCTTCTACCCACAGGACTGTTGGCAAGTTTCTGGGCTGTTGTGAGCCTGCTTTCCTCAACTGATAAAAGAGGCATGGATAAGACCTCAAAGGACTTGGGGGTGAATTTGGTGAGATAAGTAATAAGAAAGGGACTGAAAGGATGGTTCTTCCTTTTTGTTTGTCCTTTTTCCACGGAAAGGGGAAAGATTCAGGGATGGGAGGGAAGTGTGGTTGTTCACTTGGTACTTGGAAAATCTCTTCATTAGTGAAATTTTAGGGTGTCCTCAGTCCAGCCCACAGCGATAGTGACACTTCAGTTGTCTACCTGCCGCTGCCTGTCTCGATCTGAGTGCACTGCACACAGTCCAGCACGGGCCTTCCACACAATGACAGTGACAATGAACCATTTCCCGCATAGAGGAACACAGAAATGGTTCTCCCTAAAGTGATCTAATTTCACAGGAACATTCTTGGTACATATTTTAAATGCAAATGAAAAGCAACCTTTAAAATAGTCATTTTAGAGTTCCGTAGATGGGACTTTAAAGGTCTGCCACGTCTTTGAAATTACATGAATGATTCTGTGTACTGTGTGCAGAAAAAAGTTTCCAAAGAGAGCCTCTATAGCTGCACTTCCAATAAAAATACAATGTGCACCATAGATGTAATGTAAAATTTTCTAGTAGCTACACTAAAAAAAGTAATTAAATTCTAACAACCCATTTTCTTTAACCCAATAGATCCAAAACATTACCATTTGGACATTCATCATTTGAACATATCATTGACAAATATTATCATTGAATATTACCATTTAATCAGTCTAAAAATTGTTAGTGAGATATTTTGCATTCCTTTCTCTTTTCTTACTAAGTTCACATTCTAGTGTGCATCTTGATTCAGATTCACGCTATTTCAGGTGGTAAATGGCCACATGTGGCTAGTGGATCCCCTATTGAACACTGCATGTCTATAGCTTTTTTCAGATTTCCACCTCCCATTGATAACTAGTAGTGGCACAACATAATAGTGAACAGTAAGAGAGTATCATTGGAAACCCCAAACCCAAGTTCTTGGTATTCCCAAAACCAATTCAAAAGTCCCCTTATGAACTCAAAGGGGCTTTCAGATCAATGATTTCACCAGCTCTTCATCACACCCCATTATGGAGACAAGGCAGATGTCATTTCCTCATATTATAGCTGAGAAAACTAAGGCTTAACCATATGAGATAATTATCCCAAAGTCAAACAGCTAGAGGTTGGGAGGTTAGGAATTTGAGCTGGGTCTTGGGACTCTAAATCCCTGGTCTTGCTGAGAAAGAGCCAGCTGCCTCCCTCTGTCATCACACTCCCTGCTGTGGAAGCAACTCTTGTTTGCATTGCCCACCAAATTACAAGGTCCAAGAGGCCAGGAACTGCTAGACCTCCTGTCTCAGCATCTAACACAGTGCCTGGCACAGAGCAGGCACACGGTTCCTACCTGATGAATTAAAATTCAACTGAATCAAAAGGGTGATCCACACCAGACACCCTTATCGTCAACGCTCAAATCACTCCATCTTTGGGAAATTTGGTGAAGCCAAAACCAGAAAAACCACCTACATGCCATGATCCTGAGTTGCTTTGTTCACCTTTTGACTCCCCCTCCTTTTCCAGCACACAAAATATATCTTGGGGTGCTTTTCTGGGCAAATAGCTGTTGTAAGGCTCACTTCACAGTTTGTAATGGAAATTTACATCTTCATTGAAAAATGTATCTTGAAAGTAGATTCAGTCTGACTTGCGAATTGGATGCCAACCTGCATCCACACCAAACCACCTAAAGGAACCCAGGGACCACCCGTGAGGCTAGTGACGCTATAGCATAAGGAAAACGCCTCATTGGCCCTCCACCTTGCTCTGTTGGGTTGAATCATAGACCTGCAAGAGGGGCAAAATCCCTGGCAAGCAATGTCAGAGGATGTCTGGGAACCTTGATGGAGACACAGCCCTGTTCCCAGCCACCCCTGCACAATCTCCAGCGGGCCCCTGGCTTGCGGCTACCCCCGTCAGCACTGGCATTCTCCACTGAAGGTCTCTTGCCTTCCTGTGTGGCAGCCTGGCCTCCCACGTCTGGGTTACTGTGCCAGGGCTTCATGGAGGCCTAAGCCAGGTGCTGAGAGCTGCTATCTGAGAGCTGCAGGTGTTAGGATGTTGGAGCAAGGCCGAGATCCAGGACCAACGCTCCGTGCCCCATGCCTTCATCAGCTGCATCTTGCCAGCTTGCCACTGGGCACTGATGAGGAATTTAGAGCAGGGGATACAAGCAAAAGCTTATTCTGAACTTTTATGAGCTCCTCAAATCTGATTGGCAGCCACAGCATAGCTCAGGACCCCACATGTGTCCCTACAAATGCAAACTGGGGGCCTGCTGAGTCCCGTGTTATTTCTGTCATATGCATCTTGTTCTTGTAATGCTTCCCCATGAATTAGTTTTCCTGGAAAACACCCAAAGTCATATGCAGCTTTCGCTTGAAATAATAATTTTTAAAGCTTTGTTAAGTGAACAAACTGAGCTAAGTGAAAGATTTAAGAAATTATTCGGTTAATCATCAAGTGTCTCCTGCTCCTGCTCGTTGAAGTTCTTAGCACTAGAGATGCGAAGGTGATTAAACCAGAGTCTCTTGTAGAGTTTACATCTAGTGGTGGCGGGGGTGGGGGGAAGGGAGGGTGAAGGGACAGAAAAGTAAATAAGAAAACAAATCAATAAATAACATCACTCTGATAGCCCTAAATGCTATTAAAATGGGTGATAGGGACACAGAATCGTGGTGGGGTAAGGAAGACCACTCAGAAGGGTGGTCTGAGAAGGGCTTTCAGAAGAGGTGACATTAAGGTTGTGTAATGAATGTCTAGAAGCAACCAGACACATGAAAGTCTGGGGAAGAGTGTGTTGAACAGAAGGAATGGCTGAGGTAGGAATGAGCTTGCAGCGTTGGGAGAGGCCCATGGGGCTGGAGCGTGGTGAGCAAGGAGGAGAGTAGTGAAGAAGGACACTTGGGGGGTCATGAGGGACCCAGAAGGAAAGCAAGAGTTGTGGTGGCTGCCCTGAAGGACCCGTCAGTCCAGAGAAGGACCAGGCCCAGAATATCTAGAACTTAGGTCAGCGTGAGTTAATTTTTACAACATAGTTTAAATTAAAGGATGAGACAGCAGCAGGTGAGAAGAAGTCATTCCCTCTTAGGAGATGGGAGGATTCAAAGGGGTAGCAGTGATGGCCAGGCCTGAGGCTTCGGGTAGAACTCATCTTGAGTTCTGTCCCCAGTTAACTTGAATTTCTCAGCCACTTCATGAGATGACTCTGATACCAAATAACCAATCTCAATCTCCCCATCCCCACGGAGGGCACAATCAATGTCTTCTAGAACCTTGTACACTGTCCATGGGGTATGCAGCCAACCTTTCCAGGGAACAGCACATGGGCTTCCAGGTGGGTAAGACGAGCAGGAAGACATCTGATTTCTTTGACACAGGACAATCAGAAGATGCCACAGAGGGGAAAGCCTTCTTTCCTGGTTAGATACTAAGAGACACAGCCTGGGTGAAGCCCACCTTGGCAAAATTGCAAAGCCCTCCTAGTTTGCAGAGCAGTTCAGAACTGCACAGGACCTCACCCAGCATTCGGTCGAGGCTCTTCAGCCTCACCACGGAAGGGAAATGCCTCATTGGCCCTCTACCTTGCTCTGTTGGGTTGCATCACACAGACCTGCAAGAGTGGCAAAATCCCTGGCAAGCAATGGATTCTAGCGGCAGGATGTCAGAAATGCACTTTCCAGCCTCATGATCTCATGAACCACAGCCTGCATTTTCACAAGATCACCAGGTGATTCATGTGCATATTTCATTTTGATAAACACTGTTCCAGAGGTTCTTAACCTTCAATGAGTAACAAAATCACCAATGTAGTTTTAAAAAGTACTATACGAATCCCTGGGCTCTGCCCCAGGGATTCAGTTTAAATTTTTGTGAGATGAGCCCAGATAATGTTTATGCTATTGGCTTTTTTTTAAAGGTCCCTGCAGGGCCAGGGTGGCTGGGGTTGACCATCTTTGATGTAATCATAATCCTTATTTTATAGATGTGAAGCTCAGGCTCAATAAATTGAGATGCATATCCTGTTAAAATGCTGGCATCTTGTTAAAAAGTAGAAACTGGGGTGGGCTTGTGAGATTCTGTATTTCTGACACTGGTTCTTGGACCACTATGAATAACAGGTGTAATGGCTAATTTTCTATGTCCTCTTGGCTGGGCCAGGGGGTGTCTAGATAGCTGGTGAAACATTATTCTGGATCTGAGGGAGGTTTCAGATGGGATTAACATTTAAATTCGTGGACTTTGAGTAAGCAGATTGCTCTCCATAACGTGGGTGGGCCTTATCCAAACAGTTGAAGACCTGAATAGAACAAAGACCAGCCTCCCCCGAGAGAGAGAATTCTCTTTGGGCTCAACCTGGAACATTGTCTCTCCAAGGTCTCCAGGGTCTCCAGCCCACCAGCCTCTCTGAAGATTTTTGACATCTCAGCCTTCATAATCCTGTGAGCCAAATCCTTATATCAAATCTTATAAAACATTTCTTATAATAAATACATACACACATACAAATATTATATAAGATTTATAGAAATCTTATAATAAATAAGATATATAGATGTAGCCTGTAAAAATGAATTATTATAAAGAATAATTATAAGATTTATGTAAGTTAAAAGTATAAATATATATATGTATATCTATGGATATACATATATATATACACATACACACACACACACACCAGGGGTACCCAAAAAATGTATTCAAGTGGACACTTTGGTCAACGTTGCTCAAGCAGTTAGTGCGCTGTAATCAGAAGTGTCTGACGCTGATGGTAACCACTTTGAGCACCCCTTTCAATTGCAGAAGTCAAACGTGACTTGTAGTCATCTTTTGTTACCGGTATATATTGAGTACTACAATTTTAATAGTTTTTTCCTTTCTTAAAATGTATATACATTTTTTTGGCACCATATATATAAACACATATATCCTATTTGTCCTGTTTCTCTAGGTTGACTGATAGAGCAGGGTTGCAGAGTGCTTTGTTGAGGTTCCAATTCCTGCCACAGTGGAGAATTCACATGAACCATTACCTGTCTCCCCAAAAGGAACCCAATTAAGACAGGAAACCCAAAATTCAGGAACCAAAGGAAAACCTATGAGAACACTGGAAGAACAACTATGTGTGTTGGTGGGGGAGAGAGGTTGCACCAGGAGCAAGGGCAGCAGCTGGTGCCACTGTAGGAGGACAAAGCAGGAAATTCAGCCTGAGTTCTGCTCTTCTTTCCTACAACTGCCTTGGGACAATCCAGAGCTGCCCTCTCCCTTTAGAAATTGGCAGTAATGGCCCAGACTTGTGCAGGAGAAAAATCGGGGCTGTCAAGAAGCTCTGTTCCAGTGAAACATTTCTGAACACCAGTGAAGGCCCAGTAGCTTCTGCATTCCCTGCTCTCCCAGCCCTGGGGCTGGTTGATGATAATCTGTGAGTGCTTCTTCCCAGGGCTGCTTCCCCGTGAGAATCTGGAGGGGAAGGCTTTGGCCTCAAGAGTTGTTTGGTGGGTAATACCAAACGGGGTTGTCCTATTTGGGGCTCTCCCCTGGGCCTGCCCCTTTTCTCACCTTGCTCAACATAGGAATATAAAACAAAAATAGGGAGAAATACAAGGTATGAAAATTATATAATGGAAATAAATAATACAACAAGTGGGCTACATGGTTGAATAGATACAGTGAAAAATGAATTGATGAGTTGGAAAATCAGATTGAGGAATTCTCCAGAAAGAAAGTAGGGAAAGATTCAGAATTAGAAACTAAAAAAGTTAAGAAATTTGAGGTACCAGCATCCAGACAACAGGAGTCACAGAATAGAAAACATAAAAATAAAAATGGAGAGAAGGAAATATTTGAAGAGTTCATGGAGATAAATTTCCCAGAATTAAAAAAGACAAATAATTTCAAATTAAAAGGGCGCATGGAATTGCAAAAAGAAAGGGAAAATCCAACACTTAAACATGTTAGAATGAAATTTAAGAATACCGAACTTAAAGAGAAAATTTTGAAAGCTCTCTAAAAGAGTATATCACCAGCAAAGGAAAAAAATCAAATGACTATCACATTTTTAAACCACAGCAATGAATGAAAAAAGATAATGGAGTATTGGATTTGAAGCATTGAAAGAATTACTTTGAACCTTGAATTCCATTTCTGGCAAGATTGTCATTCAAATATGAGGGTGTAATAAAAGTATTCTAAAGCATATAAGGCTTGAGGAAGTTAGCCATGCTAAGACTCACATTAAAAACACTTTTTGAAGAAGTAATACTAAAATAAGAAAAACAAATCCAGAAGAAGCTGCAAGAAATATATGCAGGGGGAATTATATATCTTAGAAATTTTTTGTTATGGATATTAACATGGGAAGATATGTTCAAAGAATATGTAGCCATGCTAAAGCTATCTTGGAAGAGAAAATATAGATATAAAATTTTCTAAATTACTGTGGGGACACAGCAGGAGTGCAGTTTCCAGGCTCTCAGCCTGGAAAAGGTGCTAGCTCAGGTAGTAAATAGCCATCAACTGTGATTGGATGGCCATCAGCTGTGGCTAGTTGGCCGTCAGCTGTAACCAGTGAGCCATTGGCCACTAATATAACTGCTGTGGCTATGCTAGCAGAAAATGGGGGCTAGCAAGGAGATGGTGGCTGAGCTAGCAAGAGAGGATTACAGTTAGCACAGCGTATTGCAGCTAGCAAGTGAGGTTGGTTGGCAGAGACAAGTGGACGGCGGGTTGCGGATCGTGTGGCTCCTGCCTCCTGTTTCTCCAACCCAGCGGCCAGCGAGACTATAGTGGTATGACTCCCCTACCTATGGCTCCGTGGGTGTTCCTTTTTGGCCTAGCCACATCCTGTGTTCTTATATGGGGAGCAGGACTAGAGACCCTGCAGGCCACCCCGCGTGACAATAACAGAAACAGAAAATTTTAATCTTTTAGTTAAAATTAAAATTAAGAAGATAGAAACAAGTTTAAATACATCACATAAATGTAAAGACCTAAATTTGCCAATTAAAAGGCAGAAATTGTCAGATTGGATTTAAAAAAAAACAAAATCCATGTAACATATTATTTGTACAATATATTTAAAGCATTAAAAACATGGAAAGGTTAAAAGTAAAATAATGAAAAACGATATTAGACATATGTCATATGAATTGTACTTTAGAGGAAATATACTTTAAGAGAAAAAGCATAATTAGGGCTAGAGAGGAACATTCAATAATGACTAAAGGGTTTGTTCTCCAAGAAGACATAATTCTAAATATGAGGGCATCTAATTAACCAGCCTCAAAATACATAAAACAAAAATCAATAGAAATACGTGGGAAAATTAGCAAATCCATTCTCATAGAGGGAGATTTCAATTATTGATAAGTTTCAAGTATTGAACGGTCAGACAGACAAAAAGCAACACAATTAACAAGTTTGACCTAATGGCCAACATAGAATTCTGCACCCAAGAGTTAGAAAATGCACAGCCTTCTCACACATTCATGACACTTTTTTTTAATCTGGTAAGTAATGGAGGTTTTAGTTGGGTTTCCAGATACCCAGATAAAGACTACATTTCCCAGCTTCCCTTGCTTCTAGGTGTGCCCATGTGACTAACAGCCAGCCAGTGGGATGTGAATGGAAGCGATGTAAGCAACTTCTGGATCATGCCCTTACAGAGCATCCTGCCTCAATCAGGAAATGGCTGGGAGCCATCTTAGATCACGCAAAAGGGGGCACCGCCCTGGCGATGGCAAAGCAATAAGACAGAAGGAGGCGGGTCCCGGACATCAGGGTTGTTAGATTGCTTATTCTCAGATTATTTCATGAGAAATAAAGAAAATTCTATCTCACTTAAATCTCTTCTTGAAGTGACATGAGTCCCTTTTAGTTTTGTCACCCTCATGACCCCTAGCAGAGCATATATGAAACTGAAGAAAGCTAAAGCAGTGTACACCGGCCTGACCCCGGAAAGAGAAGACACTGATAAGAATGATGGATGGGAAACAGCTTTTGACTTGCAGCAAAAGCCTGGAGATTTTGAAGGGAGACCTGAATGTGATCAGAATCATCTGCCAGTCAGTTCTGGGACACTGATCATATATGCAGCATCTGGTGCAAGGAGCCCTGCCCACCCTCGTCTCCACAGAGGGCAGAGAAATAAAGAGGAACTAGCAGAGGAAATACACATTCCACTCATGTGAAGGAAGTGACAGCAACTGGTGCCAGAGGCCAGCCGTTACCTTACAGGGGGCAGGCTCGTTGTGCCAAACCCATATTTGTTTTAAGACTGGATTGGAGGCAAAAGTGCTACTTTGTAAAAATATCTGGTTTCTGAAGGCAACAGAAAAACTGAGAGGCAGGTGGCAAGCGTAGGCCACAGTGAAAAAAAATCATATCCCTTTGTCACAAATCGCTGAAGACTGGCAGACACAAACTGAGAAGAACGGAAGATGGTGAATGACTCAGAGGCGAAAAACTTTCTGTGGTCACCTCTACAGACTCAGGGAGCCACCATGTACTGTGAAGCCAAAGTTTCAGTGTCCTTCTGGAGAGCCCCAGCACTCTATAAGGTCATGAGTAAGTGCCGGGAGTTCTAGAAGCACAGTCAACATATGCAGTGGAAAAGTACCAGTCGTAGATGGTCGCACCAAAGTTTCTTTCCAGGTATTTCCTCAACAGGCGGGTATGCCCCACCCACCACAGGGAAGGGGAGAGGCTGAGGATAAGCACATGTGGCGGCCCAAGGGTGTGGGCCTGTGTGACAAAGTTCCAGCAGCTGAAGACGTCTTTGGCACCCTCTCTTCTCTCTCCTGGTAGCCATTCCCACCACCAAGAACTTCTCCACCTTGTCCCCTTCTTCCGTCACCCAAGGCACCCAATGCTGCTGTGCTCCAAACCACTTCCAGAACATTCTTTCCGAGCCTTCCCCTGAGTCCCATCGTCCCACACTATAAAGGCACATGGATCCTCCTGCATGTCTGGGAAGGCAGCCTATTCAAAACAGTTCACTCGGAGCCATGAAAAGTCCGCAGCAGCTCCACTTTCCCAGGGCTAGCCACAGTTTAAAATGGAGCCCCCAAAGCACAAAGGAATGTCCAAGGCAGTGCAGTGCCTGAGCCCCGGGAAGGCATCCAAATGCCCCCTGGAACTTTACGAAGTACAGACTTGGTATTTCCACTCTACACGGGGGTAAACAGAATACCCAGGAAAGGGGGGGGGGCTGGGAATGGGCAGCTTTCAACCTTTTGTTTAAAAGATTCTGATGCCTGCCAAGGCCGAGAACCAGGGCTCAGGGGCACTGTCCAAGAGACACTTTGGAGCTCCAAGTTCACTAAACCACAAGGTGTGAAGAACTAAAACGAGAGTGAAAAGATACCAAGAAATACATGTTGTTCGTTCCCTCCTCACCCATCTCCCAGGTGGCCCTGCGCCTCCCACAGCCCCCTGGGGTATGCAGTCCAGCTGTTGGGTTTGGAAAGAAAAGGGGAGAAGCGAAAGGATAAAGGAGAAGCACGGCTGATGCCTGCAAAGCCATCTCCATATGCACCTCTCTGCGTCTTCTCCCTCCCCAGAGACAGACAATAAATGGCTATAAATAAGTAGCAGCTATTAATAATTTCCTTAGTGATTAGGGTAATATTTAATCTCTCCTTGTCAACCAGAATGGGCTGTGGACAAAGGATTTCTGATTTATTATAGTCATCACTGCCTAGTGTTTTTCCCTCCCCGCCCCCCCAAAAAAAGGTACTTTCATTTCACTTTTATTAGTGAAGTGCAGACTCTCGAATTTCTTGGCAAACCTAATCTCAATCAATATTTGTATTTACTATTGGACCCCAGCTTCTAAGTCTTCTAAAACCCAGCAGATTATGGTCCTTCCGATTAAGGGCCTTAATTAGGTCACTAATAGGCCTTCCCTGTTTGAGGGCATGATCCTGAACAAGTACAAAAAAGTTATCATCCTCAAAGGCACTTTTCATTGACTTACTCCCTGAACTTGGCTGTGGCCCCCATCGTGACTCAAATTAAATTGAAACCAGATTTCCCATCAAGGCTCTCCACCATCAGCCCTCCTCTGCCTGACAGCCTCTTCTTGTAGCCCCTCCCTGCAAAAGATCTCCCCCTTCCCTCTTCCTGGAATCTTCTTCTCCTCCCTGTGCTATCTCATGAGCTCTCGTTGATCCTTTAAGATGGAGACCTACACCCTTTCCCGCTTTCTCTCTAGGAAGCCTTCCACCTTCTCTAACAGGGTTTGCTTCATCTTCCTCTGAGCCTTCCTCTACCAGAGCTCAGACTAATTGTCCTGAAAAATCTGTGCCTCCACACTCCAGACTTTGAACTCCTCAAGTGCCAGAGATGGGGGCCGGGTGTCTCTGTATGTCCAATGTGCTGCACAAATCCTGCCCATGGCAGGTGGTCAATAAATGGGTGAATTGAATGAGTGAATAAATAAAACAAGCCCACTCATACAACACTCTCCCTCTCCTCCATCTTTCTCCACTTTCCTTCTTTTGGCCTAGAAGGAAAAGGGGAGAAGCGAAAGGATAGAGGAGAAGCATGGTGCATGCCTGTCAAAGCCATCTCCATACGCACCTCTCTGCATCTTCTCCCTCTGAAACCACATACCTACTGTGAGGGCCAGGAAGGCGTCCATTCTGTTCCCTGTTTTATCTCCAACACCTAGAACCATGCTGGGTGCTCAATAGATATCTGTTGACTCTATGAACCAATCCTTCAAACTTTCTGCTCAAAATTCACCTCCTCTACCCAGCTCTCTCCATTCCCCACACGACTGTCCCCCTCAGCCCCCCCTCCTGCTTTCACATACCGCTGGCATGACTAACTCAAACATGACAGAAGAAGCAAGAGGCCTGGGGAAATCAATCACTTCAGGAGCTTCCTGTCCAAAAATGAATATGACCTGATCATCCATCAAATTACCACTGAAGCAAGACCAAGGTGGGTGCCAGAATGAAAAGCCACCTTCTGTAAGTCTCTATTTGTTACACCATGCTGCCTTGATCAGGAATTTTCATGCAAGTATACTGGTTTGGAGCTTAGGCAACTTCTTCTCAGTGTGATGCAATCCAGAAACTGACTGTGGACTTATTTTGGTACAAGGTACAAAAAATAGAAGAAAACTGGAGTCTGCCATGGAAACTTTATGCATAACTATTAGTTATTGTTATTAATCAGGTTAACTATTCAAGTAGGTGGAAGAACAAGGTATGCTGCTCTGTGGTTGACAGAGAATTGCTGTTTCCATCACTCATCCATCCCTAAGTTTTCAAGAATTAGAACACACTGAAATACACGTTACGGTAAAAATCTATTGAACGGGATCCAATCTTTTTTTGTGGTTTCTGGATCTAGGTGGCCCCAGGCTTGCTACGAGCAGCAATATCTTTTTATGAAAGGTGTAGACGTCCTGCGGTTAAGAACCTGTTTGAAAGAGTACCGCTTGCTGGGCACACATTGCCCCTGCACACACTGGGTCGCGCTGTGCCTCAGTGCCCACCCTGTCATGATTTCACAGTAATACATTCCAGTGACCCCTCTTAACTGTCCTGTTTGTTCATAAAACCAGCCGCTGAACTACTCATCCAGCTCTCCCACCCCCAAACTCCATCTTGCAAATTCCTGTGGGAACACAATTGTTTTACTTTAATCTTAATCTTTTAATTCCCTTCTCCCTCTATTTGTGTTTCTGAAGGTTGGAGTTAGTTATAAAGGACTTTGAGCATACCCAACAAGCCATAGCTTTCAGAAAAAAAGTGCTAGAGGGCCATTGTACCACAGGGTAAAATGGCAATAAAAGGCTTGTGCTTGGAGCTTAGGCTAATCCTTTTAAAAGCACCTGAATTTTGAGCAGTGCACTAGGACACAGGTGAAAAAGCTGATCTGACCATCTGTATCCAGAGAGACAGGTGGGAAAAAAACGGAAGCTCAAACTAATCAGACCTTGTTGTTAGGCCTGTAGTCCATGATAGATGTGTCACAACATGGCTGGCATGGTGTCTCTAATAATAACATCAGTAACAATAACGATAACGGCTGCCATTCCATGAGGTAGGCTTTATTATCCCCCTTTGCAGATGAAAAAACTGAGGCTCAACAGGTGTACAGGTTGTACATGGCCAGGAAGGAGAAAGCTAATAAGTAAGCCTGCTGGTACTCAGACCCATCTGTGTGATGCCCAAGTTAATTCTCTTAGTTACTCCGTTCAGCTGAGGGCATTTCCAGCCCTGTTCTGCACATGCTCGTGCGCAGACACACACCCCAGTGTTTTTTGGATATTTGTGATTATTTTGGGTGCCCAGCATCCCTGCACTGGGGGCATGCTCCATCTTATGGACAGACTTTGTGGGAGGCAAAGTGCAGAAGCAGAAAATGCTAACTGCTCCCTTTCCCTGCCAACCTTGCTGTTAGGACTCCAGTGTGTGGCCGGGGCTCAGCCCCTCCAGAGTCTAACTCAGGAGCAGTGATGGTGAGAAGCGGGGCCCACGAGAAGCCATTCCAGTGGCAGCCACAAAGGCATCCACACCGCAGGGCAGAGCCAGCAGGGCCCGAGTCCCAGTCGGGTGACGGATAGCTGCATGGGGTGCTGGCTACAGTCTTGGCTTCTTTCCATCCTGTCTTCAGCCTCCCATTTAGCTTTGTGAGCCTTGATGGCAACAGAAGATTGACAGATACACCAACCAAGGGCCACATCTCAGCACCAGGAGTGTTAGTGCCCAAGTATGTCACACCGGTGCCTGGGGTGGAAGGGCGCTGACCAACCCATGAGCCTCTGCAGTCACCGCCTTAACTCCACCTGCGGTCAAACTGAGAACAGTGCTCGACAACCTTTCCAAGTAGAACAACCCAGTGTAATGTCCACATAGCCGGACGATCGGCTCTAATGTGTCTTTTGGAGCAAAAATTAATACAAGACCTGGTCTTATTTTACTATAAGACCGGGTATAATATAATATAATATAATATAATATAATATAATATAATATAATATAATATAATATAATATAATATAATATAATATAATACTGGGTCTTGTTTTACTATAAGACCAGGTCTCACATAATATAATATATAACCCTAATATAAGACCAGGTAGAATACAATATAATAAATATAATATAATATAATAAATATAATAATAATATAATATAATATAATATAATATAATATAATACCAGGATGTATATTAGTTTTTGCTCCAAAAGACGCGTTAGAGATGATTGTTCTGCTAGGTCTTATTTTCGGGAAACACAGTATCAGTTTGCTAGGGCTGCCATAATAAAATTCCACCGACTGGGGGCGCTAAAACAATAGACATTTATTTTCTCAAAATTCTGGAGGCTGGAAGACCAAGACCAAGGGAACAGCAGGGTTTATTTCTCCTTAGGCCTCTCTCTTTGGTCTGTGGGCGGTTGTCTTCTGGCTGTATGCTTACATGGTCTTCCCTTTGTGAATGTCTGAGTCTTAATCTCCTCTTCCTATAGGGACACCAGTCACATTAGGGCCCACCCTGATGGCATCATTTCAACTTAATCCCCTCTTTAAAGATTCTCTCTCCAGTCACACTTGAGGGTTTATGGCTGTAACATATGGATTTGGAGGTGCAGGGACACAATTCAGCCCATAACAATGTCAAATCATTTTGTTTGTCCTCATTATACTTTAGTATATGTTAAATGTTAATACATGTTAAGTGAGGACATAGGAAATAGGATATATTAATAAAAATATTGAAGTTGGTATTTCATTCATCACAACACTCACATGTATTTGGAACTTGGACTTGAGAAAGTGGGAGTCCCATCATCCTGTAGACAACAGTTGGGGTACAGCCTCTACCAATGCTCCGGGCTCCCCAGGTCTGGGACCCAGCAGCTGGGACCTGGTGGCTGGGTGATGTTTTAAAGTCTGAGCTGGCTGCTGCCAGAGGGATGCATCTGAGAGGGAAAAGCACCTCCTCCCAGTCTGCCAGCCTGCCTGGCTATCCTGTGTGTCCCTGGCTCCTCACCGATTTTTAAAAAAAAAAAAACATGAACATTTAATTATCCTTAAACAGATTACTTGGTGTTTGTGGGATTGACTCCATGCTTACAGCCTGAGGCCATCCCATTCTGGGGTGGAGGGAGGAATCCTGAGGTCACCCTAAGGTCAGCAGCTGCTTGGAGCCAGATTCAGTCTTCCCTCCCCTGTAGAGGCCACACAGCAGATACACCCACCAGTCAGCAGGCCTGGCCCCTCAGCCACCTGAGCTGTTTTCCTACCACCTGAGCCTACGTTTAAATGGAAAAAAACGATTGCCAAAAGGGTATTGCTTTAAACTTAGGTGAAACAATGAACGTGTTCAGGACAAGAAAATGCTGGTAAATTCACTGATGACAAGTTCTTAGCTGAAAACATTAGCCATTACCACAAGTCTCTTTTCTTCTTAGTTTTAAATGCAATGCACAAATCCTCTCTTCCAAGCTTGGACAGTGGACACCATCCTTTTCCCCAGCAATAAATCACTCGTGAGAGAAATGCAGACTCCACCGTCCTGGGAACTCGGATACCCTTCCCAACACCAACCCTGCCCCTTACCCCTATCTTTTTGCAAATCAGTAGCCTCCACAAACTGTTCTTCTGTAAGGACATCAAATGTGTCATCGCTCAAGAAGCTTCTTCTGCCCAGAGGCCACATTAGGCTGAGAAATGAGACCTGAACTTGACTTCAGAAGAGCTGCATTCAGTGTCACTCAAGGCTGGCTTGGCTGACTGTGGGACTTTGGCCAAGTCACCGAGCGCTAGTCCCCAGCTCTCCAATGGCTATCACAGGATTTGCCCAGTCCTATAAGAAGGCTCTTATAAGAAGCAGACAAGATAATGCATGGGCAGGCAACCAGGAACACCATCGAGTTCTTCAAATGTTTGCAGCCTCTCTGTTTCCCCCCCTTTCCTGCCTCCCAAGGTCCTGAGTGTCCTACAAGGCCCATCTTAGTCTGGGGGGTGGGGGAAGCAGAGAGAGGGCTGGGGGCCTCAGCAGGGGGTCTGGGCTGCCTGCAGAGGTCAGCCTGGCTCAGTTCTGCTGTGGGAAAGGTCCACGACGCCACAGCTCGCAGGTCAGTTTCCTCCCCGGGTTGGAGGGATGCAGGCAGGAACCCTACCCAGATGTGCTATGATCCAGAGGGGTTTGAGCCATGAGAGGAGGAGAGGGTGCCCTAACAGAGCCCAAAATGGAATTAAGAGTCCAGTTTGGTGTCATCGTCTGGGTTTATTTGCATTGATACATGCCAAGGCTGTGGGGAGAATTCTGTTGAAATGAGAGTTTTGAGGCAGATTGGTTCTGTTGGTCTCAAGGACTGGATCTGAGCCCCATTGGAGAGGGAGAGAGAGAGATGCAAGAATTTCTATTTTTGAATAGATGGGGTGAGGCTGAGGCAATGGGTGCAACGTGAGTGACAATGGGTGTCTTAATCCATTTGTGCTACTACAAAAAAAATACCACAGATTGGGTGGCTTATAAATAACAGAAATGTATTTCTCACAGTTCTGGAGGCTGGAAGTTCAAGACCAGGGTGCCAGCATGTCTGGTGAAGTCCTCTTCCAGGTTGCAGATTAGTGCTCTTTCTGACAAGAGCACTAATCCCATTCAGGAGGGCTTCCCCCCCATGACCTAATCACCTCCCCAAGGCCCCACCTCCAAATACCACCACCTTGGGCATTAGGATTCCAACATGTGAATTTTGGGGGACACAAACATTCAGACCATAGCAATGGGTGACACCGATCCAGTCACAGATAAAACCATGCCACCCTGTTCTACGCAAGGACTGCAGCCTGGGTGCACGCTGGGCTCAGGCTTCCAGTTGGAAGCCCTTTGCACATAACACAAAATTCTGAAGCTCCCTTCTCCCTCAGATTTTAGTCAAGGCCTTCCTTGGGTGTCACCTCCTTCATGAAGCCTTTCTGGATCCCCCCCAAAGGTGAATCTCCATGAACACCCCCACTCCCGAATACCTGGCTCTCCCTCCTGAGAGGCCAAGCACAGAGCCTGAGGATGCAAGTTCTGATTCCAACCCATAACATGATTTTTGCACAAGTTACTTCTTTTTGGATATGGGGATAAGAGTTCTTGCCAGACCTACCTCTCAAGGTTGGCGATGAGGCTAGAATGGATAAAAAGCATAGAAAGGCTTTGCCTGCTATGACGACTCGGGCGAATGCCAAGTTTTACTAAGATCAGATATATGTTTCTTGGGACACATAGGTCTTTGTATACCTTTGTAATCCTCGTAATACTGAGCACTCAACCTGCTCGAAATCTTGGGCATCTTGTTTGATCCCCAAGGCATGTAGTCAACAAGCCCTAAGTCTTGAATCTAGAGTGCAAAGCCCCAGAAGGCAGGGAACCCCAGCAGGTGTGCCCTTGCATACTGGGTGTTATGGGCTAAATGGTGTCACCCAAATTCATGTGTTGAAGTCCTGACCCCCAGGACCTCAGAATGTGACCTTATTTGGAAATAGGGTCTTTGCAGATGTAATTCATTAAGATGAGGTCATAATGAAATAGGGTGGACCCCTACTCCAATATGACTGGAAATTTGGACACAGACGTGCACACAGGGAGAATGTCATGTGACAATGAAGGCAGAGATTGGGGTGATGTATCTAGCCAACGCACACCAAAGATTGCCAGCAAACCACCAGAAGCTAAGAGAAAGCATGGAATACATTCTCTCTGCCTTGCACGCCTCAGAAGAACCAACCCTGCCAACAATTTGATCTCAGGCAGCTAGTCTCTAGAACTGTGAGACAATTAATTTCCGTCGTTCAGTCCCTCTGTTTGTGGTACTTTGTTATACAGCCCTAGCAAACTAATACACCCGGTAAATCCTGCACCAGGATTCACCATATTCGCCAGACAAATAACTGGTTACTGAGTGAGGGGAACCCTGGGAAATACTCACCCAGGCTGTACCTCTAGGAGTGTGAGCTCTCTCGAAGAACTGCCTACACAATACCACAGCGTGTATGGTATGTGTGTGAGTGTGAGTGTGAGTGTGTGAGAGAGTATGTGTGTGTGTGTGTGTGTGTGTGTGTGTGTGTGTGTGTGTGTGTTTATGAGCAAGAGCAGGTGCAGGGATGGGGGCCTTGGAGCCAGGCCAACCTCAGAGACAAAAGGCTTCTCAGCCACTTCTCCCCACAACTCCGCTTCCACACAGGACACCGTCAAGCATCAAGCCAAACTACTTTTATGTACCTTCCCGTCAGCCCAGAGCAGAGAACTGAGGAGAAGGAAAGAAATGTTAATCCTTCCTAAGTTCCTCTCATTTCCTTTTCTTCTCCTCCTGCCCCTAAAATCCAGTGCCAAATGTCAACCTTGAGAATTGAGGTGAGCTGACATTTTCTTAGCAAGCAGTTCAGTTCTGGGCCATGCAGCAAAAAATAGACAACTGTCTTTTTCGTTGGCTTCAAAATAAAGTTGGCAAGACAAGACCACACACACAAAAAAACTAAAACCAGAAGACTATACTGACCCTTCCAGTATTTATACACTTTCCCCTCCCCAGATTAATATCTCCACGTATAAAATACTGTGCGGAATCCCTGCCAGGCCTACAGCAGAGCTTGGGAGATGGGACCAGCATTTACATGAAAACAAAGTACAAGCATGTTGGGGAATCTGAGTGGCACCGGCAACGTGCCCTCTGGCTTTGGAATCTGAGCCCAGCACAGGCCCCACAGGCGAGGAAAAGATGAAAACCCAGGCCTGGTGGTCGATCCCTGAACAGACAGCGAGGCTCTCACCAGAATGCTTGGGCAAGGGCCCGCGAAAATTATGCAGCCTCATGTGCCAGGCGGGGGCCACTCATGCGCCTGCATATTTTGGGCCTTTCCTCAGCCGATGGGGACTGTTTGCGTGGAATGACCTGGTGCCGCTGGGCCAGGGACAACTTTGTTTTTGAAAACATTGTTTCCTGTAATAGCTTCTGAAGAACTAAACACCAAAAATGGAATGCATCCAGGCGCCAGAAACTCTCCTGTCACATTCCCCAGTCCAAGATGATTCTCATCAGACATTACTGCCTCCTCAACCTCTTCCTGAGGTAGGTGCCCAGCTCCAAAGGTGCTTTGGGCCAGGCCTCCACATCCAGAATGGATAACATTCTTCAAATGACATCCTACCACGAAGGGCAGTCAGTGGTTTGGTCATCCGAGCAACTGTGAGATAAAAAATGCTGCCACGTGAACGAGGGCACCCAGGTATTATACATGTTCCCCTTGATTCCCTCACAGTGACCCAGACGTGGTGTTCTCCTGGGACTTTTATACTTGTGTAAGAGGAGAGGAAACAGAGATAAGGGCCCAAGGTCACACCACCAGACTGAGGGATCTTTGACCCCACATTCTTTCCGCCCCTCTAGACCACTGTGAGTAAACAATGCATCGACTTAAACTCAATCGAGTGTGTTACATAGAAATGAGTTATCATGGGTTTCGTGTGAGATATTATGAGTTATGGTCATGTGTCTGAATATAAACTGGGATGCCTCTTCCTCTCCCCTAACAGACAATGAGCTGTTCCTTGAGGATCAAAGAGCTATAACAGCCAGCCCACTGTGCACTGGGAGAGAAGGGGGTGGAGGAGAGAGGGAGGGAGAAGAGAGGTGTCTATGACCAGAGCAAACCCAAAGGGACCAGCAGGCCCATTACAGCAAGCAGGGAGTTGCCAGATGACATGGGTTAGGAAAGAAAGACACCCCCTCCCCCGAATGACTCCTTAGCCAGAAGAACCAGCCAAGAGGCAGCAAGGAGAAGGACTTCATTCAGATCAAGTCCAGGAACCGCAGGGACTGACCCCAATGTGTCCAGAGCTGTCCTCTGCCCCCATGACTGCCCCAGAGGTTCTGGTCAACTTCATCCCAGTGTCCTCACTGCCAAGGTCAACACTATGGTTCTGGGAGACCTGCCTGAATGAGTGGCCGTGGTGACCCACCAGGAAAAGTCACTGAGGGGACCACAGCAGGTGACCTGCTGGCTGCTCTCAGAGCCTCCAGCCATAGCAGGAAAGACAGCAGCTGGCTGGCCCAGGCCAACCCAGTCCTGACCCAGGAGAGGTTATTGTATCTAATAAACCAAGTGTTCAAACACTACCTAGGAGAAATTGGAATTCTTATATATTGCTGGTGGGAATACAAAATGGTGCAGCCACTGTGAAAAACAGTTTGGCAGCTCATCAAGTTAAATACAGAATTACCATATGACCCAGCAATTCCACTCCTAGGTATATACCCCAAAGAACTGAAGGTAAGTGTTCAAACAAAAATTTATACAAAATTATTCATAGTAGTATTATTCACAATACCCAAAAGATGGAAACAACCCCCAATGGTCTACCAACGAACAAATAGATAAACAAAATGTGGCATATCCATACAATGGAATATTGTTTGGCCTTAAAAAGGAAAGAAACATTGACACATGCTGCAACAGGATGAACCTTGAAAAATTATGCTTCGTGAAAGGAGCCAGACACAAAAGGCCCCATATTGTATGATTCCATTTATATGAAATGTCCAGAATAGGCAAATCCATAGTGACAGAAAGAGATTTATAGTTGCCAGGGGTTGTGGGGGACAAAAATGGTGAGTTACTGCTTGATAGGTACCAGGCTTCTGTCTGAGGTGAAAAATTCCGGAACTAGAATGTACTTAATACCACTGAATTGTACTCTCTGAAACGGTTAAAATTATAAAGTAAGTTCATGCTGTGTGTATTTTACCACAACTGGAAAAAAGATAAAGGAAACTGGAAAAAAAAGTTATCCAGTAATTTTCTGAGTTTACAATATTTGATTTCTTGAAAAGAAACTTGATCCACAACAAATTAAATGCACAGTTCCAAGCTTTGAGTCATTCTATGATGTCAGTTTTGCCTCATCTGGAAACAACATCACATTTTCAGGCTCTGTGCTGGAGAGACGGGTGCTGCAGTAGAAGGACAATCCTTGTGAACGCGTCCAAATCGCTGTCCAGGGAAATCCCTTAGCTTGCCGGGTACGCGTCCTCAGATTTCCCCTCATCCTTACATCTACACTGTCAGAGAGACGAGGTGGGCCTATGGTTCTTTCCTTCTTACAGAAGAAGAAACTGAGACTCATGGAGAGGAAGAGCACTGACTCTCAAAGGCCATCCAGCCTCAGGAGCAGCAACCTCTGGATGCCGGGTTCAGCACATGCATGCGCGCGCGCCCACACACACACACACACACACACACACACACACACACACACACGCACACACACACCTTGCTGCCTCTTTATAAGGCATCTCAGGCCCCAAGCCTTGGCATCCCTGACAGAGGACCCAAAGGTGGCGGGGGAGTGGTGAGGAAACGAAGTACAGCTCAGGGTCTTAAAACAAATATCGATTTTTTCTTCCCCTCCCCCCGCAAGAAACGTCACTTGGTCAAGTCCTTTCAAAAAAATCTCAAGAACCCAAGCACTCTTAGATTGACATCTGTGTGTGCAAGTAAGTGTAGTGGGTAGAATTTTGTTTCCCAAAAAGATATGCTAAAGTCTTCGGTTTATTTGGAAATAGGGTCTTTGCAGATGTCACCAAGTTAAAATGGGGTCATACTGAATTAGGGTGAACCCTAACCCAATGACTGGTGGTGTCCATATAAGAAGAGGGACATTTGGACACAGAGACACAGGGAAGAAGGCATGTGATGAAAGAGAGAGAGCTTGGAGTGATGCAGCTATAAGCTAAGAAAGGCAAAGGATTGCAGGTAACCGTCAGAAGCCGGGAAGAGCCAAGCTAGGATTCTTCCCTAGAACCTTTGTCAGGAACCTTGATTCAGACGTATACTTTCTAGAACTATGAGAGAATAAATATCCATTGTGTTAAGTTGCTCGGTTTTAAAAAATTTTTATGGTAGCTCTAGAAAATTAAGGTAGTAAAGAAAACATGGCCGAACATCAGCCATTTCACATGGCTCCCTCTAATGGATGTGCCAGTTACAGGTCACTCTGACTTCGGCCATCCACAAGAAACTAAGCAGGTCTAGGGAAGCTGGAGAGCATTCCTGCTTGCTGGGCCCTGGATTCGGTTGCTCATGGAACAGGCATCATCTTGGTGCCTTGGACTCACAGCGGCAGTTACTGACCTTTGACAGGCCCTGTCCAGGCCTCAGCCCCTACACCTCTTCTCTTCCCTCCATCTTCCCTTCCTCCCTAAGCCAAGAAAGCAGCCACAGACAATACATAAATGCATGAGTATAGCTGGGTTCCTACTAAACTTTATTTGTGCACTGAAATTTAAGTTCCATATAAATTTCATGTGTCACAAAATATTACTCTGTAAAAAAAAATTTTTTCAAACATCCAAAAATGTAAAAAACTATTCCTAGTGGCTGGACAGTACTAAAATACGCAGCAGGCTAGATTTGGTCCCTGGGCCATAGTTTGCTGACTCCTGTCCTATGCAATCTTATGGGTCCCCAGGGCTGAAAATGCTAAATATATATGATGACCCACAAATACCTACCTCCAGCCCAGCCTTCCTTTTCTCTGAGCTTCAAATACCTATGTCCACTTGAATGTCTAATGTGTGGTTTTCCAAGTGTAACATATTATAAATACAAGCTATGATTTTCCTCCCCACTTGAAACCTATCCCACCCTTCTGGTACCAGTTAATCTCAATTAATAGGGTCACTGTTACCTATCAGGCCAAAAATCTGTATTCATCCTTGAGTACTCTCTTTTTCTCAAACCCCAAGTCCAATCCTTCCTTAAAACCTGTCAACTCTACCTTCAAAATACACCTAGATTTGATAACTTCTCCCTACCTCTTCTGCTCTGATTCTGGTCTAAGCTACCGGCACCTCCTATCCATCTCTGGATCACCTACCATTTAGTCTCCCTAAGGCAGCAAACGTGATCCTTTTGAGTCCAAGCACACCCTTCCCCACCCTCCATCCTACCTCCAGTGCTCTGAGTGCTCCCTACTGCCCTTAGAATAAAATGCAACACCTGCATATCAAAGCCACCATGAGAAACCACCTCACGCCCATTAGGGTGGCTGCGATCAAAACATCAGAAAATGACAAGTGTTGGGGAGGAGAGTATGTGAAGAAATTGGAACCCTTGTGCATTGTTGGTGGGAATGAAAAATCGTGCAGCAACTATGGAAAACAGTGTAGTGGTTCCTCAAAAAATTTAAAAAAGAATTACCATATGATCCAGCAAGTCTACATCAGGGTACACACCCAAACGACTTGAAAGCAGGGTCTCAAAGAGATATTTGCACACCTATGTTTATAGCAGCATTATTCACAATAGTCAAAAGGTGGAAACAACACAAATGCTCATCGGTGGATGAATAGATGAACAAAATGTGGTCTAAGCATACAATGGAATATTATTCAGCTTTAAAAAGGAAAGAAATGCTGACCCATGCTACAACATGGATGAATCTTGAGGACATTATGCTAAGTGAAAGAACCCAGATACAAAAAGACAAATACTGTATGATTCCACATATATGAAGTATCTAGAAGAGTCACATTCATTGAGACAGAAAGGAGAATGGTGGGTTCCAGGGGTTGGGGAAGGGAGAATGTGAATTGTTGTTTAATGTGTACAGTTTTAGTTTTGTAAGATGAAAAGAGTTCTGGGGATTTGATGTACAAGAATGTGAATACACTTAACACTGCCGAACTGTACACTTAAAAATGGCTAAGATGGTAAATTTTATGTTATCTACTTTTACCACAATTTAAAAAAATATCCAATCCCTTCATGTTTTCTGCACTCCTCAGTGACCATCTCTAACCTCATTTCCTACCACCCACCTTCCTCCCTCAGCTCTAGCCATTCTGGCTTTCTGGTTGACACTTTTCCTTCCACTTGGAATGTTCTTCCTCCAGATGTGCTCATGACTTACCCTCCCACTGTTGCAGAGCTCTGCCCTTGGGGACCTCCCCTACCTACCCTTTCTAAAATGGCAGCCTTCTGTATTTTATTTCTCTTTGCGACATCTCCCATATTTGGCGTTATGTTACAAGTGCAATTATCTGCTTATTTGTTGTTTCTCTCTCCTTTGTGAGGGCAGAGGCTTTTTCTGCTTTGCTCACCACTTTATGTCCTGCTGCTAGCACATAGTAGGTACTCAATAAATACGATGTCTGTGGAATGACCAGTTGAGAGAGTGAATGTGATCCCTACA
Organism: Rhinolophus ferrumequinum; assembly: GCF_004115265.2. NCBI lineage: Eukaryota > Metazoa > Chordata > Mammalia > Chiroptera > Rhinolophidae > Rhinolophus > Rhinolophus ferrumequinum. Next base: position 99,804,830 of record NC_046285.1, on the reverse strand, counting down.
ATGCAATCTGGCGTCAAAAGACAAGGGCAGGATCCCCAGGACCCTCGAATTACCCACTTAATGCTCAATAAATCCAATTTTCTCCCTGGACAATGGAATCCCTTCAGATGCCTCAAAGACTGAGATGGTAAATAATGGAATCTAATATGTACACATAAAATACTGTGAGCACATAGGGAGAATAATTTCAAAATGTATGACGGCTGGCACAAGTTCTTTGCACTGAAATGACATAAGAATTCAAACATAAGCTGTTTTCCATTTTCTCCAACCCCAAATGAGGCTGCTGCTCTGGGGTCAGGACACCTGGACTCTGGCACCAATGCCACCAATCACCTGCTGTGTGACCTTGGGCAAGACACTTTTCCTCTCTGGGCCTCAGTTTTCTTTTTGGTCCTGTAAAAGGACTAAGTTAGTGTCCTACAGGTCCCATCCTACTTGAACATTCTAGCAACTTTGAAAAGCTATAGTTCATCCTTTCAGATGAACTGATTTCTGAGATTTTAAGTTCATGTCAAACTGCTAATTAATCAGATTCCTTTTTACTTCTTCCATCAGTAGGCAATGCAATACCAGTAGAAAAACAATTCTGCCCAGGCATAAAACCACAATGATTCATGACTTGTTAAACCTAAATTTAACAGGGGACGGGCGGTGATAGAGAAGAATAGGGAAATTTACTGATTCTTGGAATGAGTTTCAACTCAAAACTGCATTATTCACGGTCACATCATTCATCCTGATAAGCTGCTGTATTTTTCATGAGAGTATAAGATGTAATTCCTCAGGCATTCAGATATTTGAATAATGGAGTCCCATCCTGTCAATAAAAATGGAATAAACTCCATCTTCAGGGAGGCCAAGAGTGAGTCTCAAGGGAGAACTACAGAGAGGGAAACTGTTCTGGGAGCAGTCCCTGGGATTGGGATATAAAGTGACTGGCATCAAGAGAGTGGGTGCTATGGGGACTGGCAAGCCCCTCCCCACAAGCTCATAGCTGACTGACAGTCAGACCACTGAGGTGAAACAGGAAGCAGACCAGGCAGCCCCCAGACACCACAAACTCAGAGTTTGGGAGGACGGTACAGGGACTTTCAGAATGTGGCTATAGGAAATTTACCAAGTGGAACCTGGAGACTTGAAAGAGTTCATGTGCTTTCCCAAAGAAGAGCCTGAAGGCACTTAGGCCAAAAATAGACGAGTGTCTGTCTGTGTGTGTGTGTGTGTGTGTGAAGATGTGTGTGTGTGTGTGTGTGTGTGTGAAGAAGATCCCTTCTTCTCTGTGTGTGTGTGTGTGTGTGTGAGAGAGAGAGAGAGAGAGAGAGAGGGGAGGCAGGAAGAGAGGGAGGGTGGTGGGGGAAGACTGAGAAAAACAGCAGCCTGAGAAAAAAGAGATTACATTTAGAGAAGCCATACATAGTCAACTGACTTCTCAAAAGCCACAGAAATCAGAAGATTGTGTAATGATGTCTTCATTTTACCAAAAGAAAAACCTAGATTCTCCACCAATGAAAAATATCTTTCAAGAATGAAGGTGAAGAGATCCAAGATGGTGGAGTAGATAAATGCCATGCCAGCATCCTTCCATGAACACATTAAAAATACAACTAAATTATATAACAATCAACTGGAGGATCATCTGAAGTCTAGCCAAACAGGAGTCCTATAAATAAAAATATAAAGAAGAAGCCACATCAAGAATGGTAGGAGGGACAGAGGTGTGGAACGAGCCTCAAACCTCCCTGTGGCAGTTGAGAATTGGGAGGGATATCTCAGCTGCAGAGGTTTCCCCTGGAGGAGAGAGGGACCTCAGTGCCCCACATCAGGCTTCCCAGTCTGGAGTACTGGTGCCAGGAACACGAGCCCCCCCACAGTAAGTGGCTGTGAAAAACAGTGGGAATTCCAACCGTTCAGGTGGGACGAAAGGCTGTGGGAAACCTAGATGTCCTCTTAAACAACCCATGCACAGACTCACTCGCTTGCAGGCACTCACCTTGGGCTCCAGTGGAGGGGCAGTGACTCAGGGGGCCTTGGAGACATACAGGGGTGCAGACTGAGGTGTGTGGCTCAGGTGGAGGACTGGAAATCAGTCGGCATTTTCCCGGTGAGTGGTCATCCTCCCACGCAGCCAGCAGGCAGGTGCCTTCTCCCCTGTGTTGGCCCCCACAGGCCAAATCTGAATCTGATTGACCTGGCGAGCTCTGCTGCTCCACCTGCTGACTCAGCTGGGACCCCTCCCCACCCAACTTGCACACAGCTGGAGGCACTTTCTCCACAAGCAACCAGCCCCTCCCACATAGCACTCTTCCTTGGAAAACTATCGAAGTCCACGGGCCCCAAGCAGGCTGTGACTGGCCTTGGTGTGCTCTGAGATTTTTGCTGAGTCACTCCAAGCTCAGTACTGGCACAAAACCAGTCTACATTAACCTGGTGACCACAACTTTTCCCACTCTAGTGACTCCCTGAGACCCCACCTCACCCAACTCATGAACCGAACAAGCTTTATCAGTGGCTGCTGCCAGCAAGTGGCAGCAGGCCTTGGGTTGTCCTAGATTTTTGCAGAGCTACCCCAGTTTTGTAGATAACCTCAGTTTGAGGTGTGGCCTCCCCCAAGGGCCTCCAGGTTTAGCACAGGCAGCAAATAACCATGGATCATTTTGTAGCTCCTACCATGTACCCCTCAGCCAGTCACAGGCAGTGGAGGACTGGGCCTGCACCGAAGCCCCTCCCAAGAGGTGCAAGAACCAACATACTTGAAGGCTGGCTCCAGACCACAGCAGAGCACCGCCAGCTGGGAGGGGTTGGGGGTGTCGGTGAAAGAAAGGGAAGGGATTAAGTACAAATTAGTTGTTACAAAGTAGTTATGGGGATGTAGGGTATAGCATAAGGACTATAGTTGATAATATTGTAATAATTATATATGGTGTCAGATGGGTGCTAGATTTGTTGGGTGATCGATAGAAGGGGTTTGGGAGGCAGGGTGGAAAAGGTGAATGGATTAAAAAGTACAAATTGGTAGTTACAAAATAGTCATGAGGATGTAAATTAAAGCAGAAGGAATATAGTCAATAACATGGTAATAACTGTGTATAGTGCTAAGTGGGTACTAGACTAGTTGGGGGATCACTTCTTAAATTATATAAACATCTAAACACTATACTGTGCACCTGAAATTAATATAAAATAATATTAAATGTCAACTGTAATTGATAAATTTAAAAAGGGGGGAAGGAAGGGGAATAAAATGTCCAAATTTCCAGGTATAAAACAAATAAGTCGTGGGGATGCATTGTACAGCATGGGGAATATAGTCAATAATATTGTGATAGCATAATACAGTATCAGATGGTTGCTGGACTTACCATGGTGATCACTTTTTTAGGAATATAAATGTATAACTATGGTGTACCCCTGAAACTAATATAATATTGTGTGTTAGCTATATTTTTAATAAAAATCTATTTTAAAAGAAAATTAAAAAACAAGAATGAAGGTGAAATACAGATATTTGGGGACAGGAAGAAAAAAACCCAAGAGCATTCATGGCCGGCAGATCACCATCTAAAAGGAAAAAAATAATAATAACCCCTGATGGAAGGTGAGAAGGGCAAGAAGAAATGAGAATTAAAGAAAGATGAATTTCTTCATGTGAAAAAGTGACTGATTTTCATCAAATCAGAAGTGTATTTTGTAACCTCCTAAGCTTAGTCTCCATGACATACTGACTTTAAGGAACATAGGGCAGACCTCAAAGAGTTCAGGCAAGCAACTATCTTCCAGGGCAGCTGGAGCTGAGTCAGGGAGGCCCACGTGGTGACTGATCAGGAGAGGCATGCTATATCCATCAGGATTCAGAGAAAGCAAACTGGGTTTCCAAATGTAAGCCAGAAATGAATAGTCACCACAAGGACATTTGTAATTGTAGGCGTTGGTTTGCAACACATCTAATTCTTTTATGGTGCTATCCATTGTGCCTCAGGGTAAGAAACCTCAGGGATCTGTTCATTCAACATTGGTTAGTAATCACCTCGTCTCCGTAGTAATCAATGAAGAAAACTACACCCAGAGTTGAGGGAAAAAAATCTGTGAGGTCATGCAAGTGGGCAATGACATTGGCTGGGATAGGGTGGTGGCAGTGCCCGTGGAGTTGAGGGGATACATATATATTGCAGGGAAACATAACTCAGCTACAAACGGATTGAGTAGGAAGTTTGGGGGCAGGGAGATCAAGGATGACTAAAAAAATCTAACTTGAGGGACTTGGGGTATCTTTTACTGAAATGAAAAAGACACAGAAAAGAGCATTTAAAAGTTTTTTTGGACAGAGGTGAGAAGAATGAAGGTTCACAATTTCCATTTTAGACTTTTAAATTGGTTATGGCTGTGAGACCTCCAAGTGGACAGCATGTCTACAGTTGGAGCCCAGAGATGGGGTTTTAGACTATAGAGATAAATACTGGCATTACAGTTGACTCCTGGACAACATGGGGGTTAAGGGTACTGACCCCTGAACAGTCAAAAATCCTGGTATGATTTTGATTCCCCAACATCTTAACTACTAATAGCTTACTGTCCACTGGAAGCCTTACTGATAACATAAACATTCGGTTAACACATATTTTGTATGTTATATGTATTAGATACTGTATACTTACAACAAAGTAAGCTAGAGAAAAGAAAATGTTATTAAGAAGATCACAAGGGAGAGAAAAATACATTTACTGTATTTATTGAAAAAAAAATCCACAGATAAGTGGACCCAAGCTGGTCAACCCCATGTTGTTCAATGGTCAATGGTATTAGCACATTAAATACAATATTTAAAGACACTAGTATGAATGAGATCATCTAACAAAAATGTGTATAATTTTAAAATATAGATAATGATAAAGAGGAAAATAAAATTCATCCATAATCTATCAACAAGAGCTCACCATTTATAATTAGGTGTTTATGCCTTCTAGAATTTTAATTATCCACATGTGTATCTGTCAGATGGCATGATCATGTTATTATAATGAGAAACAATGCTCTTACCTGCAATTTCCTTGTCCCCTTGGCCCTCCCTCCTTTTCTCCAACCTTTGGATGAGCAACTGAGGCATTTCATGCCCACTCCCTCAGCCAAGGGAAGTGATAGCAGAAAATTGTCTAGTTGTTGAGATTCCAAGGGACATGGAAAGAACCATAATCATCTCTAAATGATAGATTTGGGAGAATACGCAGTTGACAAGTATCCCAGTCTAAGTAAAGTTCCTCTGGAATGGGAGGAGAAAGAAGACCAAAGGGAAGCAATGGGCCACAGATGCTGGTGGGTCCTAATGAGAAGAGTCCTACACCCCCACCCCAGGACAACTGCCAGAAAGGCCCCACACCCCCTTGTGGAATCTGATAGCAGGGGCATCCTGGGCCTCTTTGCCCAGGTAACGCCCAACAAGGAGGGCCCAAATCCCAGGGGAGGAAATACTGCCAGGTAAAGGGGCCGTGGCCCCACTGTGGGGTGGAGGCAGTAACAGGATCCTGTGCACGCATGTGTGGACAGGAAACACAGAACTGATGGGCTGCACAGAGCTTCAGGTACGGGAGAGACGCTGGGCAAACTGGGTGGACCAGTGACCAAGGACGTCAGCAAGAGCCGGATGGACCCCCACACATGTCCTGGCACGTTAAAGCCCCCTGGAATGCATATATAACCCCAAGGAAAACCTGGGAACCCTAAAAGGACACGGCAAAATGGGGGCTCAAAATAAGAGTTCTAATAAGCCAGCAAAGGATAAAGGAAGTTATACTTCTTGTGATATAGAAATAAACTATTGGAGGTCGGCTTTATCGCAAGGGTGAAGATTCTGCAAGGGCAGGTACCCGCAGAAACTGAAGAAATACCACCCATTACTATCCACAGCTGAACATGTATCTCCCAGGGCAGTGGGATTTGGGAAATAAGGACAGAAGGAGATGACGTGCCCACCCCAGTGCCTGGTACCCAGATGGTAAGCTTGGGGACAATGCCAGCCAGGCCCGCTCCACTCATCACCAGCACTGTACCTTACTCAATATTAAGCATCCAATAAACCCCTTGTGGAATGACTGAATGGTAGAACACAATAAATATTTGTCGAATAAATACACATTTTATATATATGATATATACCGTTTATTAAAGCAACACAATATGACTGGGGAACAAAAGAGAAGAAAAAAATTTTTTTAATTAAAGTTTATTGGGGTGACAATTGTTAGTAAAGTGACATAGATTTCAGGTGTACAATTCTGTATTACATCATCTATAAATCACATTGTGTGTTCACCACCCAGAGTCAGTTCTTCCATCACCATATATTTGATCCCTTTTACCCTCATCTATCACCCCCAGAAAAAAAAATTTAATTTACGTAAATCCCACTATCCCTGAAATGAAAGTATCGAACAGTTCGGTGTTCCCCTCTTGTCATTGTTCTGGATAAAGGTGGAATCAGAATCTAGCCATAATGTGTTTTCCTGAGAAAGGTTTTTTCTCTTGCAATAAGCATTTGAGATTATAGCTATTAACCTCCAGGAGGCAGAGTCTCGTGCTGATGTCCCCACTGTCAAAAGTGAAGGGCTGGGGCTGGCTCCCTCCATCAGTGCCTGCACAGTGAGACCACAGACTCCTGCGCCAGTGGTCCTGAGGGCGGAGGCAGCCTGTGGGGAACAGCAGATGGCCCCTGCTCTAGTCCTGACACTGGCACCACCATCCCTCCGTCAGCAGCCCGGGCTTCTGTTCCCCATCTGAGCCGATGATCTTGGAGATGCCGTTCAGCTTAAATGATTGATGAATCTGAGCTTCTTTGATCAAAGTAGCTGATTGTCACAGGGAACTGACTCCAAACGCGTGTGTCGGCACTGAAGCCGATGTGTGAAGAACTCCTGGATCTCCCCAGGATGGGAAACCCAGACATTAGGAAGCTTTTCCTGCCTGGCCAATGAGCCAGGCATTAGCTTATAGTCCCCACCCCCTGGCGCTTCCAAAAGAGAGGAGAAATTCCTGGAGGGAGACCAGAGGGCAGAGGTAGCCAGTGCATTTCTGCTAGTGGCTAGGTCTCTTTCATGGTTTCAGTTTCCATGGATGACACCAGCCTCTGGGTCCAGTAGCTCTACCTCCTCCCATAATCCCTGCAGCCAACGGGTGGTCATGGCATCAGTTGTTGTTAATCTCTGGGTTGTTTGACTGTCGCCTGTTTGGCTTCTAAGTTTTTCTGCCAATTCCTTCTGCATTGTATTCCTTCTGTCTTAAATATTTAGAGGGCCTTCTGTTTTCCCAATTGGACCTTGACAGAACACAAGGGCTATGCCACTGCTGGAGAATGCAGGCCAGACTCAATCACTCTCCCCGCAAGTCCCCCCTGGGCAGGTGAGTGGGTACTTATGGGAGGCCACATCTGTGGTGACCAATGTGTCCCAGTTTGCCAGGACATACTCAATTCTAGAACTGAAAATCCCACAGCCCAGGAAACCCCTCAGTCCTGTGCAAACTGGAGTGGCTCATTACCCTGTACCTCTCCAAGGTGGTTCTGAGGAATATGACAAAGGAGGATTCATGAGAGAGAGGGTCAGGAGCAGGCAGGTACCTGGTTCTTAGTGTCGTGAACAGAGCGCTGGACTCAGGCTGGCCACGTGTGCTGTGTGACTCTGAGAAGTCATTCAAACTCTCTGGGCTTGGTTCCTGTGGAGAGGGAAGTAAGAGCTCCGATGTTACATGTCATCCACTCCGAATTACTAGGAGAGTCAAAGGCAGGACGTCTAGGAAAGCACCTGGAAAGGCGAGGAGAGCCAGCCATACAGAAGGGGCATGATCAGTGCCTCAAATTACTCGCTTACAGTGACCAAAAGAGTATCAGCTAGACTCTGGCAATTAAACAAATGACGAATGCATCATGCTCCTACGATATGAACACACAGGCACATTGATTGAGCAGGAGCCCAATAAAGATGAGCAATTCCTCATCTTGTGACTGGACTTTGGGGGCCCACAGTGTTCCTCAGGAGAGCCCCTCTCTAGGCCTTACCCCTCTTGTGGCTTCTCCTGCCAGGAGCCAACTTCAGAGACTGTGGACCTGTGAGCTCATTCCTCCTGGCTGCTTTCATGGAATTCCCACCACACCTCCACCTCTGGGCACTGGCCACTCTCCCCCAGAGGCCGGAGGGATGGTGACAGTTCCGAGGAATGGCTGCACACACTGGCCACAACGCCCTGCGCCAAGGATGCTGGGGCGTCTTTTTACTTCCCAGGATAATAAAACTTTGTGGGGAAAAGGGATTAAGTACTCGTACAGACATATAGCCCCCTGGGAACATGACCGCACTGCCTTCTGGAAAACAAGGGACATTTGTGTTCTTCTCTTCCTGGGTAACATCATGACTGCCTGGTGAACATCCCATTGAAGGAAAAGGAAGAAGATATTTGCTGCTGTGGCCCCAAATGCATTAAGATTCTTAATAGGTTCTTGGAAACTGTGACTTTAAGAGAAACGACATAAAACAAAACCAATTTTACCAAAGGCTAATTGATATAAACAAGAGTTAAGCTCCTATGGCGTATTTCTGGTCACAAAAACACCAGCAAACTTCTAAATAGAGACCCAAAATACTTCTGATATTAAACGTGGACATAAATATGAGCTGTACATACATTTAAGAAGGATTAATGAAAACAAGTAAGATAATGATTTTCCAACCTGCTTATTTCAATTCAGGGTCTCCTAGCAGCTCAGGGTGCCAGGCAGGACCCACCCTGGATAGGACGCCTTTCCATCCCAGGGCCACTCACACACACCCACACTCACACAGACTGGGACGATGGAGACACACCACTTCACACAGAGTGGGAGACGGGAGGAAACCAGAGGCCCCCGAGAAAACCCACGCAGCCCTGGGGAGACGGTGCAAACTCCACACAGACCACGGCCCAGAACAGGAATCAATCTTTGTTCTCATCAACGTTATAACAAAACAACGTTGAACAAAACAATGTTATTCGGGGACCTTTTATCTAGGAGAATACATGGGTGTTGTTTTAAGCCAACAAGTTTGTAATAATATGTTACAGCAGCAATAGGAAACTAATAAAATGAGTCAACAGAGAGGGTTACTCTGACTTGCCTCAAGCTGCTCAGCAGGTCTAAGTGGCACAGGGAATGCAGACCCTGGCTTTTTGAGTCTTAGCCTCACATTCTTTCTGTTACACCATGCTGCTTCTGAGACTGCGGGAGTTCAGGGGATAATCCCTGGGAAACAGACAAATTAGGTGAACGTGTATGTGTGTGTGTGTATCTATGTGTCTGTGTGAGTGTCTGTGTGTGTGTGTGTGTGTGTGTTATTAGCAGGAGGAGAGAGAAGTGTGAGAAAGGAAATATATCATTGAATTGTATTTATTCCCCAAAATACCCAATGAAAAATTGAGAAGCACCAAATAAAAACTTGACTAGCACCAATAATTTTAAAAAGATATCAATAAGCTCAGTTTTGGGGCTCTATTTTCTCGAGTCCCATTGGGGTCTCCATATTGCAAAGTGAAGTATGACCTCATTATGCCCACAGGCTCACCGAAAGCAGTGGACTTACACCAAGGTTGGGAAGAACACGGAGGTCCTGTCCCGTGTGAGTCCTGCTACATGACAGAATGTGAGTAGGACAGACACAATCCAGGCCCCTGTCCTAAAGGTCTTGAAGTTCAGAGTATGCTTTTCCTAAAGGAGACTTGAAGGTGAGCCCGTCATTAATAGATGTTAGTCACCTTCGTGCCAAAGCCCATTCTTGAGACCTTGTTTGTTCACCTGGCCCATGTTGAATTTTCTCTTTCGTTTTTAGCTCCTCCAAAAACCCTAGAATGATAAACTGGGAAGACATCTCATTTAACTTAACGAGGAATCCTAGGCCAAGAGAGATTAAGCAATGGCTCAAATGCTACTCATTCCAGAATCTGATGGGTTATCGTTATCCGAAAAGGTGAGGGAAACTTCTCTTAGTTTCTTAAAGCTCTCAATGGAAGAACTACAAGTGTCTTGTTCCTTTATCATTTTCTGAGATAGTCATTTATCAGGAAAGTATGTCTGTCATTGAGCTAGTCAAGCCTTTTTTACATATGAAAAGTTCACTCTACCCTGCTCCCCTTGATATAGACATTTTGACCTCACGTAGGTTTAATAATCTATGTTCTGCATAAATATATGTCTGGTTAAATGCACACTGCTTAGACATGATGCCACAGTATTATCTGAGAGACCACAGCTACATTTCAAGCCCTAGGGTGAAAGAGAAAAATAAAAGCAAAAGACCCCTAGCCAGAAGATGACAGCATGTCAAAGCTTAATATTATGGGATTTTCATTTCTACTCTTGGCACCTTGAACGTGTTAGGCAAACACACCATGTAACAAACTCTGGGAAATATAAGTTGGAAAGGTTCTTCTAGTTGATTAAACTCCCTCATTCTTTCCCAAGGCTTCCCCCCAAAATTCTGAAATCCCCTTATCAGCTCTCATATGGACAACAGAAGGAAACAGCATTTTCTAAACCCTTAATCCTACTCCTACCTAACCTCCCTCACTGTGTCAGGCTTCCTGTTTCTATAATTCAATCTCCACCCCTGATTTAAAAGCCACCAACACCTCCATTGTTGCCAGGAATTTTCTCTCACTGGAACCTTATTCTACTTGCTTTAATTAGAAGATTTGGGGTGGGGGTGGGGAGCTCTCTGAAGCCCCCCCTGGGGTCCCAGTGTGGAATCAAGGTATAAGATTTTTGATGGCCCCGGTAGCCATCCTCCACAGGCCAGAGTCCTGGGCATTCCGTGGCACTGCTCAGCTCACCAAGCCACAATGACAAGATGTGCTGGTGAGATGTTTGTCCAGGGCTTGTACTTCTCACTTGGCAAGTCTTCATAGATAACTACCACATGCCGGACAAGAAGGTAGGCGTTTAAATAGCATGGCAGAGGAAATCTGGAGCCATCCATAAACTCTAATTCCCTGAACCAGGGGACTTTGCCGAGGGAAACATGCTTATTTCATCAATGACATCTACTGGCAGAGAACTCCGAGGCCAGGGAGACAGTGCAAGTCCCTACAGGCAAGGGAAGTCCCTAGTTACTTTAGCACACCCCGGGTTTTTCTTCACAGTCGACGGTTTGATGGCATTAGACATCATCTCTTACAACTACTTCTACATCCTTGCCTTTCTGTTTCAAGTTCTTCTCTTGGGAAACTCTGATCAAATTTTAATGCATGAAAAGGGCACTGTCTTAAATCCAGCTAAATGCAGAGATTCCCAGGTCTGCTTTGAGGAATCCACTAAACTAATGGTAACTTGGTTAAAATTCAGCAGCCATTATATTTGGTTAAATTCGATAAACAGTTCCTGAGTGCTGCTGTGTCCAGGCTCTCCTAAACGGGGTTGTCTCTGACCTCATGGAGCTCCCAGTCTAGCTGGGAGGACAAATTTAAATAGGGAGCCACAAGTGTGGTGAGCTTTACGGAGTGCACTATAAATAGCAAGGGGATTAAAGCTAATCTCGACAGCCAGCTGCTGCTGCTGCTGTGGCTGCCATGCAGCAAACTGAAGCCAGAAAGAGAACCAAAGAAAATGCAGGAAGTGTGCCTGAAAAAAATAATGATAGCCTGGTGGCCACACACAATGGTGACCAAGTTTTTTCCCAAGTTCCAATGAAGCATCCATTCATTTTCATTTTCTGAGATTGAAGCAGTAATAGCTGGGTGTACAAAGAATTTCCTGTAGATTAATATGAAGCTGGAAGGAGTTGATAGACCTCAGGCAGTGATTTGGACTATTAATCCAAGCCAGTCATTCATTAACCCTCAGGAAGTTTTCTGGGCCAAAGTCATTATTATTATTATAAACTAAACCCCAAACCCCACATGGGTGTATGGCTACTTTTCTCTCCAGGGGGCTCAGTGTCAGACTCAGCCAGGGAGCCTGAATCATTTCCTAAATTCCCTCTGGTTCGTGGGGAGTTTGGCTTTGTAACTGCATTGCTGCTGCAAGAATCCAGCAAAGAGCCCTTTTGAGAAGTAACTATCACTCTTGCCTTTTTTATGAGGGCCTCAGAGGCTATGGGAGACTGCTGGTTCCCCAATTTCTGCTCTATCCTTTTATAGTGTAACATTTTAGCAGGCAACATGGCCACCTGGCTAAAGACTGCATTTCCCAGCCTGCCTTGCAATAGGTGCAGTCATGTGACTCAGTAATGTTAGCAGAAGTGATGGGGGTCGCCTCTTGATCTTACCCTCAAAGAATTGGAAGTATAATCTCCCCACCCACAGTTCTTTGCCCCCTTCCCCCTGCTGGAAGGAGATGACAAGAACTGGACAGTCTCCTCGGGCACAGAGATGGAAAACACATATTGAGGATATGGAGCTGAGTCACAGGCCTGAAAGGTTAACCTCTGGACTGTTACATGGGAGAGATCAACTTCTATCTTGGTAAGTCATTGTACTTTAGACTCTTTTTTACAGCGGCTAAGTCTATACTTCTATAAATACAGTGACTGCCAAGCAAGCCCTGTGTCCCCAGATCAGGCCCCTTCCCACAGCCTAGATCATATTCTGACACATTGGGGCAGTAGCTTTTATTCTGAACATGGTAATGTGAGGCACATACTATGTAATGAGTGTTTTGTACACATTATCTCATTTAATTCCCCCAATAGCTCTATGTGGCTAGTATCACTGCTGTCCCATTTTAAAGATGAAGAAACCCAAGCATAAATACATCAAGAAATTTGTCCAACATCCCACAGGCAAGGAGGTGGTGGGGTAAGGATTCAAATCCAGGCAGTTTACACTTACGTCCACTTCTTCCCTATGCTGCCGCTAAGCAGTAAGATGACATGTTCCCTTAAACATTTTTTGGGGGGTCTAGGTTAACATGTACCCCAGGTTAAGCAAGTACAGAAAACAGTCAAACATTTGCTCCATGTGCGTGTAACCCACAATGTGGTTTCTGAAGGTACATGGATCAGTCACCCTCAAAAGCTCTCTGCCTGGTAGTTCAGTAGTTCAGCAGCTCCATGTTGATTAAATTGCTATTGTGTTTGGGGCATTGAGTCCGACACTAAGGGCATAAAAATGGATAACACATGGCCCTGGGTCTCAAGGAACCTGTAGTCCAGTGGGGAGAAAAACAGACTTGAGTGGACTATTTCTGTATAATGAATGTGGCACTTAATTTAAGAAGGGTATGTAGAATGTCACTGTAGGCTGCCACATTTTGCTTTTCCAAGGCTCCTCAAAGGGTAAAGAATTACCCAGTTGGTACTTGAAGGGAAAGGTAATTAAAGAACATCTGCTGAATAGGGAATATAGTCAATAATGTTGTAATAATTATGTATGGTGGCAGGTGGGTACCACACTTATCGGGGAATCACTTCGTAAGTTATATAAACGTCTAATCACTATGCTATAAACACCTGAAACTAATATAATACTGAATGCCAACTGTAATTGAAAAATAAAAAACAATTTTTTAAAAAGGCCTGATCTTAAAACTGAAAAAAAAAAGCATCTGATGTCACCCTGTGCTATTTCATAATATGTGTTATTTTATCTAATTCTTACCCTAAAACTAACAAGGGTTAATCCCCATTTTACAGGTGAGGAAAGTGAGGCCAACAGAATGTTTAAGTAATGTTCCCAGGTCCCTATACTGCACAGCAGAGGCAGGATTTAAATCTAGATTTGTCTGACTCCAGAGCCCACATTTTATCAACTGATCCCCAAATAAGAAATAAGTTGATGTTCAGATCACGGACTTTTTCTACTCTCAAGTCTTTTGACTGGCGCACAAAACACTTGGAATACGGAAACAGCTAAGAGAAAGGATTTTATAAAACATGCGTTATAAAACTGTGCATTGTGTCAGCTTCAGAGAGAAAATGTCTCCTGTTAACAAGCATAAAAAAAAAAAAAAAGCCAAGATTATGGGGATTGTTGTTTCCCTTCCATGTTCCTTTGGGGAGCTGCTTCTTCCCAAGACAGTGTGGTTCTAGGGGGCTGGGTCAGAGTGCTTTGCCCCCCGCCCCCAGGAGATGGTGACATGGCCCAGGCCTGGCCAGTCCTGGTACCCCATCCCTCCTGCCCACCTGGAAAGCCCACGGGAGGGGCATGTGATCAAACAGGATGGTCCAGCTTGTCCACGATATCACATGTCCCTGCTGGGAGAAAGACAAGCTCCCTCAGCCCCTCTGGGCATCAAGCCACGGAGGTCTAGGGCTGAGGCGGTGCATTCCTCTGGCAGAAGAACACAGGTCTGCTGCTGGAGCCGGAAAGAATGATGCCCGGGAGAGCCAAGCTGTGATGACAAAGGGAGATGTGGAGAGATTCCGACCCCATTCAAACCAAGCCCACCCCCTGTCTCTTCTACTGACAGAAGCAAAAAATAAACAAATAAATAAAACCTCCTTTGTCCTAAGCTGCGCTGGGTTCCGTTTCTTCTACTTGCCAACTAAAGCATCCTAATACAGTAGGGAAGGTAGGTCTGAGTCTAAAACATAATTGCCATACTTATGTTTCTTATTTTATATGTTATATTATTACACTATATTATATATATTTATTGTTACTTGCCCTTATTTTATGTATAAGATATATGTTGTATATACACTGATTATTATTCATTATTATATTATATATATTATATTCCTATTTGTATTTCTTATCATTTCAATACTTAGAGTTTTATAAATTCTGAGAATTTCAGGCACATCCCATCTTCATGTGAAACCACAAAGACAAATGCCAAGGTCAGGTATTTGGTACTGCCATCTTTTCATCTGTCTCCTATAGCACTGGTTTTTTTGTGTATTTTATAACTAAGGGTTGAACCTCAGTTTTAGCGTGTAGGTACCAGAGGATGCAGACAGTATCATCTGACTTAACCACCAGCCCCCACCTCCATGAGATGCCAGCTGTGCATTCTTAAGAGTCTTTTCCATTTGTGTTTCCACCTGCACTGCCATTTTTGTCTAACAAAATTCATCCTATGATTAGCCACTTTCATTTTCTCTTCTTTCTTATAAGAGGTATTACTCAAATGATTTCCCTAGCATTTCACAGCTTTCTAGAATCTGTGCCCAAAAGTGGGACTATTTTTCCATTGTATATCTGGGATCTGGCCTGATGGGTACACAGATTTGGGGGCAGCGACATGGGGTGACTTCAGGTCTTTGGGGTCCCTGCCTCATCCCAAGGCCTCCATACTAGCTTCTTGAGGTCCTCTATGGAGCACACCACCTGTCATTCCTCAGTTATATAGATGACTCAAAAATGTAATTGTACCAGGGAGAGGTGACACATCGATTAATCCACAATAAGACATAAATGACAGAGAGCAGATCCTTTCCGATTCTGAAAGGCAAAAAGGTGAGGTGAGAAAAGGTGGGCAGAGGCTGTCTGGGCAGGGTAGCCCAGAGATGGGGAGCAATCCTGAAGGAGGAAGCTGAGGATATAGAAGCTGCCCTGTAACACAGCCTGGGTGGCAGCATGGCACAGCCTGCTAACTAAGGCTTTCACCAGCCATATGACCTCAGGCAATTACATAACTTTTCAGTCTCCTCATCTGAAAATGGGGACTATCATACTTACATCACAGGATGTTGTGATTCTTAAAATACCTCATGTCTATGGAGTGTCAGTATGATACATGGGGCTCATGATCAGTGTGCAAAAATCTTAAGCCCAGTCCCTTCAGATAAATATTTGTGGAATGACAGAGGAAATGAATGAATAAGTAAATACCTCCCTTCAGTCAGTTGATCAATTAGCAACCATTTATAACGCATCTGCTTTGCAAGCCACCACATTCAACATTCAGCTATGTGCCTGGCAGTCAGGATGGGCTACATAATTTGTGGGGGCCTGATATAAAGTGAAAATGGGGGGACAGGCTAGTTCAGAAATATTAAGGATTTCAAGATTGTGATAGCAGATCATGAAACCAAACACAAGGCCCTCTGAGCACAAGATCCAGTGTAACTACCCAGGTTGTCCATACTGCTGTCCTGAAGCTGGGGACACAACAGTGACAAAATAAACAAGCACTCCTACCCTCAGGAAGTTCACACTCTAACAAGAATAGATAGACAATACATAAAATAACTAAGACAAAATATGTGGAATAGCAAAGGGTCCTCAGTGCTGTGGAGAAAAATAGATCAGAAAGTGGGAGAAGGGTCAAGGAAGGGGAGTTATTTGTCATTTCAATTAGGATGATCAGGGAAGTTCTCACTAAGAAGGGGAATTTGAGTGAGGACTCAAGGAGACGAGGGATGAGCCACGCAGAGAAGGGAGGGGGGACTTCCTGGCAGAGGGAACAGCAGTACAGATGCCCTGAGTGAAAGTGTGCCCGGTGTGTCTAAGGAAGAGTAAAGGGCTGGACAGGGTGGGAGTGGAGTCAGGGCAGGCAGAGCAGCACGAGGTGACCTCAGAGAAGCGAAGGATCTGAAAGACTCCATCTGAGGCTGCGGCGATTGTCAGAGTGACAGATGGTGGTGGCCCAAAGCAGCGTGGGGCAGGGAAATGATGAGAAGTGGTCAGATTCCAGATGCATTTGGAAGGTAGACTCCAAAGGACTTGATGACAGACTGAATATGAAGTGTGAGAGAGGAATCAAGGGTGACTCCAAGCTTTTTGGGCCAAATATTGAGAAGAAAGTTGTCATCCACCAAGAAGACTGTGGGGAAGAGCAGTGAGGGGAGCATGTTGGGAGCTCAGTCTTGGACAAGACGCCTGTTAGATGTTCCAATAGAAGCACTGAGTGGTCAGTTGGAGATATGCATTTTGGGTCAGGGGAAGGGTCCAGGCGGGAGATGCAAACATGGGCGTCATCAGAGGTGATGAAGGACATGGAAGAAAAGGACCCTCCAGGAGCTTCGTCCACCTGGAGAGATCAAACACACACAGAAGTTTCTAGCGCCGGACAGCATGTGACAAGAGCAGGAGAGAGGCAAGGACAATAAATGCGAAAGAAGTTCAAACGTGGGCCTTAGAAAGTGGGCTCAGAATGTAGGGAGTAGTGAGTGTCAAGCCTGGAAGATGAGGATGAGGAAACAAGACAGGTTGGGACCGGGACAAATAACAGGAAAAGCTGAGCCCACGAGGCAGAGCTCAAAGGGCCCCAGGGCCTCTCCCTGAAAGCTCACTGGCCACCTCTCAGCCATCAGCAGGTCCTGTTATTCTACCTCCTAAATACCTCCCAAATCAATTAATTTCTTTCCATCTCCATGACCAGCAAGCACCCCAGGCTCAGAGTTGCCGGGACAACCAGAGGAGCACTCACTGCTGCTCTTACTCCTTCCTGATGCATCCTCTCCTTAGGAGTACCTGGTCTTAGAATATAAATCACATCTCATCACCCCCTTATTTAAAACCTACATACATACGTCTTCCCATAGCATTTCAAGTGCAACCAGACTCTTTCTGGACTTAAGAGTCCTGCGTGATCTGGCCCCTGGCAACATCTCAGGCCACCTTCCTCCTTTTCTGTGTCACCTGCTGCCTGGCCTCTTTGGGTTCCTGGAGGCAGGGTGGTACAGGGAGGCAGTGAGAAGTAATCAATTCTGGATATATTAGGAAGCTGGAGCCAAAAGCACTTGCTGACAGATGGAAAACTTGACACTTGAGTCTCCAAGCTTTTTCCCATCTCAGGCCCTGGAACATTCTCCATATTGTTCTCATCGTGTGGCTGGCCCCTTCTCACACTTCCGGTTTCAGAGAGGTCTTTCCCAACTGCCCACTTCCCTCTCATTCTCATCACTGAGCCCTGCCATTTCCCTCATGGCACTTTCCACAGTTGAAATGATAGAAATACGTGTTTGCTACTGACTTGTGTTTTGTCCCCCCCATTGGTCTCTAGACTCTTAGAGCAAAGACTATACTGCTGTATGCTTAGCCTTATGGAGAAAATACGTGTGTTAGAGGAGTTTCCTTCAGGCATGTGTTATTCTGTCAGACATGAGCTCAATGTTACTGAATCAACAACATATATTAACTAGGATACCTTTAAACAGAAACATAAATAAATAAAGTTATACATTGAGTTGACAAAAATACTGTGACTAGAGGCTCAAAGAAACCTCACCCTGTTTTACCCCTGAGGGAATGATTCAGTATTTACTAATTCCATATTCACATATAACGAGAATGACTAGTATGTGTACTGAATGATAAAAAAAGGAATGGATGGATGTCCCAGGGCTCCTTCTAGGTGGGCAAGACAAGGACCGCCCTTAACGTGGCCACCATGGGAGAGAGCAGGAAGGAGCTACCTAAGTACTCACTCTTTGGTGGGTATACCAGCAGCCTGAGAACCACCCACCCACCCATGGTGAACCCTGAGGCTCTACGAATCCTGTTACTGGAGTCAAAGCACAAGATGGGGGCTGGGTTACAGAAATAAGGCAGAAATGTAGCTAGGAAATCTGGAACCCAAGGTCAGAGGTTTACTCAATGTCCCCAGAACTGCTTTATGAAATTATACTTCAGTGAAGACAGGTTTGATCCTACTTACAACTGTCAGCCCATAACAATGAGAATCATGTGAAGACTTCTTGAAGGTGGTAGGTCTTAAGTAGGTCTTTGAAAATCCATGGGAGAGGGGCAGAAAGCTCATTATTCAAGAGCAAAGGGATCATGGAAACCAGTGCTTCTCAAACTTGTTTTGGCTAAAACCCACAGTAAGAAATACATTTTAAACACAGACATTTAAGCAATAGTTACCCTAAATACACACAGTTTACTTTTAAAAAATTCTATTCTATTCTATTGTCCCATTTGGTTCCATTACATTCCATCCCATTCTGTTCTGTATCTCTTTTCAAGTTCACTGACTCTCTGCCATCTCCATTCTGAGATTGAATCCATTCAATGCATTTTTGTTCGTTTGTTTCAGATATTATCATTTTCATTTCTAAAATTTCCATCACATTCCTTTTTCTTGTTTTCATTTCTCTGCTGACCACTTCTGTCTTTCCATTTGAGGGTGTTTCCCTTACCTTGTGGGCATGATTCTAATCACTGCCTTAGAGTATTTGTCTGATAATTCCAACATCTGGGCCGTCGCAGGATTAACATCATTGACTCTGTTTTCCTTTGAGAAGTGGTCACATTTTCCTGGTTCTCACATGGCAACTAAGTTTGCATTGTGTCTTGTATCTTTTAAATATTATGCTATAAGACTTTAGATCCCATTAAAAAAAAAAACCCTAATATCTAGAGGATGTTGATTTTGTTTTGTTTCATTTTAGCAAGCAACCAACCCAGTTGGGTTCCGATCATATGTTCTGTCTAATCTTTTGTTTGAGGGGTCCCAGTTTCAGGGCAGTTGTCAAAGCTTTTGCAGTACTGTTTTCAGGTCTCTCCAGGGCATATGCAACTCTGGGGGAAGCCCAGGGTTTGTGCTGGTTCACACACAGAATTTGGGGATCTCCCTTCTTCACCTCTCTCATCTCCTAAATTTCTCCTACTCAGTAGATCCCAATGCTCCCTTTTCTCAGTCTTCTGGCCAAAATACAGGGTTTCCCTCAGAGTTTTAGGACCACAACCAGCCTACCCTCCAATCAAAGTCAGGACATAAAAGAAGGGAAAAATTAGTAACTCACTTCTGAATGGATCACTCTTCAAGTTTTGATTCCCTTCTCCAATCTGCCTCTTACTACTTTTCAGAATCCTCAGGTAGTTGCATCTTTTGTACAGACCATTAGTTGTAATCAGTGGAAGAGATAGGCTTAAAGGGCATATACTCCATTGGACCAGGACAAGAAGCTGATCTTTTCTTTTATTTATTTTTTAAAAAGCATTTTAGATATTATTGAGAATCATAATATGTCCCGCTCTTGTCCCCTTTCTTTCCTTTCATGTCCAGAAAAAACACACAGCCTGAAGTTGGGGTTTATTGCTCCCATGTTTTATATATATATATGTATATGTATTATATATATATGTATATATATATAATATATCCGTAGACATTATACAGTATAGTTTTATAAGTTTTAAAACTTTACATAAAATGGCCTCATAACAGGATATCATGATGGCATAGTAGGTAAATGTTGTGCTTACCTTCTCTCACAACCACATCAAAATTACAGCTAATCTATAAAACAACCATTATTGAAAATCGCCCAAAATCTTATTGAACTGAAGCCCTTCAACTAAGGACACCTCCAGATTGGTAGGAGGGGCAGAGACACAGAACAGGCTGGTCCCACACCCTCGTGTGACCATTAAAGATTGGGAGGGATATTTTGGCTATGGGGATCTCCCCCATCCACCATGGAGTGAGAGGTCCCAGCCCCACCCCTGTCCAGGGTTCGAGTGCCAGAGAGAGAAGTCCCCATAATTTCTGGTTGTGAAAACCAGCAGAGATTGTGACTGAGTGAGACTGAGTGCGGCTGCACTCCCAGGCGCTCTTAAAGGGACCACGTGTGCACTTACCCACCAATGGAATCACTTGTTCTGAGCTCCAGCACTGAGGCAACAGCTGGAAAGGCAGCAGGGACATATGGTGGGGAACTGAGTTGTCTGGCTTGGGACGGGGGCTGGAGAGGTGGCTTTCTCCTGGACAGAGGATCTGGTAGAGGCCATTGTTTCTTTGTTGAGCCCTTCCCCTTCCCCACATGGGAACATAGGCCACCGCCATATCTGAGTCTCTGCTGTTCCTTAGCCATGCCCTGGCGATTCAAGACCCTGCCCTGTACCAACTTTTGGGTACACCAGGCTGTTTTCAGTGGCTTTTTCGTGCAGGCCACCTGCCTTAGCCCAAGCTGCAGACTTTCCTAGGGTCTCTCAAAAGTTCGCTGAGCCCAGACAAGTAGCATCTGGCTTGAGCATGTCCTGTGCCTCTGGCTGAGCTGCCCTAAGCTGGCACTAGTGGCACCTGGCCTTGATTTGCAGCTTAGCCTCTCAAGGTGCTTCCAAGCATGCAGCATGGGTGGCAGCCATCTGTGGAGTTCTTTGTGACTCTTGCTGGGTGGCTCCAGGTGAGGCACAGGCTGTGGCTAAATTTGACCTACAGCAGATCCCCTCCAAGGTGGTCCTGGGGCTGGAAACACCAGTGACCCAGCTCAAGACGAGCTGCAGCATTACCCAGCTGCCTCCTAGAACGACACACCCAAGAGATAGATTGGGCAGGCACCAGAGTCTTGCTGAGCAGATCCTGCTCCATAGGGTCAGCCCCTGCATAACAACTCCACTGTAGTCACAGCCATTCCTCACAACCAGTGAGCCCATGGGGTCAGTCCCTCCCACTGATGTGCAATTATCAACCAAGGCTCAACTACAAGAGGAGGACACACACAACCCACACAAGGGACACCCTTGACATGTGTGGCTCAGGTGACCAGAAAGACTGCGCCACTGAACCCCACAGCACACCTACTACATAAGGCCACTCTAATAAGACAAGAAGACATAGCAGCTCTACATAATACATAGAAACAAACACAGGGAGGCAGCCAAAATGGGGAGACAAAGAAACAGGTCCCAAATAAGAGAACAGAACAAAGTTCCAGAAAAATAACTAAATGAAATGAAGCTAAGCAATCTATTGGACACAGAGTTCCAAAACTGGTTATAAGGATGATCAATGATCGCAGGGAGAACTTCAACAGAGAGATAGGAAGCATAAAAATGGAGATGGAAAACTGAAAAAGAACCAGTCAGAAATAGAGGATATAATAATGGAAATGAAGAATATATTACTAGGAATCAACAGTAGATTAGATGAAGCAGAGGATCCAACAAATGATGTAGAACATAAGGTAGCAGAAAACACCCAATCAGAACAGCAAAAAGAAAAGAGAATCCAAAAAAATGAGGAGAGTTAGTCCTCCAGGACAATATCAAGCATACCAACATTTGCATTATAAGGGTACAAGAAGGAGAAGAGCAAGAGCAAGGAATTGAAAACCTTTTGAAGAAATAATGATAGAAAACTTACCTAACCTGGTGAAGGAAATAGACATACAAGCCCAGGAAGCACAAAGAGTGCCAAACAAGATGAACCCAAAGATGTCCACACCAAGACAGATCATAATTGAAATGCCAAAGGTTAAAGACAAAGAGAATCCTCAAAGGAGCAAGAGAAAAGTAGTTAGTTACCTACAAGGGAGCTCTTACAAGACTGGCAGCTAATTTCTCAACAGAAACTTTGCAGGCAAGAAGGGAGTGTCAGGAAATATTCCAAGTGATGAAAAGTAATGAACTACAACCAAGATTACTCTACCCAGCAAAGCTATAATTTAGAATTGAAAGACAGATAAGGAGTTTCCCAGACAAGAAAAAACTGAATGAGTTCATCACCACCTAACCAGTATTATAAGGAATCTTAGAAGGACTACTTTAAGATCGGAGGGAGGTTAAGAATGGGTGAAAGGGGAAAGGATAGGGAAGTACAAATTTGCTGTTACACAGTAGTAGGGTATGGTATAAGGAATATAGTCAATAATATTGAAATAACTAGGTATGGTGCCAGATAGGTACTAGATCTATCAGGGTGATAGATGGGAATGGGGTTGGGGGCAGGGTGAAAAAGGTGAAGGCATTAAGAAATACAAATTGGTAGTTAATACAGTATGGGAAATATAATCAACCATGTGGTAAAGATCATGTAAGATGTCAGATGGGCACTGGACTTATCAGGGGAATCACTTCATAGACTGTGTTCAGCTGAAGCTGAAGTAGAATAATATTGAATGTCAACTATAACTAAATATATAGGTATATATAGTCATGGGATGTGAAGTACAACATAGGGAAGATAGTTAATGGTATTGTAACAGCTATATAAGAGGGGTAGTAGCTTGTGGAATGGGTTATCACTTTATGAGAGGTTTAAATGTCTATTACATTGCTTTGTACACCTGAAACTAATAAAAATAAATTAATTAATAAAATTTTTAAAATGGCCTTATAACATAAATATCTAGTATACAATCAACATCTATAAATTTTCCATATTTGTTTAGAAAGAACACATAAGCTCTATTGTTAAATGTAGAATTAGATATATGATTATTGTTCAATCTTATTTATTGTGATGTTCAAATTTTATATAATCTTACTAATTTTCTCTCTTCTTGGTTTATCAATTACTATGAGAGGTTGTATTAAAATCTCCCACTATGACTGTGGGTTTGTCAATCTTTCCCTGTAATGATATATATTTTTGCTATATAGATATTTAGGGTGATCTTGCAATCGAGATAAATGTATCTTAATCAACTGTTCCTTTGATCATATATAGTGACTATTTTTCTCCTTAACGGTGCTTTTATACTTAAAGACTAATTTGTCTGATATTACTATAGCTGCACTAGTTTTCTTTTTTCTTGGTGCACATTTTCACATTATTTTATTCTCAACCTTTCTATTTTACTCTTGTAAATAAGAGACATGCTGGATTGTGTGTGTATGAGCGAATGAGTGAGTGAGTGAGTGTGTGTGTGTGTGTGTGTGTGTGTGTGTGTTAATTCTGCTCAGGATTTATTGGGTTTCTTGACTTTTAGGATTCCAGTCTTCAATCAATTCTAAAAATTTCTTAGCCATTATCACTCTGAATACTGCTTCTTCCCCATTATTTATCTTCTTATCCTCTGAAAATCCCATTATATGTATATTGGAACTTCTCACTCTGTCCTACTTGTGCTTTAACCTCCCATTCATAGTTTTCATCTCTTAATATCCGTGCTGCTTTCTTTGAAATTGCCTCCATTCTGCCTTCCAATTCTGCAATTCTCCTTCAGCTTTGTCTAATCTGTTCATTGAGTTTTTTATTTTAATGACTATATTTTTTATTAATATTATTAGATTCTCTTCCAAATATACCCCATTCTTTTTAATAATATCTTATTCTCTTTATACATTTCAATGTCTTCTTTTAAGTCTTTAAATAATTTTAAATATATTTATTTTATGGTCTACTTGATAGTTCTGCTAGCTTAAGTTTTGGGGATCCGATCTGGCAGTTGCGTCATCTGCTGACTCTTGCTTATGGTGGATTTGCTCTTTGTATGTTTTTTAATTTTGGTTTGTGAACTCATATTTAGTGCACCTCTATTTTTAGCAATCTTGAGCTGCCTGGATTGAGGGCATATCTCACCATGGAGGTTTTTTATTTGCTTTTGACAGGCATTGCAGATTATTATCACCTCTTGGGACCACCTTTATATTAATTTGTCATCTTGGGAATTTCTAGACCAAATGGATAATGTACATTTAAACCTTGAACTTACATGAGGAATTTACTGTAACATCACAAATCATCAATACCTAGATATTAATGTAATGGAAGTTGTGCAAGAGCTCTACCGTGTTCACATATTGGAAGATTCTAAATTGTAAATATATAAATTCTGCACAATTTGACATATCTAGAGTTTCAATGTAATCCTAATAAAAATCTCAGCAGACTTCGTGAGAATGCAAGGAAATGCTGATTCTAAACTATGTATGGAAAAGCAAAGGGCCAAAAATAACCAAGACAAACCTGAAGAAGTTAGAGGACTTTCTCTACTGATATCAAGGCTCTTTATAGCTAGGTATTATATGCAGTGTAAAATTGTCACAAAGGTAACAAATAGACTAGTGGGACAGAATAGAGAATACAGAAATTGGCCAATAACTCATATAGTAACTTGATTTATGGCAAAGGTGACAATGCAGTACAATGTGGGTAAGAATGTTCTTTTGAATTAAGTGGCATGGATCAATTGTATATCTAGATGGGAAAAATTAACATCAACATACACACACGAGGTCGGACAATTCAGTTTGCAAACTTGTTGCAACAATGCTGCTAACCATTTTTGATATCAGAGGTATTATTCTGGGGAAGGGGAACAGGACTTTATTGGGGAACAGTGTGTACTTCCAGGACTTTTTTTTTTTCCAAGTCAAGTTGTTGTCCTTTCAGTCTTAGTTGTGGAGGATGTCGTTCAGCTTCAAGTTGTTGTCCTTTCAGTCTTAGTTGTGGAGGGCGCAGCTCAGCTCCAGGGCCAGTTGTCGTTGCTAGTTGCAGGGGATGCAGCCCACCATCCCTTGCGGGAGTCGAACTGGCAACCTTGTGGTTGAGAGAACACACTCCAACCAACTGAGCCATCCGGAAGCTCAGTGACAGCTCAGCTCAAGGTGCCATGTTCAATCTTTAGTTGCAGGGGGCGCTGCCCACCATCCCTTGCGGGACTCAAGGAATTGAACTGGCAACCTTGTGGTTGAGAGCCTACTGGCCCATGTGGGAATTGAACCGGCAGCCTTCGGAGTTAGGAGCATGGAGCTCTAACCGCCTGAGCCACCGGGCCGGCCCCAGAGGTATTATTCTTTATGAATATGTACCAACTGGACAAACAGTTAACCAAGTTTACTATTTGGAAGTGCTGAAAAGGCTGCGTGACAAAGTTAGACGACCTGAACTGTTCTCCAACAATTCATGGCTCTTGCATCACAACAATGCACCAGCTCACACGGCACTGTCTGTGAGGGAGTTTTTAGCCAGTAAACAAATAACTAGATTGCAACACCCTTCCAACTCACCTAATCTGGCCCCTAATGACTTCTTTCTTTATCCGAAGGTAAAGGAATATTGAAAGGAAGACATTTTGATGACATTCAGGACATCAAGGGCAATACGACGACAGCTCTGATGGCCATTCCAGAAAAAGAGTTCTAAAATTGCTTTAAAGGGTGGACTAGGCACTGGCATTGGTCCCAAGGGGAGTACTTCGAAGGTGACCATAGTGATATTCAGCAATGAGGTATGTAGCACTTTTTCTAGGATGAGTTCGAGAACTTAATTGTCCGACCTCGTGTGTGTGTGTGTGTGTGTATATATATGTAATTTATATGTACAAAAAAATCAATTCCAGTTGTAGATCTAAATGTACAAGAAAAACAATAAAACTTCTAAAAGAAATTATAGGAAAATATCTTTGTCACTTTGGAGTAAACAAACATTTCTTAAGTAGGTCACATAAACCAATGACTATAAGGAAAAGTCTGATAATTGGCTTTGTTAAAATCAAGTGCATCTGTTCATCAAAAAAACACCACTAAGAGAGTGAAAAGATAAGCTGTAGAACAGGAAAAGATATTTGTAATACATTTACCTAACAAAGATTTGTATTTTGGGTATATAAAAAAACTATAAAACTAAAAAAAAAAAAAAAAAAAAAAAAAAACAGAAAATAACTTGAACTGATATCTCACAAAAGCATAAAAATGTTCAAAGCAGCACTGTTCATAATATCCCCAAACTGGAAAACACACAAATGTTTTGGATGAACTTTCAAACCCAAGTGCCCAGATTACAAAAACCAAGCTGTACACACTACTCCACCCCGACCTGGATGCCACCACTTCAGCATGTGCGTGATGCTCTGGCTTGCACTGCCCTCTTCATTCGGCCCCTGGAGATTTCCTTTGCTTTCTTATGAGCTCAGATCTTCACTTAAAAGGCTGTACGTGACAGTTCATCCAGAACATCTGGAGGCTTTGCAGCAGAAGTGTCTCTAGGTTACATAGTTCATAATATGTCCCATCATCTTTCCATCCCCACCAAGAAGTGAGGAGTCTACCTGGCGCTGTTTTTACAGCCTAAAGATGATGTTTGCTTGTAAGGAAGAGGAGAGCACAGAGAGGGAAAGAGAAACATACTTTCACTTAACATCAAAGGGGCGGGGGAGTGTAGTGGAGGGACAGTCTCTCCCTGCATTTCCTCTGATGAGAGGTAGAGGTGTTCTTCATTCCACACCCTCACTACCCTACCTGGCTGGAGAACAAAAAGCCTGGCTGCTCTAAGGGCGCATCTCTGGTCCCATGAGGTAGACAGCCATTCCATGAGCCTCCATCACCCAGATGAACAGCTATTTACCTGCGTCAGGTTACACCTCTCTGATAGAAGAACCAGTTTCATCCCTGGGTGCAGCTTGTGCTTCTTGTATCCTAATTTTCAAATAGCCTAATGCCCAGGGCCACCCGAAAGAAGGAAATTTTTGGCAGGCTGGGGAAACAGCAATTCTTCCCAGGGAGCTGGACTGGGCCCTACAGGCCATGATGGTGAGTTTTCTGCAGACCACTTCTCTCTGATTGAGTGAAAAGATTTTCACATTTTGGGGTAGAACTGGGGCTCCTTATGATCCACTGTCATTTTAACCTGTGGCTTAAGAGAGATAGTCAGGCTGTAATAACAAAAATAAGTTCTGGAATATTGCGCACTTGTCAAAGTACTTTACATGGATTGTCTCACTTATTGCCAAAACAATCCTAAAGGTATATATTTTTATCCCTATTTTCCTGATGAGGAAACTGGGGCCCCAAGAGGTTATGTGGCTTGCTTGAAGTGACACAGCTAAGTGACAAAGCCAGGACTGAAAGCTAGTAAATCTGGGTCATGTCCTTGATCAGTATTCTAGATGTATTTTGTCACTGATCCTGAACTTTAAGTCACCTCTAGTTCATGCCATGTCCTGCTTTTGGAGGAATCCTTCCCACCTCTTCATGGTTTAGTGTCCCAATGGAGCCTTCCATGGGGATAGAAGCAGGAGAGGGATTCACAGAGAGCCTCCCTGGTAGGATCTCCCAAGAGTCCCTCCTTATTCATTTCCCTCTTCTTGGACACCAATGCATCCCTGCTTGTCCCTCATAGCCAGGGTCTTCAGAACACACTGGCCTGTCTCTTTCAAATTTACTTAGTCCACCAGTCTTCTCACTCGTCTCTGACCCAGAGCAATCCTGGTCCAATCCCTTGTTCCTCTTCCCAGGCTCCTCAGAAGGCATGCCCCACTGGACCATCAGACATGGCCGCCTCAGCTGGAGTCAAGGGCCGTCTGCTTGGCTCCTCCTTTCCTGGAAACACCAGACCAGGAAGACCCCAGCTTTCCTTCAGGGGGAATGGTTTCTCTAAGAGAAAATGGTATGGATTCTTGGTGGCGGGTGGAGTAGGGGAGTTCTTTAAATGTATAGAATAGCATTTCTGGTAATAATTGAGGCCTTGTGGCACCGATCATCTTCAGTGGTTGTGATTTAAAACCTAGAATTAGAAAATCACCTTCAGATAGATCATCCCACATATTTCCTGTTTACCATTGTAGCCTCGATAAGACCTTAGAGGTAGCTCTTGCTTAACGGCTTCAGAGCTGAGGTAATATCGAGCATGACAGAACTGTCAGAGGAAAATCCAGCAAAGCATCCTCCCAGGCTCCCAGACATATCCTTCAGCTCCGCCAGGCCTCTAGTCAACTTCCGGGCCTCGATCACCACCAAAATCCTGCAGTCAGCCAAGGGTTCCTGCCAGCCCGCCTTGTTCAGTTATATAAGAAGGGACATGAGCTCCTTGTAAAGCCAACAGGTAATTTCAAGAAAGGTAATAGATATCATAATGGGCCCAGAAGAAACACCATCGGGCCAGAAGTCTGAGAGTTTATAACCCAAGTCTCTCACGAAGGGGCGGCTCAGTGTAGCCTTTGGCAACCAGCTAGATAGTGCTTATCCACTGGGGGAAGCGGGGGACTTCGAATTCTTTGTTGGGCTAAACCAGGTGACGTCTTCAACACCCTTCCAACTGGGAATCACCTATAATTCACTCAATCTTTGTAATATCTCCCATTTAATAAACACTGTGGACCAGGCACGGGAAGGCATTATTATGCTCAGCCCTCCAGATAACCCAATGAGGTAGTTTTTATTAACATTCTTCTCAGAAATGGGGAGGGTAATTTGCCAAGATGCCAAAGCTGGTTGAGAAAGAGAAAGGAATTAGACCTAGGTCTGTCTAACCCCAAAGCGATACTCTTTCCTGCCTCTCACTCTGCCTCTGGCACTTTACCAGCATTCTCAGCCTGCTGCCCCTTGAAAGGGAGTAAAAGGTACAGACAGATGGTGCCCAGGTGGAGACCCCGCCCAGAAAATGGGCACTTCTGGAGCAAAACTGCCACCGTGACAAAACTACCTCAGTGACAGGCCTTGTGACCAGCAGCCTTCATCCATTAACCATAGGGCTAGCTCTCACCTAGAAAGAGGCTCCCTTTTGTTCACACGGCCCTACACACAAACAACAACTCCATCACCCAGGAGACCGCAGAACAAAGGGAGGGTGGTAGATATGGACAGAACCAAGTATAAATAAGAGGCTGTAGGGCAGAGAGAAAAAAATGACTTAAAGGCAGAACGCACCAGGATCTTTGACATGCAGGCTTTTAAATTATGTCTACACTCCTTATATGAAGAGTGTACACAAATGAATCTGTATTTTCAACTACATCACATGCCCTGTTTTGCAACCAAAAACAATATTTGTGCTTCATGTGCTGCACTGTAGTGTTTTATACACAGAATCACCTGGCACAGCTCCTGTCCCCAAGATGCAAATTAGTGTTTTTCATGGGGGAGGGGGGATGAAGGAAGGCTGGGGGGAGGGGACCAAGCGTGCTCCACAGGCCACACTCTGGCACTGACATTGCTGGGCATGATGGATGCTGCCAGCGCTGTTGCTTAGCAACCCAATACCCTTCAAGAAAATCCAGCAGTCTCGCTGGCTCACAGAAGCAAGCAGGGCTGGTTCAGCATGGCATTGGGCATGGAAAGATAATAATGGTTTTATTCCAGTTATTAATAATCATTCTTTCTGACTTCTTGTATAGATCAACATACCTTGAGGGCACACAGAGCCCTATACTAGACTGGGGCTGGAAAAAGCCCAGGGTTTTTAAATTACCTCCAAAACGAACTCAGAAAGTAGTGGAATTTTACTGGCTGGTCCCATGATGCTCCCTCAATCCTGGGCCCTTTTTGCAACATAAAGGCAGATCTCGGAGGCGTGACTCACCAGCATACCTCCAGATAGTTGTTTGTCAGCCTGTCGTGAGTCATGCTTTCTATTTTCTCAAAATGAAATACTTGACATTTTGAAATGGGGTTGGAGGAAGGTGTTTTTAAAAAAAATTTCAAGTCACTCTGTGGCTTTGTGTGCAAGTGTGGAGGCGTGTGGGAAGAGGTGAGTAATGGCTGCACGAACAGGTAAACATAAGTGAGGTTCTCCACACCGTCTGTCACTGTGAAAGCCATGGATGTGCGAGGATGCAGTCATTTGTGTCACAGAGAAATGGACACGCCCCTGGGCTATATCCTAGAAGGAACAATGCCCTGGTCATCATTCGCCCTCTACCCCCTGCCCGTTTCTTGCCAGCAGCCTATTCCCTGCATCCCCAACAAAGAAGACAGCTTCCTTTTGTGCAGCATAGATAATAGTATCATCTTAAGGCTTTAAGAAAAATCCTGCAGGAACAAAGGAAACTGGGATTTTAGTTGAAAAAAAGAGAAGTGCAAATACACCTCAAATTGTGCTGGACTAGACCGATGGCAGGATCTCTGGGTTCTGGTCCTGATGCTGACATTAATTAGGTGTGTGATGAACTTCCGCTTATTTTGCATGATCCAGCACAAGTCTCATCCTCTCCACGAAGCCCTCAGGTTGTCCGATTTATTTACTTAGTACACTGTTTTCCCTCCTAAAGTGGGAGCTCAAAGTTAGACACCATTTTATGCATGTCTGTATCATGTCAACGAGCACCACATCAGATATAAACTAGGTGCTCAATGCATGCTGCCTGCTTGTAAGAGAGATGGCTAAATGGAAGAATTAATTAACTGGTCCAATAACTAGATCCAATTAACCTCTTGGAACCCCTGTTTTTTCCCATGCTTAACAATATGCACTGTCTATTCACAGAAAAGTAACAGGGTCTTGGAGTCGCAATTGAAAACATTTTGAATGTTATACACCACCACGTCTTTATTGTAAAGGTTAATATAAACATATCCACTTTAAAATGGAGCTGGAACTGCCATGCCAGAGGCACTGCCTCACACGTCTTACACTGCAAACCTTGAAATATTAAAAACAAAGAAAAATAACCCTTGGTCTGGGCCTAAGCAACCTTGTTTCCCAGAGAACTGTTTGCAAAGACAACAAGAAAGCAGGTATTGTGACTACTGGACTGAAAATCAAAAACATTGTTTGGAAGGAGCGTCACCATGTTAGCGTATCTGCACCAATAGAAACGCCTTCCTTCTATTGGTGCAATTGCTCCCCTTTCCTTTCTCATCAATACCCCGGGCCTTTGTCTCCTGATCGGAACACGATGTGGGCTTCTGCCGAATTCAGTGCCTTGCAAATAGCTATTCATATTGATCTCAATGAATGTTTGTTGCCTCTCACTTCAAAAGGACTTTTTATTTTTAGGTTAGCTTTATAAAGCATTATTAGAAAAGGTAGTGATTATCAAAAGTGTCCCCAAAGTCAGGGATCAGGACCAATTCTACACATAGGGAGAGAGAAAAGGGAGGAGAAAGTTTGAGGTGATACAAAATATTGCTCATATCGGGTTGGGGTAATGCCTGAAATTTCCAAAATGTTTGCTTCTTTGGATTAAGACATTGAAGATCCTTGCTAAAAAAATGTAAATGCTGTCTTGCAGCAACCACATATTAATCCATTATTAACCTCGAGTGCTTTAGCTAAACTTATTAAATCCACTTCCAGAGTGTAAGGGACATGAGACAGGTAATTACTTTTTATTCTTTATTATGAAAATGTTCAAACATACAAAACTAAAAGCAATCGGACAGTAAATCCCTATGTGCTCATCAGCCAGCTTCAACAATTATCATCCTAAAAGCAATCTTGCTTCACCTACCGCCTCCCCAAACCGGATCATTTTGAAGCAAATCCAAAACCTCCTAGTATTTCATTTGTGCATATTTCAGTATATAGCTCCAAAATACACGCATTCTTTTTGAACATTACCAAATACCAGTATCATACTTAAAATAAAAACACAAACAAACAATAATTCCTTCATATCTTCAAATAGTAGTCAGTGTTCAAATTTCCCTGTTAGAACAGTTCAGTTTTGAGATAAAATGACATTCGATTCATAATATGGCAGGGGCTCGTTCTAGAACTGTCCTACCCAGGGGAAGACAGGGCCATGATGCGAATTCACTGTTTTGTTTTGTTTTTTTTCCAGTTTCACACTTGCCAAGAGCAATGCACACCTGGGAAAGGACATAAATGCAGAAGCCAAAATATGAATTATTCTCCCTATCCACCGATGACACTCACCAGCTTCCCCCAGCTGTTATAAAAATAATAAAGAGTTAGGTTTCCTTCATCTGTCAGTAGCAGAACTTCATTACTTAATCCCATTGTCAGCCTCGCTTGACTGTAGCCATAGGTACTTGCCTGAGCCTCAGTTCACTGTGCGATGGAGGCAATAACAGTACATACCTAGCCCATAGGGCTTTTAAGAGAATTAAAGAAGATAATGTATGTAGAGCACTTACAAAAGCTCTTGGCACAGTAAACCCATGAGGAACCTGAACTACGGCATTGTTGTTAGTCCCCAGTCTCCTTGGAAACCAAAGCTTGGGCCAGATGATGCCTGATGAAGGTCCTAATGGCCTTATCGTGGCCTCCTAGTCTGCTTGACAAAATACCGTATCTAAAATATTTTAAGGTAGAGTTCCTCAAAGTGTGCTTATCAGACCAACTGCATCAAAATCACCCTGACTGATTATTTTAAATGGGGAGCACTAAGTTCTGGGCAATTCTTAAGAACACTAAAGTTTTAAGAACTGCTTTTAGCTTGCCTGAATGGTGGTGGAGTGACTTTCCCAACCAGAGAGGAAATGGAGTGCCTGAAATAATGAAATAATGAGGTGTAGTAGCAGAGGGACCCCGGACCTGGAATCAGGAGCCAGCACTGGACCCGCCCATCCATTTACCTATGGAATGGAACTGGTTAGATCTCCCTAAAGGGACCACAGAAAGAACAAAATGGGATCCTGAGAATGGGAAAATACTTTCCATTAATCAGTTAATGTACGATGTCCCTTACTTAGATTTTCATCCCATCCAAGAACCTAAATATAGAATTCCTGTATGGTACTTCCAAAAAAGACCATAGGATCTAATGATGCCCCTGGCAAAGGACATCATTCATGAGAGTCTCATCCATTCATTCTTTACCAAATATTTATTGAGTGCCGGTTCTTTGCCAGGTGCTGTGCTGGCACAAACCAGGGAAAACACAGTCACATTCTCCGCCTTCCTGAGTATGTAGAGGGCTCTGAGATATCCAAGGACAAGGAAGGGATGGGAAGAACCTTCAGACAAAGCTCACAAAATTCTAGAGCTAGAAAAAGACCTTAATGGATGCCTTCTCCAATTCCTCATAGAATTGGTAAGAGGAAGAGACCCCACCCCCACGTTGCAGCCCCAGTGATTATGTAGCTAGAAAGGCATTTGTTCCCTGGTTCTCAGAACTCTTCCTACTTGGTCTGTTGTACTCTTTCCTGCACCAAGAAAAGCAAAGAAGCAAAACAAATACTGTGTTGCCTTTCTCCATGTCATCAGAATGAATCATTTGAATTGACGGCACCAAAATTCTTCCCACCTAAAGCAGTGCTATTAAATTTTCATTTTTCATTTCATTTAAAAGCAGGTTACAAAACAGTGTGCAGCACAGGACCTCATTTTTATAAACAACATATCTGTGGTATATATGTGTGCATAGAAAAATGGCTGTGCAAACAAAGATTATTAATAGACATTCCCTAGGGGTGAAAATTGTGGGCACTTTTTATTTTTTTCTTTATATTCCTCAGAACTTTCTCAGAATTTTCTGAATCTTCTACAATGAATCCAAATTTCTTGGGTAACAAAATAAATAAATTTTATTTCAAAAATAATGTTGTTTTTTAAGTCAGTGAGTTTAGCCTTTCTGTTTTGTTTTCCCAGTTTTATTGAGAAATAATTGACAAGCATCACTGCATAAATTTAAGGCAGACCGCATGATGGTTTGACTGACATATATTGTGAGATGATTATCACAATAACATCTGTTTTCTTATATGTGCAGCTAACATCTGTCTTCTCATATGGATACAATAAAAAGAAAAGAAGGAAAAATTCTTTTCTCCTTGTGATGAGAACTGAGGATTCACCCTCTTAACAACTTTCCTGTGTATCATACAGCAGTGTTACCTGTAGTCACCATGCCATACGTGACATCTCTAATTCTTATTTATCTTATAACTGGAAGTTGGTATCTTGTAACCGCCTTCCTGCAAGAGTGTTCCTTTTTTGAGGTTAAATCTAATCTCATGAGAGGTTTCTAGAACGTTTTTGTGCAGATTAGACCCAAAAATTAAACTCAATCTTTGTCTTCCAACAGAAGAGAGGCAGTACAAAATAACCACTTGTTGCCAGAACTAAGATACTCCTTGGATTTATCGGGGCGAAAACTAGCTCTAGTCTTGACTGGAATCAACTGGTTGATAAGTATTTCCTGAGCCTTACCAAGAACTGCATTGTGCCCTGTGCCCCAAGGTCAAAAATGCATAAGACATGATCCCAATCTTCAAGAAACTTGACATTCAGCTGAGAAGTGAAGGCATACAAAGTTTAGTAACAAAATGTGAACAAAGGCCTGATACTGTAAAAGACACTGTGTGTTGGGCCCGCAAGGACAAGTCATCCAGGGAGCCGTGGGAGCCAAGTGGCAGATAGGACACAGAGGGCAACAGGGAGCTACTGAAGGCTTTTTAGCAGGGAGGTGACATAAGATCTGTGTTTCAGGAAGATTAAGATCTGTGGATGCACAAGCATATTTGAGCAGGGAGAGACTGAAGAGAGGGAGGGAAACAATTGCCAAAAGCGTCAAGTGAAAAGGACGCTAATTTTCAGGTCCAGCTCAGTCATTAAGAGACAACCTTGAACCTATCGCTTCTACTGGGACTAGTTTCCTCACCTGACATGTGAGAGGGGTGGACTAGAATCTCTAAGGTCCCTTCCAGCTGTCAAAATTCTTTAGTTCCGTGGATCCAGGCAAGAATGATAAAGGCCTGGAACAGCGTTGCCGTGGGATGATTTTACTCCAGCAAGGGCCTTGCAGAGGGAGGTGCTAAACCATCTTCAGCACAGGCACCAACAAAATAAGATCATATTTTCCCTTCTACTCTCATTTTTAACCCCTTAGGAGGCTTTACAGCAAGTCTTTTTTTTTCTTTTTTTTTCAAACCAAGATACAACTTACATAGCATAAAATTTACCCTTTTAAAGTATATAATTTAGCGGTTTTTTGTAAATTGTGCAACCATCACCACTACCTAATCCCAGAACACTTTTGTCAACCCAAGAAAGAAACTCCATGCCCATCAGCAGTCATTCCCCATTTCCCCTCCCTGTCAGCTCTTGTCAACAGTTAATCTGCTTTCTGTCTCTATGGATTTGCTTTTGTGGACATTTCATATAAATGGAATCATACAATCTGTGGCCTTTTGTGTTTAGCTTCCTTTACCCTATTTTCAAGGTCTACCCATGTGGTAGTGTGTGTCAGTACTTTGTTCCTTTTCATGGCTGAATAATATTCCATTGTCTAGCTATGCCACATTTTGTTTATCTGTTCATCCACTGACAGACAATTGCGTTGGTTCCACTTTGCAGCAGTGCACTGAATCGTATATTCTTGTTTGTCAGAATCAAAGCTGTCAATGTGTGTTCCCGCTATTTGAATTTCAAAAGAAGTGGAAGCTGGGATTGTCGGGAGCATGACCACTCCTTGACAGTGCCCAAACTGTCTTCATCTGCAGTAACCACAGCAGACGTTCATGCTGACGAGCTTTTCCATAGATACTGCAGGACTAAACAAAATATTTGTATCTCCAAAGCGTGGGTGACTTCAAGTGAAAAATTTTGAGCTGCAAAGCCCATTCCATGGATTAAAAAATGCCACAGGATTAGGGGATTATCTTCAGCTTTCATGTTCTGCCAATGAGAGGGAACTGAGTTTGTAGATTCCCAGGCAGGACGGCAGCCACGTCTCAGCCTATGTGTGACCTGCTTGTCACTCTGTAAACAACCTAGTCAGACCCATGCTTATCAGAGTTTCAGCATTACTTCTCCTGTTGCAGAGTCCAAGCTGTTAAGTTCCTCACTGTATTTTTATGAGCTGGAAAAACATGAAATATCACTGAACTGTCAATGTTTTGTTACAGTATGAGACCCAAGATGTCTTTGCCTTTTCCTAAATCAAACTGAATTTAAAATAAGGCCAATAAAACATTTATCTGGTTGACACGACACCTCTGAGTTCAGGTCTTCCTAAATGGGAGGAGAAGGGGGAAAAAACCGTAGGTTTCCTCCTTCCAGTCATTTAATAAAATTTAAAAATTATCATACAGACTAGGAAAAAAGTGGACAGTCTTAAGGTTGAGACCTTTATCACCAAGAAATAACATTTACTAAGCACCTACTTTGTGCCAGAAAAAGTGACGAGTTCCATGGTCTCTTGTAATCTAATTGAAAGGAAAAGATGTAACCATTAAAAATCATTATAATTTGGCAGGAGCTGTGGGGAGGAGAGAATGAAGAATGGTAACAGGTATGGAGTTTCTTTCTGGCTTGATGAAAATGTTCTTGAATTAGTGGTGACAGTTGCACAAGCTGGTGAATATACTAAAAACCACTGAAATGTACATTTTAAAAGGGTACGTGAATTTTATGGTATATGAATTATAGCTCAATAAAATAAAAAATTGAAATAAAAATAATAACATATCATAGTATTACATAAAAAGAATTTTAAAAAAATATGCCTGGGGCTAGGGTAGAAGATAGGTTTTGTTTCAAACATGAGTTTTGTTACTGAGCAAAAACTATAGTAAATTTCCCTGCATCATTTTCACTACCCAAATTCACTGAAGCCCTCCCGCAGCCATGCCCACTGCAGCTGCCCAAATTCCTGAAATCCCCAGCTTTGCCTGGCGCAACGGACACCCTCATCTACAGATTTTGGTGGACGTTCTCTTAACTGCTTTGCTCCCAAGAATGTGTGTTTCGAGAGAACGCTGCCTGGCTTACAACGTGATTTGGAAATATGCTGCTGGCTGTGCTTTATGCATTTTATCAAGTTTTTTTAACTTTGTACTAGCTGGAACCATGAAGGGCACAGTTTTAGAAGGTTGAAGTTAAATAATAATTTCACATCAGAAAACATTCAACCAGGGCCACCAAGCAGCAAGCTGCCTGGCACTGGTCAATATTCTTGAGCCTCACATGTAGAGGTTGCACAGTGACCATTGGTAGAGTTTGGGGCTGGAAAATATAGTAGCTGAGCCCAGAGTCTTTGGGGACAAGCCAACTGACTAGCCATGTAATCATGGGTATGTTAATTAACCTCTCTAAACCTCAGTTTCCTCATCTGTAAAATGGGGATGATTTTTGTCTGTAGCTTACCTATGGGGTTTTGAGAGGATTAAATGAGTAAATGAATGTAAAGAGCATAGATGAGTTCCTGGCATGCACTAACCCCTTAGCAAGTGGTGACTGCTGTTAGAATTATTATTACTTCTTGTGTTATTGCTCCCTGACTATCCTTAAGGAAGGAAGGTGTTTGCCACATTTAATGACCTTCAAGGATACTGGCAACCTGGCTGGGTATATGTTGATTGTCATCCCATTTAGACATGACATATTCTAAAATAAGACAGTTCAACGAAGGCCCATGGATCCAAGGACATCCTGGGGTCACATTCCACCACTTTTCATCATCTTTAGACTTCAAGCTATTTAAGCTCAAATGCCCACTCCTCACAGGTTCTCAAAGAGTGGTACCAAATACTCTGTGTCAGAAAGACATTAGGTCGCTTGTTTAAAACAGGAAATTCCCACGCCCCACCCAGAGCTACTTCATGAAACCTCACAGCCTCCTTTGCGTGCTGAAGTGTAAGAATCACAGCACGGGGCTTAAGAAAACTGAGCCTCTGCAGCCCGAGTGCCTACAATTGTCAATGCAAGGCACAAAGTGGCTTTTTTTTTTCTTAATAAATAAAGAAAAAAAAGCCTAAATCAAATTAATGGAAAAATTTTTAAAGGCTAAATAAAAATCATGAATGGATGGATGGATGGATGGATGGATGAAGAAGCCATGTGTGTTTAGCTTCTTTGCTCCTCCTCACTGTGTGGTTATGGAAGGGGATATTTAATGGTAACATTTATGAGAGAATTTTTCCTCGGTATGAAAGCAATATATGACTGATGTGCAAAACTTTAGAAAACAGAAAAGCACCAAGGAAAAGACAAACAAAAATCACCACTCAGAGGTTACCACCATTGACATGTTTGTGTGGTTCCTTCTGGCTTTTTGTGTGACGCATATAAGTATGTGATTACTTAACAAAAATATCATCATATCATACACTGGATACTCTTCTGAGCCTGCCTTTTTTCACTTAGAAATGCATTATGAATATTTTCTCAGCTCAGCAAATTCTTCCTCACCATAATTGTAAATGGCAGTATAGTATTCCATCATAGATATTCTATGATTTATTTAATCCCCATCCAATCATTGAACATTCAAGCTCAATGATTACTTAGAAAGTGAAATGCACATGCAGATTCTAATTCATATGTCTTCAGGGGACATGTGGAGTTTTGAAGTCCCACAACTTGACGTCAATCAGCAGCTAGGATTGATGGCTATTACCTATGAAAGACTACTTCCAGAATGTTCTCAGGAAACCTTTGGAGTTGGAACACGAATAAGGAAATTTTCCATGCCTCAAGAACGTCAGCAAACCTGTGTCACATAAACTCCATTGATTCCAGG
Organism: Rhinolophus ferrumequinum; assembly: GCF_004115265.2. NCBI lineage: Eukaryota > Metazoa > Chordata > Mammalia > Chiroptera > Rhinolophidae > Rhinolophus > Rhinolophus ferrumequinum. Next base: position 99,766,116 of record NC_046285.1, on the reverse strand, counting down.
GGGCACAGATCACAAAAGGAAAGAAACGGGTCCTCCTGTCATCCTCACAAGTGGGCCCGTTTCACCCAGGGCCACTGGGAGCCACCAACCTCAGGTCTGATAAACAGCCACTTTGAGAACTATAGAGTGACGCTTTGCCTACTGGACGATTTATTCGTATCACTTCTTTCCCTTAGTTGTTTCAATTAGTTGACAAGCTATGACCGGAGGAATGTGCTGTCTCTTCCTATAATTTGAAGATTTATAAATTAAAGGAAGTCCGGAGTTTGTAAAACGATGTGCAATTTACTTACTCTGATTTTTAGAGGAATACCCATATCAATATTCTCCTTGAACAGAGAGCAAAGGTGATTCTAAAAAGTTAAAAACTGATGTAAAGGGAATCTGGCAACAGCTCCTTGAAAGCAGGGTCCGTCTCGATTGCTTTCATTCCCTGGAGCATCTGTCATGATCTCTAACATGCAGCCAATGTTTGCTAAATAAATTAATGCCTGAATGATTAAATGAATGAATGAATGAAGTAGGGTACGGTCCTCGATGGTCTGATCTACTCTGTTTTCCTGCAGATTTTGCCATAGTCTCCAAACACCACCCCATTAAATAACTCCTTCATTGCTTAAAAACTCAAAATAGATAGTGCTTTTATCCAGCCTTGCAATTCTATGCACAGAAATACGTCACAGCCCAATCTTCCCCAGGAGGTACTCAGCAAAATGAAAAGCCTCAGTATTGCTTACTCCTTTTGGGTCACAGGGGCCAGCAGCAAGGTCACATTGATTCATTTGCTACCGAAACTGTGGCTGCCTTTAAACTCGGGGCTGGAAAAAGCCTCCTTTATTCTCAAGTCACCTCGCCGACTCCGTTCCCAGCCTCTCTGCTCCCAGAGGTCAGCTACGACCAGGGCCTCGCATCTTCTGTCCTCCTCCATCTTCCTTGTACTGTTTGCATCGCCCCAAACAGCCCCAGCCTGACCTCAAAGCCAGCGTTCCTCTCTGTGTGCATCTTCACTAATCAAAAACAACAAGAGCAGTGCTCTGCCATCACGTTTTCTCAACAATTTCTTGGGGGTGCATCCCACTGTGGGGTCCAGGAAGAATACTTCACTCCACCGGGCATTTCAAACTCCAAATGCGCCAGTGCCCACCGCAGCCTGGGAAGGCTTCCTTGCCCTGACTTTTGCTTTCACTTTTACTACAGCTAAATAATTATGTAAAGGAAAAAAATGTATAACTTCCTTTTTTATTTTACCATGTAATTTCCTTTTTCACACCCAACTCCTACAAAGCCTCTACTGTTCTCACATTTTTATTTGCACCAAATATACACACTAGCCCCCGCCCCCCACATACACACTTTTGTAAGTAAACAGTGGTTCAGTGCTTGCTTGTTTACCATTATATCCTGAGAGCTGATTGTTCTGAAACCACTAACCTGTCTTCCCCGGTTAAGTCCCAGGTGAAGAGACCCACTTCTGACTGGGGCCTCTCCACCTGGAGGCAAGTTCCTTAAAATGGGGCTCCTTTTGACAATAACCATTTCCCAGCTTTCAGAAGACATGATGAAGCCCTGTGGTACGTTCTGAGCCACAGCCCAAGCAGGGGATGAAAGTCAGAATTAAAATTCTATAATGAAGAATGATCCAGCTTTGTGTTCATCTTGCCTCTGTATGTAGAGGGACCAACTGTCTTAAGCAGGAGGGTAGCAGCTGGCGTTCCTGCATGGACTCCTTGCCAACACTGTGCTAAATGCTTTATAGGTGTTAAGTTCCTATCTCTATTCTCCAGGTGAGGAAACTGAGGCGCAAAGGTTAGGAGACTTACCCAAGCCTCACAGCTGGTGAGTGGCAGAGCTAGGATTCCAACCCAGGCTGTGAGGCTAAAGAGCCTGCCTCATCTCTGCAGGAACAATGGATAACCACCAAATCCCAGCGACAGAGGACACCCGCCCCGCCCCCCAACCCCAAGGCCTGGACAGGGCCAGCAAATAGAAGCCAGCATACAGGAGCTGCAGAACGCTTCATTTCATCGGAAAAGGCACCAGATGTACTATTCACTGTGTTCACTGTTCTTCTCATTTTAGAGCCACCATTTTAATCAAATCAACAAACATAAGAATATTCTGCATTTATGACTTGCTCGTTATGACCATCTCCCAAGAATAAGGAACCCACTTGATGGAGTAACTTTTCCCAGCATTGCCCCAAATCTAGAAAGAAGCAGCACTTTGATTAGGAAGCCTGAGGTATGCTCCAACCCAGGAGCATTTTTCTGTGGAGCCTTGGAGGCAAATGTCCAAATGTGGCCGTGGTGACCAAAACCTGGGTTGCTGTGGGAAAGGTGAGGGCGGAGGTGGCCAGTGTGGAGTGGAAAGAATGTCAGGAGGGGGAGTTTCTAGAGGCTCTAAGAGAAAGGCTTTGGCACTGAGGCTGTGTGACAGGAACAAGAAACTATACCTTGAAACTCACGGAACCTGGATTGGAGCATCTCTCAGAGACCATTTTGTTTACCAATCTCACAATACTCTGATTCTTACTTGCATGTGTGAGCACCAACACGGAGAACTGCACAGCGAAAGCTCTAGAAAGAAATTAATTCCGAGGCCAGAGGCTGTTTACAGCATGAGGAGATGGCTCCCCCTGGTGTCAAGCTCATCCTTCAGCGACCTGGACCAGGCTGAGCACGAGTAGTGACCTTGAGCACTGAGGTGGTGAACGTTTCAAGGTGAGTACAACCTGCAGGACTGGAGGAGAAGGGGAGGGAAGAGGCCAGTGCCTGGGGTGGGTGACCAGTTCCCACAGTGCCAGGTCCTCCCTCTGTCGCCTTCCAAATCCCAGCTCAATGCTGCAGGCCCTCCTAACGCAGCTTTCTCCAAAGACAAAAACAAAAACAAACAAACAAAAAAAACCACCAAGCCATTTGTTATGTGTTTTATTCACTCTTTTCCTCTGTAACAGACGTACCAAATCCTAAGTTTAAAGTCATATGGTCACAGTACCTGGAATCCCCTTGCCCATTTTCTTAAGTGCTGTTTCTTGTTCAAAGTTTGATCAGTTCAAGCCCAGGGGCCAATGCTGATGGACAGCACTGCCCTAAAACCCCCTTTAACAGGGAAATGCCACCAAGACCTGTGTAGAAAGCTGCCAGAGTCATTTTCCTGTTCTTAAGGTTAAACGGAAAAATAAGCTACAACGCAGTTGTAAATCGGGGCTGCCAGACTGTGGCCCTGAGACAGCAATTGGCTCCGTCTTTTTTAAGGGATCCATGTACACTTCTCAAAATAAACTTGGAGGAGAAAAGAACAGAAAATTCATGTAGAATTCACTCCAAGAGAAATACATGAATAATGCAAACATTTCCCAGGTCCTTTCAAGATAACAAAATGTCTTGGGGAAACCTTATTACTACACTTTGCTCTGAAGTTACCATCTGTAGTATGTATTCTGCAAAGCTAAAGAAAATATTCTCCAGGAAAAGGGAACCCTTGCACACTGCCGGTGGGAATGTATATTGGTGTAGCCACTATGGAAAACAATATGGAGGTTCCTAAAAAAATTAATAATAGAGCTACCATCTACCCAGCAATCCCTCTTCTGGGCATCTACCTGAAAATTTTGGAAACACTTATTCATAAAGATATATTTACCCCTGTATTCATTGCAGCATTATTCACAAAAGACAAGACATGGAAACAACCTAAGTGTCCTTCAACAGATGATTAGATAAAGAAGATGGGACACCTGTATACAATGGAATATTATTCGGCCATAAAAAGAGGAATTATTGCCATTTGCAACAACAAGGATGGATCTTAAGACTATTATGCTAAGTGAAATAAGTCAGAGAAAGGACAAGAACCATATGATTTCATTCACATGGGATATAAAACAGAAAGCAACAAATGAACAAACAAAACAAACTCCTAGATACAGACAACAGTATGGTGGTTACCAGAGGGGGAAGGCAGTGGGGATGGGGAATGAAAAAGGTAAAGGGTGTAAATTCATAGCGATGGAAGGAGACTAGACTGGGCAGTAAGTACACAATAGCGTATACAGATGACGTATTATATGTTGTATGCCTGAAATTTATATCATGTTTTTAAACCAATTGTTACCCCAACAAATTTAATTTTAAAAAATGAAAAAGAAAATATCCTCCAGGCTGGTGGAGTCTGCACTGAAGCTTATCTTGGGAAGAAACCTTGGAGGTCCTCTCGTCTAATTTTGGAGCCTGATCCTTCATGGAACTCATCAACCTGAAGCAATTGGCCTTCATGTCAGAAGCTGAGTGTTATCAGAAACTAGAGAGAATGGATCTCTCCTTTATGGGGCACAGTAGTTAAGTGACAGGATCGTGGCATCTTTTATTTTTCTGATTATGGTTGTGCCACATGCTCATTGTAGAAAAATACAGAATGTAAGTTGTAGCTTTTTTCTTCAGTGTCATTAAATATTTTTCTACGTCATTAAATACTTTTTGCAAATCTCATTGTAATGGCTGCACAATGTGCCATTTTCTTACCTTCAGACATTTGTTTCCAATTTTTCGCTGTTTTAAAGTAAGTGCAGTGAACAATTTGTACATTAACCTTCATTGAGATTTCTGGATTTAGAGGGGTTCATTCTGGGTCAAGGGGAAAGTCACTTCAGTTTTTAAAACATATGCAGTTGAGGGTCTCATGACACCACACTGCTGTTTTCCATGCAGGCATATAGCGCTTTGTAGAGAAAAATACGACAGTGAGAAATATTTGTTTTTAATTAAAAGTCCACATCAAAGAAAAAAGTCGAGATTGGTCATCTGGGTTTTGCTACCCCTGTAGCCCTGGCCTGTGGCGTTGGGCAAGTCTTTTTGACTCCATCGGCCTCAGCTGCAAAATAACTAACTTTTAAACAAGTTAAGTTTGTACAGAGGGAAAGTGCTATAAAAGCAGAGTCCTAAGTCTTTTCCCTTCTCTTATGGGCCTCTTCCTTCCCAAATTCTCTATTCTTGCATAGCAGGAGGTATGAGAGTCACAGAGCTGGGAAATTGCTGCCGGCTGGTCCTCGTGAGAGTTTGCATGTGGGGCCCTAGCCTGTCATTGCAGTGCTTTGCCTGCAGTGAGATTTCAGCAGGTGCCCAGGAATCCCAGAGCAGGCGGAAAGGAGGTTTCACTGCAGAGCCATCAGGCTCCTTCTGTGTTCCTCCAATTCTCCCAATCGCCAAGATGAAAGCAGTGTCCACCGGCATCAACATCCCATGTCCAGAAATTCATCCAGAGACCCGCAACTGCCATTTCCTAGATGAGCTGCCTAAACAAGATCTGAGAAGTTTAACCACCTATAAGATGGGGAAGTGCCAGACTACATCTTAGAGTTGTCCTGAGACTCAAAATAAAAATGAAACCATATACCATACGTGCAACAACTTAATAAACCCAAAAACTTGGCCACAAACTACTATGTTGGTGAAACGAAATGGGCTGAAGTGGAATGGAATGGGGGGTAAACACAAACAAAATAGAGGGTATCACCCTGCTTCTTTACAATTGGACAGTTTACCTATCATTACTTATCAATGCAAATAAAGTGTCTAGAGTTTTCCAAGTGTATTTGGCTCCAGAACTTTTTATCTGTATTATTATACATCTATTAACACCCACACATTAGGAAACATGGGTTTTGTGATTTGGTTTCACATAGAATGTAAGGTCTGTGAAGACAAACACTTTGTCTTGTACCTTGCTGTACCTTCAGGGACGCCTGCACATAGTAGGTGTAAAATGTGTTGTGTAATGAATATATTTTCTGTTAGACTTGTTTGAAACTAGTTAGCAGAGTGAAGTGAAACAAGGTTTCTTATGTGCTGCTAGTGAAAGTGTAAATTGGTTTAAACTTTTGAAAAGCAGCATGGCTTCATGCATTGAAGACTTTTAAAATGCTCACACCCTGTCATCAAGTTGTGCCCGTTCTGGAAATCTGTTTGGAAGTTATCCTAAGTATAAAGGAAAGTTTGTGCCTAAAGATGCTCAGGAAATGCGGTGTTGTTTAACATGGCCCAAAAAAATGGAAAACATCTGAATTATGTTAAAAAAAAGATAATTGAATGAAGTTACAAACTCTCCAATTGATGGGTTATTCTGCAGCCATTAAAATGATGTTGTCAAACGAACTCAAAAAGAGTATGGAAGAGGGGCTGGCCTGCTGGCTCAGGCAGTTAGAGCTCCATGCTCCTAACTCTGAAGGCTGCCAGTTCGATTCCTACATGGGCCAGTGGGCTCTCAACCACAAGGTTGACAGTTCAATTCATCCAGTCCCGCAAGGGATGGTGGGCTCCGCCCCCTGCAACTAAGATTGAACACGGCACCTTGAGCTGAGCTGCCTCCTGGATGGTTCAGTTGGTTGGAGGGCATCCTCTCAACCACAAGGTTGCCAGTTCAATTCCTCGAGTCCCGCAAGGGATGGTGGGTAGCACCCCCTGCAACCAAAGATTGAACATGGCACCTTGAGCTGAGCTGTCGGGGAGCTCCCGGATGACTCAGTTGGTTGGAGCATGTCCTCTCAACCACAAGGTTGCCAGTTTGACTCCCACAAGGGATAGTGGGCTGTGCCCCCTGCAACTAGCAACGGCAACTGGACCTGGAGCTGAGCTGCGCCTTCCACAACTAAGATTGAAAGGACAACAACTTGACTTGGGAAAAAGTCCTAGAAGTACACACTGTTCCCCAATAAAAGTCCTGTTCCCCTTCCCCAATAAACTCTTAAAAAAAAAAAAAAAAAAAGAGTATGGAAGAAACAACCGAGATGGTGCAGTAGGTAAATGCTATGCTTAATTTCTCTCAACACCACATCAAAATTACAATAAATCTACAAAACAGCCATTATTGAGAATTGCCTAAAATAAAGCTGAACTGAAGACTTTCAACTTAGGACACGCAGAAGAAGCCACTGCCAGACTAGTAGGAGGGGCAGAGACACAAAACAGGCTGGTCCCACACCCATGTGTAACCATTAAAAATCAGAAGGGATATCTCGGCTGTGGAGGCCCCCCACCACCCCCCAGACGAGCAAGAGATCCCAGCCCCACCCCACCCCAGGATTCAGTGCCAGGGAGAGAAGTCCCCATAACTTCTGGTTGTGAAAACCAGCAAAGATTGTGACTAAGTGAGACTGAGTGCGGATGCACAGAGCTGCTCCTCTTAAAGGGACCGTGTGGACTTACCCATCAACAGAATCACTTGCTCTGAGCTTCCACACTGGGGCAGGGGAACTGAGTTGTCTGGCTTGGGACGGGGGCTGCAGAGGTGGCTTTCTCCTGGACAGAAGAGCTGGTAGAGGCCATTGTTTCTTTGCTAAGCCCACCCCCTTCCTGGGGCGTGCACACAGGCGGCTGCCATATCTGAGTCTCCGCCATTCCTTCCATGCGCCCTGGCGATTCAATTGGAGACCCCGCCTGCCCAACTTTCGGGCACACCCAGGCCGCTTCCATTGGCTTTTTCATGCAGACTGCCTGCATTTGCTCAAGCTTCAGACTTTCCTAGAGTCTCTCAAAGGTTCGCTGAACCCAGACAAGGAGCATCTGACTTGAGTGTGTCCTGTACCTCTGGCTGAGCAGCCCTAAGCCGGCACTAGCGGCACCTGGCCTTGATTTGCAGCTTGGCCTCTCAAGGTGCTTCCAAGCACCCAGCATGGATGGCAGCCGTCTGTGGAGTTCTCTGTGGCACCTGCCAGGTGGCTCCAGGTGTGGCATGGGCTGTGGCTGAACTTGACCTACAGCAGATCCCCTCCAAGGTTGTCCTGGGGCTGATGCCCCTAGTGGCCAGCTTAAAAATGAGCTGGAGCATTACCCAGCTGCCTCCATGTACGACACAAGCAAGGGGTGGATTGGGCAGGCACCAGAGTCCTGCTGAGGCAAATCCTGCTCTGTAGGGTCAGCCCCTGCACAAAAACTCTTCCACTGTAGTCAAGGCCAGTCCTCACAACCAGTGAGCCCAAGGTTCAGTCCCTCCAATTGATGTGCAATTACCAACCAAGGCTCAACTACAAGAGGAGGACACACACAACCCACACAAGGGACACACTTGGAGTGCGTGTCTCAGATGACCAGAAAGACTGTGCCACTGAACCCCACAGCACACCTACTAAATAAGGCCACTCTACTAAGCTCGGAAGACATGGTAGCTCTACCTAATACATAGAAACAAACACAGGGAGGCAACCAAAATGGGGAGACAAAGAAACATGTCCCAAATAAAAAAACAGAATAAAGCTCCAGAAAAATAACTAAACGAAATGGAGATAAGCAATCTACAAGATGCAGAGTTCCAAACACTGGTTATAAGGATGCTCAGTGATCTCAGGGAGAACTTCAACAGAGAGATAGGAAACATGAAAATGGTGATGGAAAACATGAAAAAGAACCAGTGAGAAATAAAGGCTACAATAACAGAAATGAAGAATATATTACAAGGAATCAACAGTAGATGAGATGAAGCAGAGGATCCAACCAGAGATGTAGAAGATAATGTAGCAGAAAACACCCAATCAGAATAGCAAAAAGAAAAAAGAATCCAAAAAATTGAGGAGTTTAAGGGGCCTCTGCCACATTATCTTCTGCCACATTATAAGGGTACCAGAAGGATAAGAGCGAGAGCAAGGAACGGGAAACTATTTGAATAAATAATGACAGAAAACTTCCCTAACCTAGTGAAGGAAATAGATATACAAGCCCACAAAGCACAGAGAGTCCCAAACAAGATAAACCCAAAGAGACCCACACCAAGACACATCATAATTAAAATGCCAAATGTTAAAGACAAAGAGAGAATCTTAAAAGCAGCAAGAGAAAAGCAGTTAGTTACCTACATGGGAACCCCCATAAGACTGGCAGCTAATTTCTCAACAGAAACTTTGCAGGCAAGAAGAGATTGGCAGGAAATATTCCAAGAGATGAAAAGCAATGACATACAACCAAGATTGCTCTACCCAGCAAGGCTGTCATTTAAAATTGAAGGACAGATAAGGAGCTTCCCAGACAAGAAAAAGCTGAAAGAGTTGATCACCACCAAACCAGTATTATAAGGAATCCTAGAGACTTCTTTAAGATGGGAGGGGAGTAAAGGATGGGTGAAAAGCAAAGGGATCAAGAAGTACAAATTGAGTGTTATACAGTAGTCGTGGGGATGGAGGTTATAGCATAAGGAATATAGTCAATAATATTGAAATAACTAGGGATGGTGCCACATAGGTACTAGATCTATCAGGGTGATAGATAGGAATGGGGTTGGGGGCAGGGTGAAGAAGGTGAAGGTATTAGGAAATACAAATTGGTAGTTATAATACAGCATGGGGAATATAATCAACAATGTTGTAAATATCATGTAAGGTGCCAAATGGGTACTGGACTTATCAGGGGATCACGTCATAGGCTATGTCCCATGCGCTATACACCTGAAGCTGAAGTAGAATAGTATTGAATGTCAACTATAACTAAATATATAAGTATATATAGTCACAACCTAGGGAAGATAGTCAATGGTATTGTGACAGCTATATAAGATGTCAGAAGGGTAGTAGTTTGTGGGGTGGGTTATCACTTTATGAGGGTTTCAATGTCTAACTATTACGTTGCTTTATACACCTGAAACTAATTTAAAAAGAAATAGTCTGGAGACTTTGCTAGAAATAAATGATAGAGATTTATTCAAGGGTCTTAGAGTTTGCACACTGGAAACACAGCTAGGCAAAAACCCAGAAGTGTTCCAAAGAAGAGAGAAGTGTTAAAAAGTCTTATAGTAAAAAAGCATGTTCTTGAGAATTATCAGTCCTGCATTGTTAGTCTTAGGATTGATCCAGGATGGTTACCAGTCAGATGGCAGTCAGTCAGGATGAGGGATGCCAGTGGTCCAGAAAATGGGCAGCAGAAGAAGGTCTGGTCACATCCAGTGGTCTGGATAATAGATATCAGATAGATGTATATGTGAGTCCATTGGGGGGTAATTTGAGTTCTATCTGGAGGTTCAGATGCATATGCAAGCATTGACACAAGACTGGAAAGTTTTTTAAAAATGTAAGTTCCCAGGCTAGTTAGAACATGAATGGGGTCTTTCCTCAGGGCTTAATCTTCATAATGTTAACAATTGTAGCAGCTTGTGACCCCATTTTATATATTTCCTATCTTCACTCTTTCCTCAATGCTTATGAAAATTATGTAACTTGGAAATATGCTTATATTATATTGTAAGTATGTATTCACAAGCCATATGTAATTTAGTATCCTTTTTCCTCTTGTATTAAGGAAAAAGGCAACATACTAAATTACATATAGCTTGTGAATCTGTATACTCCTATGTAATAAAAACAAACATATAATAAAGAACTAAGATTACTGAGTGCTGTTCTATCAGGCAATTCTTCTAAATACTTTACATATATATTAACCTCCTATTTTTCCTAACAACTTATAAGACAGGTACTATTATGTGTAATACCCATTTTATAGATAAGAAAAAAGTGAGGCTCAGAGAAGTTATATAATTGGGCCAAGGTCACTGAAAGGACTGGGATTCAAGCCTGGGCAGTTGTGGCTACTGCTTGAAAAAATATTGACAACAGCTGCCTCTAGGTGGTTGAAAAGAGGGCAATTATATTCCTTCTATGTTCTGCATTTTTACAAGTTTTTTTGTAATGATGAGAAAACGGCACTCTAAAAGGGTGAATTAATGAATTGTTCTGTGTTCCTATAATAGACCTGAGCAGAAAAAAACTTTTTTAATTGACCACAGGACTCCATTATTGCAACCAGGGAGGTCAACCCCTTGCTCTGCCAGCCAATTCTATTCCGTACAGAAGAGAAAATTAGAGTAAGCTCCATTTAGGGGTTAATAGTTTGAAAACAGATTGTTTTTATGAATGCTGAGAAATTGGCCAAGGCTAGTGTTGGGTTCTCGGTTTCAATGTCACACTCAAACCCCAATCAAACAGATAATTGCTGCACTCAGGTGAGAAGGGACGAGGGCGGGGAGGGATGAAGGGGCAGTCAAGTCCCAGGCACTGGGCACGCGGCATCCGCTGCTGGAGCTGTAAGGTTCGTTTGTTTATTATGCGCTTGATATATTGGCTTAGTTGGAAGAAGGGGTTAAAATGCTAATCATGCCGGTAAGGAATGTGAAATGGAACAAATGCCACCATATTTGCCTACATGGAAATTTTGTAACTAGGGACAATAAATCCATTCTACAGTAAGGACCTGTTAATCAACTACTGAAGGATTGCATTTTTAGGTCCTGAGCCCACTAGCCCCACCCCAGCCCCGTACTTTGGTACCCTCTTCTAAGGACTACAACTCCCAGCCTAAGGGAGGTCTCTGCGCATGCGGTGTAACGACCTGCGCCTACATTTCCCAGCGGGCTGAATGGCTACGCGGACGCACGCGTGCGCCCTTGCGTCTCTCTTCCAACTTGGGTTTGACCTACAGTCGCCCGGGAGAAGATGGCAGCCCCAGCAGTGTCCGGGTTCTCCCGGCAGGTGAGAGAATGGAGGTCCTGAAAGCCAGAGGGAGGCTCTCTCCTGGGGTGACCCATACGAGACCCCTAGAACAACAGTGCGAGGCGATAGCTGGGGAAGCGTGGCCGCCGTTCAGGGTCATGGGGCCCGGCGATTGGGGGAGACGCAAGGAGGCTTGGGCGGCCCTGCTTCCCCACTCCCGGACGTCCACGGGGCAGTGGGCACTGGGCTGCGCGCCTGACCTTGGTGTCCTCTGATCACAGCTCCGAGAACCTGCAGGCTTGAGGGTCACAGGCGATGGGGGCCCGGCTTCCGTGGATTGCGAATAAAGGACACGGTCCACCTCCAATCATCTTTCTTTGTCGTTGTAATCAAACCTGTCAGGGGTCACTAGTAATGCTACAGAATATTTGTAAAGCACATCGTACATTTTTTATAAGGGAAATGAGACCAAAAAAAGTTTAAAGGATTCGTCCTTGGCTGCTCAGCGAGTAAGCGGTAGAACTGAGATTCGAACCCACAGAGTCACGCAGAAAATGGAGTTAGAAAGAGAATGTGTGCTCTTTATAGTGCAGATTAACACAGTGCTTTAAATATCATGCCCTCTAACAGCTTAGGTAACTGCTTCCCATAGTGTTAAAAAGGCTTTTAATCCTCACAGCCAGTTTTGCTATACAGTACACTGCGAGCTGAGGTTATTTGAAGGTGGCCTGTGCCCTTGCAGATGCTTTTTAAACTGCGGATTCCAACTCTGTTCCTAGATAGATAAGATACTATCTCTCGGAACTGGGGCCTATTCTCGTGTTAAACTCTGCTGCAGTGCTCAAGGGTTAATCTTTATTTGCACATAGCATTTGGATTCTAACAAGGTCTATCTCTTGGAAATAATGACTGGAATCCTCCCACTTTTTATTGAAGTCCTGCTCAAGCGTAGTAATATAAATGGCAAAAATCTTATTAAAATTTTTTAAAATACGTATTTCATCAAAATTAGTGTTTTCTCTCATACTGGTGAGCTTCAGCCTCTTCATAGCATACTAGGAAGTTAGTGGGAAGGTGATTTTCCAAGCAACTTGGGGTGATTCTCAGCAGGGAAATTTACTCCTAAGCAATAAAGAACAGCCCTCCCCCATGTAATCTATGTGATGATACAAAGAAACATAGGTAAGAAACTAACCATTTAAAAGTGAAATTGAAAATTTCTTGTTATTGGTTTAAGTAAAGAAATCCTTCAAGTAATCTTGTTTGATCTACTTTATTTTTTTAAAGGTGCGATGCTTCAGTACATCTGTGGTCAGGCCATTTACCAAGCTTGTGAGGGTAGGTCAACTTATTCTCTTGAAATTGGAAAGCAGATGAATGTGTATGAGTCAAACAGCAATAGAGCTAGGGCATGGACTTTTGTATAGTTACTACCTAAACTTTTGCTGCATGATTTGTGGTTCCCAAAATGTGTTGCAGTGGCGGGTAGGGAATGAAATAATGTTGAATGCCTGCTGTGCGAGAGGCCCATACATAACCTTTAAATATGAGAATTTCTTAAAACCACGTAATGGTAATGGGAAGTAGCTAGTCTTCCCAGTTTACAAAAGAGGAAACCGAGACTGGGGAAAACTTGCCCAAGGCTGCTCAGCTTGGTCTTAGAGCTGGACTAGAACTAAATCTTTCTAATTCAAAGCCTAAGCATTGCACTACAACCATACAGCACCACTAAGCATGTGTATTACTATGAGATGTATAAAAGTATGCATGTATATGTTTCATAAATGCCTGTTTTCCTGGCTCTAATGTGTTTAAAAACCTCCTGGACTTAGAACTGAATAGTATTACATTCAAAGGAAGCCTGAGCTTATCTCAAAATTAATGTCATTGAATTATAGGTAGTTTGAGCTGAAAGGGATGTTAGACAGTTTCCTAAGGCCCTTGATGAAGAATTGGAAGCTCAAAGATGGAGTGACTTGGCCAAGGAAATATTTCTTAATTTGTTTGAGAATTGCCATTCAGGATAGCTCTTTGATGACATATTTCAATTTTCTTTGTGTTATAAAAGATGTATTTTTTAAATTGTAAATATTTAATTCTCCTATTGACAGTATACTATTGTCTTGACTGATACTCCTTTTCTCTTCCTTCCCTACCCCACCCTTGTTTTTAAAGCCACCTGTTCAGATATATGGTATCGAAGGTCGTTATGCCACTGCTCTGTATTCTGCTGCGTCCAAGCAGAATAAACTGGAACAAGTAGAAAAGGAATTGTTGAGAGTAGCAGTAAGTAGCTTTCCTTATTAAGTTCCCTTTTTATATTATTTTCCTTTAGTTTTTGGATTATGCATCCCTTTTCTCTGAGGTGTATCCTCAGAGAAAAAGAACAGCGTAAAAAGAAGCCTGTTTTCTGTAATCATGTCGATAGTAATCAGACTGGGTATTATTCTGAATCTATTGTGTAATAGGTACAAACAGATAACATATAAGGCTCTTGATATTGGGAACTAAGATTTCAGGCTAAGAGAATAAGTAGAAATATGAGATGGTAATTTAAGAAAAATTGCCATTTCAAAAGAAAATTAAGAAGTCACCATTGGCGGTGGCCGGTTAGCCCAGTTGGTTACAGCGTGGTGCTGATAACACCAAGGTTGTTGGTTTGATCCCCGCATGGGCCACTGTGAGCTGCACCCTCCTTAAAAAAACAAGAAGAAAAAAAAGTCACCATTGAAAATCTATGCTTGTATTCCAGGTATTTCCAAACTAGTCTTTAGAGTTTATAATGATTTTATCTTAATGGGAATTTATTTTCCTTTGGAAGCCTTTGCTTGGTTTTCATTACTTTATTCCCAAGATGTGAGGGGGAATGAGCAGAGCGTGCAAGGCAGCAAAGTTAGTAAAGATGTATGTGCTCCACACTGAGGACAGACTGACGAAGACAGACGGGGAGACTGCAGGGAGCGTTCCATTTTTTTTAACGTGAAAAGAAGAGTAAATGAACTGACTTAACACAAGCCTCCTCTGTAACTTAAATAGGAGAATCTCTGCTGTAATCTTCACTGAATTTTCTAGTTAACAAGTTACGCATTTTCTTGCATCCCCTCGTCCTCCCACTTTCTAGCTGCCACCTCTGGCAATGCGTTCTGCGTTAAAGAGGAAGAGGGAAATACAGGCCAGTACGTACTCTCTCCAGAAAAAGTTGTGTTCTTTTGATTTTATGTTTTAAGAATTTCTTGTATTTTTTAATCCACATATTTCTAAAGAATTTTTTTTTAATCTTACGATTTGGGGAAAAACCCTCACAGACTGGTTGTATAAAATAATACATGTTTTTGTTCATCTGTATTTTGAGTTTTTATTGGGACTTCTGTCCTGATAGACAGTCATTTTAACTAACTGTCTCTTCCTTTATCCCGTTACCTCCGCAGGTAATGCTTACAGCTAATGCTTTCCTGTGTTGTCCTCAACTTTTACAACCCTCTCAGAGCCAACAGCCTAACTGTTGGAGACACTCGGGGGGTTGGGGGGAGGAGGCGTGTAACAAGGGCAGACAGGATGTCACACAGGTATTTTGGGAGGTGGTAACTGTTGCCCACTACTTGTCATTTGTGCCCACTCTAAACCTGAACAGCAGTGTTCACAATGGAGAGAATGACCTGGGTTGTGAACATTCGAATGGGGTTTGACTAAAACCTAGAAGTCAGTTAAGACGTGGAGACATAGAAGGGAGGCAGTTACCTTAAAACTCTGTATAAATGAAGATCAGCAATTTTTGGCACCTACAGGAAAGTGATGCGACATAGGGGTCACTGACTGTCCATTGGGTAACCCAAACTGCAGAATGCTTGTAATTTGCATAAGCCAGCATTTTTGGGGGGAAACGTGTTTCCATGAGGCCACTCAAGTTGCAGTTTTCGCATTAAATGGCAGTGTATGACAAGCAGCCTGGATCAGAGACAGTGGTGGCCAGGAGCCTGGGAGAAGGTGCTAAGAGTAACGGAAAGACACGTAACCGAAAGACGCCCACGTGCAAACACCCTTGGCTTGTTGGAACTCTGGCCTGACGCTAAAGGGGAGCAAAGTGCTGGAAGCTGCCCTGGGTCACTGAATCCAGACATTGATTTAGCAATATGGAGACAAAGTGGTCTCTTGTGGCCGTTGCACTCCTCTTTCTAGTCCACATTCCCTCCCAGACTGATTGAGGCTGCCCTGGAAACACCAGAGGTCTCTCGCAGGGTTAGGTTGGTTCTCCAGAGCTCTGGATGAGGCAGGACAGAACCAGGATCAGCCTGAGACGGAGGGGCCCTCTCCTGGGCAATGGCAAGGAGGCCTCTGCAGTCACAGCACCTTCTTAGGTCTGCACTTGAGTGTGGGCATCACTGGCGTCTTCTTAGTACGTGAAGAACTAGAGTGCGCATTTCTTCAAAAATTATTGTATCCTGTGCAAAATCGTGGTGGGGTGGATTCTTAAAGGTAGAAGAAATTATTTGATTGTAAACTTCATCTGTGCTTTCAGAGGGCTAATTTAATTCATGAAATAGGTGATTCTTAAGAAAGTATGTATATGGCCGCTAGGATCGTTTATGCTCTAAAGAGTTTAAGAGATTTTTTTTTGCCACTTTTAGCAACTCTTGAAGGAACCCAAAATGGCTGCCTCAATTATGAATCCCTATATAAAGCGATCCATTAAAGTGAAAAGCCTAAATGACATGACCACAAAAGAGAAGTTTTCTCCCCTCACATCCAACCTGATGAGTAAGTATTGGATCTTTTTCACTGAAGTCTGAGATTTTTGCTACTAGAAGTGTGGTCCATGAACCAGGAGTGGCGGCATCACTGCCCTTTGGCAGTGAAGACTCTCAGGCCCCCTGCTGCCTGCTCAGTCAGAATCTGCGTCTTCCCTCACGGCCCACGGGAACGTTAAAGTTTGAGGAGCAGTGTCTAAAGATCCTGAGATGGAAGAATGTCTGATCGCACGGTCAGGAGTTTTGATCCATGGAGGCAACCAATGGGATTCATACCAAGAAAATGGTTTGTAGCCAGTGGCTGTGTCCCTCGGCCCTGGCAGACAGTCACATTTTTTGGTACACTTGGATTGCTTTTCAAGTCCCGTGGTCAACTCAGAACACAAATTCCAAAGAAAATGTACCCATGTCATCATTTTGGAATATAGCTAGTGTGTTAATTTGGGAATTCCTAGCCTAACATTGGAGTCTGTGACCTAAATATGAAAATCAGGTTGCAAGCTGTGATCAAGAGTCTGTTGCAGATCTGGGTAAGACACACACCCCCTTACTGCTTTAATGCTTATTAGTGCAGTCTTGTTTTCAAAACAAAACAAAACAAAATTGACTATACTTTTTAAATAACAAGTTGCATCTTCTCCATTCACGTTCTTAAAAGACATTGAATATAGAAAATTAAGTTTTCTTTTGAGATGGATATAATACCTCAGTGATAACCCATTTTAAGTGAGTTTGTGTTACTGAAACACCTTCACTTCCAGATTTGCTTGCTGAAAATGGTCGCCTGAACAATACCCCTGGAGTCATTTCCGCCTTTTCCACCATAATGAGCGTGCACCGTGGGGAAGTACCTTGCTCAGTTACCACCGCATCTGTAAGTAAAGGGTTGTTACTGCTGCATTGGCCTTGGCATTTTATGCATCATATTTGGCAGGGCGGGGGGGAGCAAGGTAAAATCAAGAAATTGGGAAAGGTGACTTGTCACTTGTCACTTCGTTCTTATACCAGCTTCTGGGAACTTCCCCTTTGGAAGGGCCAGTGTGTATCTTATTAGTACTTCCCTAACCAGTGATTATTCATAAGGACTGTAGATTGGCTTAAAATGCATTAGGAAATAGTGGTTTATGATCCATTACAGGTTCGAGTTGTTTTGTAAATACTATATTTAATGGTTGACTGAAACTAGTTTCCAAACTTGGGTGGTGGTGAATGGGGAAGGGTAGGGTGGATAGGCCCGTTGATCTTCTTGACTTGCTGAAGGGAGCCACCATTTGCTGGGTTCTTTGTAATGCATTTTTTTATTATGAAAGGCCTATGTGAAGTATAATTATAATACAGATGAGGAAATATGCCCAGGGAAATTAAGTTCCTTACCCTAGATCACAAAAAGTGAAGCAGGATTTGAACACAGGCCCCTCTGTCAGCAGTCCATGTTCATTAAGCTACACTCCCTCCCCAGGATTAATTTTGTTCTTAAATATTTTCTTCCTACTGGAGTTCTGTCAATTTAGGAAAACGGTCTGTGGGGCCTAAGTATCAGTGGAGTGAGGTGGGTTTACCTGGGCTGTGCAGCACCTGACCTCATGGAGATTGACAGGTCTAGTGTCTAAAAGATACTCTATCTCCCTGGAAGAGCACGAGTTTAAAACGACATTTTCGCACCTACCTCGCGGAGAGTCCTGCCAGCTTGGAGGTCGCAGTGCCCACTGTGTTATAGAGCTCCGGCGGTCATGCTGACCTCGGCGAGTGCGGGTACAGGTCGTTCTTCAGTGATTACAAGGATGTGATTTTTGTGAAAGGTTTTTAGAACCAATATTAATGCTTTTGATGTTGAAACTCCTCGGTAAATGAGTTTCCACTGTTTTAAAAAAAATTATACCTTTGATTAGTGACGAAGGGCATAGACTTTAGAAATAGACTGATTTCAAATATGACGCTAGTCCTCACTTGCTGGTGGGACCTTCGGTAGGTTTCTTAACCACTCTGAACCTCAGTTGTCGCATATGTGAAATGGCATAATAGTTGGCCTCCCAAGGTTGTCCAGATGAAATGAGGTGGTGGGTGCAGAAGGGCTGGTCCTCAGTGCACATCTCAATGGAAGGTGGGCAGATAGAGTTCTCTAACCTCAAGAGTCCCAGTAAATAAGTTTTGATTGAACACCGATAAATTTTTACCTCTCCTACCCCCCAAAAGATACTGTTAGATTTTTGCAAAGATGTAAAAGGTTTTTTGTTACCTTTGGACTCTTGGATGAGTGGGTAAGGAGGTAGGATTTGTGACAGGTAAAAGGCCTTTTCCATCGTCACCAACCAGGAGTAAGAGCTGGGGCAAGAGGGGGCTGGATGTTGGGGTGCTTGCTCGGTATGAACAGATGACAGAGCGGTGCAGACTTCAGGAGCCAGCCAGCTGCCCAGGCCCCCTCGAGGAGTTCCACTGAGTGGGGTGGCATGCCAGAGCTCCTGTAACCAAGGATCCTAAAAGATCATAGAACCAGGTTAAACTGCAGCTTATCATCCAAGGAAATAATAGGCTCAAGCCGTGCCCACCAGGGCTGCACCGAGCAGAGGCCTGCATCCTCAGGCGTAAATGTCAGGCTTGTTTCCCCTGAACCATTTCTAAGAGCTCTGCTAGGACTGGAGCAGAGACGGGAGGGAGGGGCTAGTCAGAGAACCGCCAGTGTGCGCCCCCGAGGTGTTCTGAGGGTGGCTGTTGGTCACCCCAGGTGGGTCCGCGGGTGTGGAACACGGGACTGCAGGAGGCCTGTCTTGGTGCTGTGTGCCTGCTTATTTTCCCCTGTCCTTTTAAGATGGGAAGGTTCTGTTTTGCTTTTTCTCAGGTTTAAAAGATGGTTTTGTCCCTTTCTAGCCTTTAGATGAGGCCACTCTTTCTGAATTAAAAACGGTGCTGCAGAGCTTCCTAAGTAAAAATCAGATACTGAAATTGGAAGTTAAGGTAGGTTTTTAATTATGTATGGTATGTTTCCTCGGGTTAATTTGACACTTAGAATGGTTACAAATAGTGAAAAATTAAATCCGATTACCCACTAATTTACCTATGGCAGAAATTTTATATTCTTAGTTTAAATGATTACTGATTCCATTTACAATTTGACTTCTGCCTTTTTCTAGATGTAATTATAATGTCTTAAATTTATGTGGCACATAGACTTTTCAAAGCACTTTTTCATCTTTCCATTTAATTAGTGAAATGTCAATGTGTTTTCATATATCCAACTTATTTTCTTTCCTAGACTGATCCATCAATCATGGGTGGAATGATTATCCGTATTGGAGAGAAATATGTTGATATGTCTGCAAAAACCAAGATTCAGAAGCTGAGTAGGGTTATGCGGGAGGTTTTCTGAAAGTGAAAGGAATTGATTTTCTGTCAGGGAAAATTCTTCAACTTGGAGCAACAATAAAATGCTTCCTGAACAGAACATACTATGCTTACTGTCTTTTAAAGTGGAAATACAGGGAGCCTTATTTTTATGTCTGTCTTTCAGTATCCTCCTAGTTTAAAGGCTAAAGGCCCTTGGCTGGAGAATCTAATTTTTGTAGATTATTCTTAGGAATTTATGAAAGCTTGTGTTTGTTCCGAAAAGTAGTTACCATTCATTGAGGCCTCATTTGATGCCAGGGACTGTTAAGTACTTAATGTATCTAACCTCATTTCCTTGGCCTGTAAACCCAGAGCCTGGGGAGGGGCTGAGCCTGCAGGGGCGGTTAAGGTACCAGCGAACCTGGCCGGCTGTTGTCCTCTTGGAGTTTCAACTGTTGGCGCCCGTCTCTAGTCAAGGATACTGGAAGTGGTTCTCTGCGCCCCAGAAACCCGTGCTGGTCAGACATCGGCAGCTGCTCCACGCTCCACAGCTTCATGCTGCCTGCAGCTGCCAAGCCTGGGCCAACCCCAACTGCTGTCCCCTGTGATCTGGTGTCAGCCCGGTGTATAGGGTCTGCCTGAAGCGCTGACGATGGCTGGTACGTGCTCATCTCCTTATGCTAACAGGTTCTTCCATCACATGCATTTTGACTTGCTTTGAGCCCAAAGTGATTTGTCTTACAATCCTGCCCTCCAATTATCCCATTAAGTTTAAAGGCCGTAATGTTTTCTATAAAGGCTTTCAGAGATATTCTGGCCGGACAGATGTGTCCTTTCTAGAGTCTGGAAACTGAAAGCAGTTATTCTGCTAACAGGCCTTCCTGTCCTCGACCCCCTGAGGGCAGAGGTCCGGGTCAGAGCCCTGCCTGAGACGCAGGTTTCTCACCAGCTCTCACAGCCCCAGGAATATCTTCTGAACCAGAGAATGGCCGGGAAGAATGTCAGCCCAGAACAAAATCAGAGGCCTTTCTCCCCCTCTGGGAGCAGCTATTCCAGGGGGAGGTGCCCTGATTGCTAGAGGTCATTGCCCTTCAGCGGAAGTGCCCATTGGTCCCGCCAATTAAGGCCTTTTCCAGCAACCAGCAGGCTGGGGCAAGAGACGTTCGTATAGTGGAAGCCAAACCGAGGAAATAACCTTTGTGCTTCTCCGATAATTAGTTACCCTGAAATGGCCTAAAAAGATTCCTCAGACTTACCTGGCACACGTGTGGCCACTGCACTTCAGCTTACAAAGTATATCCCGACTGGACTAGAACCTTTACAGCCACAGTAAATGTCACTTCACTTGGATAGTAACCTCCCAGACTAGTGACCTAGTGGAGAGGAAGAACCATTCTACAAAATTCATTCAACAAGCTTAGAATACCTATTATGAGCCAGGCACTACAATTTTCACCAGAAAGTTCTATCAGTAAGGATGTGCTGTGCCACCTGCATGGAGTCTCCTGACGTAGACTTTGGCAGCTCTGCTCTCCGGCTGGGACAGTAAGCATGGTGGTTACTGTGTCTTAGAGCCTTCCAGACAGTACATGTGCAAGCCCCTACCTGCGAAACTTACCTGCGAAGCATCCCAACTCCAAGCCTGGGTTTCGTCCCCTGTAAGTGGAAGTGACAATGCCCAGAGTAGCTGTGAGTGAAGCAAGATTCCCAAGGGCCTAGTACAGGGCCTCGCAGATGTAAAGCTGTCCGTACATGGTATTGGTTACTGGCTCAATGACCTAACTTTTCTGGGCCATCTGACCCCAAGGATTGATTAAACACAGCAGCTGACGTGTAAACAAAGTCCGCCTGTATTGCCTTCCTGCCAAAATCTCCTGCCTTCCAGGGCTTGTTCAGCACTCCTGGTCCCTAGTAGATCATTAGGACAACTCTTGCACCAGCAGTCTTCCAGGGAAAACTGTCCTAGTGAAATGCCCTTTGTCCTGACGTAACACCTCCTAATCGTGGGGTGCTCTGCAGCTTTCAAGACCAGTTCATGTGTGTCTACTTCAGCATCATAACAACCGTGGGATGCAGGTGGGGCAGACATCCCCCACTTCATAAATGAGGGGAGCGGGGGAGGGGCCCCAGGATTTCCTCAGGAACACGTGCTTGGACAGCAGGTGGGTCAGGTCCCAGAACCTGGGTCTTCACTCCCCACGTTGTGCTTGTTGCACTGTGTGTGTCACTGGCCACGCCCTGGCACGTGATCACCCCATCACTGGAACCAATTAAGATTAGGCAGAGCTAATCTTAGGGGAGTCCCTGTGCCCCTTCTCACTGTCCCTAAGAAACTCCCAGTTCACCCATTAACTCAGGTCAGCTCTTCCTGACGTTTTCCCTCCTTTAGGCCTTCTAGAGAAAATATTCTCAGTGCCTATTCCTTGACCACCCTTCAAGTGTTGGGGCAGCAAATTGATTCCCTTCCCAGAGCTACCCCTGGGTGGGCAGAGGCAGGATGCAGCTAAGAAGTCCTACAAGCAGTGAGTGACCCAGGGCTACTCACTGTCTACATCTGGCAGAGCATTGCCCTTCTGGCTGTCATGCTTGTCTGAAGCACTGGCTTTCTCCTGGCAAACCAGCTCCATAGTCACCTAACATGACAACCACCTGAGATACCATGTTGGAGCCTCAGTACTTTCCCAGGAGCCAGGAGCTTCCAGACTCTTGCTTGGCCCCAGTATCCACTCCCCTAACTTAGCTGAGCACAGGACCATCCAGCTAGAGAACACATTTTCCAGCCTCCCTTGCAGTACCTGATGGTGGACCTAGGTTCCAGCAGACGGGAGAAGAGAGGAGACGGTGCGTAGGCCTTCCTGGATTGACCTCACAAGGAACAGGTGTGCCGTCTTCTTACTTGGTCCCCTTGCCCTCTGGCTGCAAGTGAAATGGTGGGAACTGAAGCAGCCACACTCCAAGGTAAAGCCAAGGGATCCAAGGGCAGAGCCATTCTGCCAGGCCTGAGTGTAGATCTCTGAGGGAGAAATAAACCCGTCTCGTTGAAGCCATGGGATGTTGAGTCTGTGAGCCTTGGCAGCTGAGTCCATAACCTAAGCAGCACTCCAGGTTCCCCAGGACGACTCCGCCTGCTTCCCAGCTCTCCTGACTTTAGCAAGGCCAACACTGCATTCAGCCAGGCATTACACACACTGTACGTCCCGGAAAACCGCCAGCTTCTAAGACATGTCAGCGGATGGACCAATTCTCTTTGGGGAACCCTCTTGCTGTAATACTGCCCAAATCCTTCAGAATCAAACTCAACAAACTTCCTGTTGATTAAGCACATATAATAATGGGGAGAAAGGATAAAATGCTTCAAAAAGCACCTTATGTGGTCATCAGAGATTAACCCAGAAATCTGTATACGATGATTTTCTTCACAACTCTTTTTCACCAATGTGAAATTTTAAAGCAATCAAAACATGTAACCATTCAGGATTGTTTAGGTAAATTAGGGTGAAGTCGGATACATTCAGACAATGGGATACTATGCAGTCTTTAAAAATCAAGTTGTGGAAAAAACAGATATAGATGACAATAGAGATGATTTAAAATAAAGCAATCAAAATATGAGATAATTTATATAAACTGTATAATTGAACAATGCCTTCATAGGGAAGTGCTCAATGCATATTAACTATTAAATAGCACACCAGCATCCAAAACGCATGTGCGTGCACTCGCACACACAAATGCACAGAAAAATTATGGGAATGACGTGCATCAAAATGTTAACATTCATTTTTGTGTGGAAGAATATCTCCATTAAGTGATTTTATTTCCTTTGTATTTTTCTGTGCTTACTGAATTTTCTGTATTAACAAGTATTGCTTCTGTAATTAGAAGGAAAACAATAAATATTCTAGAAAAAAATATTGCCTCGATTATGCTGGCTACTAAATTTTCTTAAATAGGTATTATTCTACAGGTTTTATACCAGTGATTCCTTCTACCCACCCACCTATGCTAGGGGGATCTCATCAATCTCTGAGAAAACTCGGCGTAGTTTGGGAAAGTATTATTTTTAATAACATTTATTTTTAAAACTTCAAAAAAGGGGGGGCATAAGATTTATAATGTTTATCAAAAATAGGGCATACTGGTTTAAAAAAGGCGAAGATATACTGTTCTAGGGTCGATTTTTTTAAAATACAACAGATCAACTAGCGTCCAAGCCAACCAGAGAATTTGAAGGACTTGATCATACTTAGATAATCAGTGATGAAATGAGGAATTACCACGAAAACAGGCAACGATAATATTCAGTGTTGAGTTTGTGGATGGTGCCCAGCGTTAAAAGTCGAGGCTCTAAACTTGTGGAGTTGTTTGTGTTGGAAATTCCTTCGTGGAAAGCCAGAAGAATCCTTCTGGATGTCTCTGTAAGAAAATCTAGCTTTTTGCTTTCTCCTCACTGCCCTGGCACAGCACAGAGCTTCTCAAATTCTCAGAAGTACTTGGAACAGGTGCTAATGTTTGTCTGAAGAAGGCATGGCAGAGTGGTAAGCATGGTTGGTTTTGTTTGGTTGGTTTTTTAAGTTCATTTTTGCATAATTTTTCTTCCACAACTACAGCCTTATCTGCGGGAGAAGGAAACACACACAGAGAGATGCCATTTGCAGGGCTGTTGGTTTCCTGTCCGCTCAAAAAGGAGGTGGGGCAGAAAGAACCCAAAATAATCCACTGTGACAGGATTGGATTCTTTCATTTTATTCATGAGCTATGTGAATTTAAACCGCACGGGTCAAAATGACCAAAGAGTTGTTTGGAAGAGATTGTTCTTTTTTGTTTAAGATACACAGGAATAGCAGTCTGTACTGATGTCACTACTGGTTTAAAAAAAGAAAGAAAAGGAAAAAAACACAGTTACCATAATCTGAATCGGAAAATTTAACATTTCATACATAATAAGGTGCCAAAGAAACACTCAAACAGCAAAACTAACCTCAACTTATTTTAAACAAAAAAAGAAGCCTAATGTTTGGACCCTGCTTCATCAAACCTTAGACAAATACATAATTCTACAATTTATAATAGTGCCTAGTAATTTTTAGAATTCCATCGACATTACATACCAGACAAGATAGTCTCCCTTTTATGGAAAATTAAACAGTACCATTATTTGGCAACAGAAGTATATTACATCAACAGGACATCCATGGGGCGGTGGGATGGAGGGGAGGCAAGGAGGGCTTAGTCGAACCCTTGGACAGGACTGAGGGGAGCAATACGCCACCAGCACTGTGACCCATTTGTCACTGGAAACACAAGGGATTGACGTCAGGATTGATACATTCTTTTCCAAACAGACAAAGGCTAACTGGGGTGGCTTGTAAGTGCTCTGGAGAGGAGCCCCATATCCTTCTGGCTTTTCTTGTCCCCAAACTGTTTTGGAACAACCAGGGCCCAGGGGTCAGTTGACTGGCTGACTCGTTCCCACTCACAGCCCTAGTGCTACCCCAACCCAGAGAGCACAATGCTAAGGAAGCAGGGCCCCGACCTATTCTGGGCGGCGAGACCACAGCTTATCTAGTCCTGCTGGCTGGCCTGAGATGGCTTTCCCAGGCTTTGCTTGAACAAGGAGATCTCTAAACGGCTCCATCTTTGGGAATAAAGTCAGCTACATCCACATGGACAGTTCCTGAAGGTGATTTGCAGGTTATTTGTATGATAACAGATTCGAGGAAGCTTCTGGAAATCACAGCTCTCCACACCCTCGAAGTCCAGGAGTTACTTGGACCCCAGCATTCGCCAAGTTCAGGCCTATCAAAAAGGGACTTCCACTGTTGGTTGGCAGCATTCAGAAGCGTACTACTTCTGGGAAGAAATGTTGGAAACCTAATGCTCGCAACTCCCTGTATGTTCTTTCAAGTCATCAGCTCTAAACTTTCCACAAACAGTGATATCCATCTGCAATGCCCCCATCTCACCAGGAACTGGCTATTTGCAGCAATGCATCATTTCCTGCCTGCTAGGAAAGGCTGGACCCCCAGGTTGCCACCCTCTGACACGACTTCCAAATGCATCTCTCAGGGGTTTAGAAATTGAGTTTCCTGGGGGTTTACGTTCCATCCCTCCCTAGGTGGCCTGCAGGGACAGACATTTCTGGTGGCCAAGTATAGGTCTGTGACCCAGAAACAGTCTGGACTTCCGACCCTTTTCTGGGAAGAGGAGGAGGCTTCCTGCCCCTGGCATCTCCACCAGGGACCCGGGCATCCAGGAGGTTGCTCTGTGCTAAAGACAGTGAAGACGCCCCAGGAAATTTCATTGAAAATGCAAACACCAAAGGGATACACTGATCTATCCAGAAAGAGAACAGTACAGGGTAACCCAGAAGTCACATTACCCAAGTAATCTGCTTAAGCATTTTCTACTTCTGGAATAGATTTTTAAATATTTTTCTATAGTTTTATGCACTTAAATTAGATACCTAAAATACTCTCATATACATACAGAAAAATAATCTCTCAATGACAAATCACATTTTACAATAACAAGTTAAATATTTTTGACTACAGAATCTGTTAGTTTTTGCAACATTTAACAGATAGCCTCTTACATACCAGATATACATTTAGTCATGGACATTCCCATAAACATACAGCAGAGATTTCATAACAAACTGTTTAAAGAGCACAACTTTTTCACTTTATGTAGTGGAATGCTGCATTTTTCTTAGCTGGAAACTGCATAAAATGCAAGAAACCAGAAGCTATGGGCTGATTACCATATACGGGATATTTTTGTTGCAGGTATCTCATCCGTATACATGTATTTACATATATGTTGACCACCTATAGATGTGCGGGTCCAAAGCTAATGTAGGTAAGGCGTGAATTATATGATTGCCAACTACTCTATCTCCCCAGGGCTAAGAAGGAGTAGGAAGAAGGGGCCGGAAGGTGCAGAACAGCTGGCTGCAGCTTCAGAGGACAAGATCTGAAGTTGGTTTCACAGTTCAAAGACACTTGGGCTATTGGCAATGTATGTTTTCAATGCATGTGTAAAAAAAAAATATCACTACCAAAGATCTTACTAGAATATCTGCTTTCTGACACAGTGAACATTTAGCAGATGACATTTTTAGGATGTTGATTTGTAAAATATACATCAAAAATGTTCATTCATGAAAACGAATGCTGACAATATTTATCAAATGCTTCCAGATAACACCTTCTGAACTTTCAGTCACTTGAAAGTTCATTACATGTAGAAACAAAGCTACAATTTGCTATTTCGTTCAAAATGACGCAAATCCACACAAGATGAATTTGCAATTTCTGTTCAGCTTTCTGTCGACTTCATTACTTAACAAACTTTATAATCCCAGACAGAATCAAGAGACATGAAAAGGATTATTGCTCTGTGTATGTAGAAATGAGATTGAGCTGCAAAGAACAAGCAGAACGTCAAAGGTTTTGGAGCATCCAGCCCAGTGCAAAAAAAAGCTGTGAAAGAAAGCAACAACAAGCACACGGCAGGACCAAGACCATCTGCCTCCAGGAGCTGTGGTCTTCTAGAACTCGAGGTTACTCACACAGAGGAAAGAGGGTTCTTTCCTCTCTCCTGACATCACCCTCCTCAAAAGCCATATGGGGATCCTATGGGGAGAGCCCAGCTGGGCAGTCACTGCCTCTCAGAAGCAGACATCTGTGGACCACTGGGCCCAGCCAGGGCAGGGAGGCAGCTGGCTCCACGCACTGTCTCTCTCCAGGGAGTGGCAATGGAGGAACCAGCCCCTGGGGAAGGGGCACTGAACACTTCCCCCACCCTCCCTGTTACCCGGATGGTCACTTTGAAGAAGAGGCTGGAAAAGCCTCTCTGTCCTAGCAGGAAAGGGGACAAAAGCCCTCAGTGGGTGACGAAAGACCAAAAGGAAGAGTTTTATTTCAAATTAGTGGGTTAACCGATAAAAGTGCCAAAGCCTCTTGGCGCCTCGTGGCCCGCCCTGCACGGGAGCCCAGAGACTAGGCAGATGATTCTCTCTCTTGTCTCCAGGCACATCTGTCAACAGGGGCTTGGGTCCTATACCCTCTGACTAGTGCAGACCATGTGCGCTTTTACGAAATCAAAGCAGATATTTTGAAAAGTATGTCAGCCCTGCTCTCCACAACCTGCCAGGGAGACTTTACAAAGTAAGAAGACATATAACGAAGTCCTACCTGCTTCAAGAAGCAACTGAAAATACAGTGTGATCAGGGCCGGCTCCGTGCATGTATGGCCTGCGCAGTCACATGGGACACCGTGCTTAGAAGGGCCCAGGCTTGGTTTAATTCTCTGCTGTCACCACCTCGAAATGCTCAGTCATTTTGAACAAGGAGCCTCGCATTTTCATTTTGCACTCAGCCCACAAATTATGTAGCAGGTCCTAAGAGGGACAATGGGAAGTGCAGACCAATCTGTTTCCCTGTTCAGGTCCATTTCCCCTGGCGCCCATGCAAACGGAAACACACACACACATCCTATGGTGAGCTTCTGCATCCCCCCACCGCAATTCACATCTGCAATTCCAGAAGTTCAAGTCTCCCAGTAGGGACTCTGTTATCCAATCCACATACAGGGGACCTGACTTCTGGAACCCTTATTGGGGAGATAGTACCATCTCCGGCCACCCAGCCTGGAGATCAGCCCAGCAGTGGGGAGACACCTCCAACTTACACCCAAGGCCCTGGCAGGGCTGGATCTTAGGGGCTCTCACCAAATCAGATGCAGAAAAGGTGGGAAGGCTGAGGACCCTGGTAGAGCCCCAACCCCAACAGCAGGGAAGGACAAAGTGTCACTAGGTACCCCAGGAGTGCTGGCATCAAGACCTACGTCCACCACTAATTTCCTTCCTTCTCCTGCCATCAGTCTCAGACCACCAGCAAGTTGGATCTGTGATTTACCCAAGAGCAATGCCCTGGAGCTGCGGTAGGTGGAGCCAGCACCCTGGGATCTGCCGGCGGGACCTACAAGTTTTCAACAGGGAGACTGCCCCCTAGTGGTATCAGAGGGTAGAGAGGCAGCTACTGGCTCCTCAACCAGACGCCGCAAACCACCACCACCCTTTCTCTGGTTCCTGTATCACCCTCTTTGCCCTAGTCCCCCATTCTGTTTAAACACAGAAACAGGAGAAAACAAGGGATTTGAGTACAAGAGGAGAAATGAAAAGGAACATAGTTTTAGAAACACAGCCGCACAGGAATTTTTTTTTTGAATGATAAAAGTACAAAACCAGGGTTCCTAGAAGACTATGCATTCCTACCATTGCATAAAAAGAAAGCTTGGTTACTGGTTAATGCTCCGTAAATATCAGAGAAACGCTCAAGTTTTTCAAGGCTGGCCAAATAAGCCCATTTCTGAACAGTTTTACTTGGTGGGCTTTGAATACTAAAATAGTCACACTATTCAGATGATATTAACAACATAGGCTGGTATAGAAAGTAGAACAGAATTCTATTAAAAGCAACTCACAAAACACCCTAACATACAGTAGGGGCAAATTTACCCTGAAACATGGCAACCACACATAGTGTCGAAAAAATTATTATGTGGGTATTTACCTGGTTCCCCAAAGCCAGAGTAAAGAGGAAGGAACTCATTGAATCTGCATGTCACTGAAATCATTATTTGGAGGTGCAGGTGAATTTTTACAAGGTGTTGGGTGTTATTTCAGTGACTTAAAATTAGATCTATAATTAGGCGATGAATGCCACAAAGGCAGGTCCCTCCACTTCACCTCCCAGGCCCTTGGGACAGTGGCCCAGGATGGGGACTCCTTGGATGAATGATTAGCCTTATTGACCAGGTAAGGGAGAGATCACAACCCAGAGATAAGACTTTCCAACGTGTTGGTATCTGAGTTTTAATGCTCCTGAGATAAAGAGCTGTTAGATGTTTCTCTCCTTCAAGTGATATAAGTTTTCCATGCTTGTCAGGAGTAGATTCTGGATCCTAAAGATATCAGGTTATGTACCTTAGTCAAGCCTGGTGACTTACAAATATATCCTGGATCTGATACAATGTGGGAATTCTAGAACTTTCCTTTCCTCTAGCTCAAATAAACATCCCAACTCTATTTACACAACACTAAGTGGCCCCACAAAACATGGCTTAGGGCACTGCCAGGTGAGTCTTGAGTTTTGGCAGCTGACCTGAGCCATTCCCAGCAGTAAGGAGAAGCTCCACAGGCATTTCAACATGGAGGGTACAAAGAAAAAGTGTTGCTTTTACTAAATACCTCTTGGGGCACCTCAGGCCACCGCGTCTGAGGGCTTCACACAGTCACTGGTTTCTGGTGCTGCCGATATGCTTCTGCCTGGTAGGAGCTAATCTACAGGCTTGTTTATTTTCATGGCCTCACTTTCTGGCATAGGAGGCTCTCAACTTGTAAAACAAGTACATCAGAGCAAGCAGCCCCACTGCTACCTTCACACTCTCCTCAAATCTGAAATGACCCTGCTACCTCTAAAGCATGCAGATGGCCATTTCAAAGTGTTAGTATCTGCTGTAAAGCTCATCTCCACACCCAAAAGAGAAGAGAGCTGAAAATGTAAGATAAAATAAATAAAATAACATAAAATAAAAAATAGATAAAAAGGAAAGAAAAACTTACTTGCTGTTTCCAATGGAAATTCCTAAAATTGCTACATACCCAAAACAAATTTTCTTATTGATTCAACCAGAAAAAACTATCTGGAGTAGACATAGAGAAGTCTTCTCCTCACACAAGGTATTGGCAAACTCTAAAATATACTCCAAGATCTTCACCCTTCAAATAAAACCAGGAGCACCTTATCCATTTCCCCGTTCTCCAGCCCCTTCAGATTCTAGAACACCCCCACTCTGAATGGTCAGTGCTTTATGCTTGTCCCAGTCAGCTCCTGGACAGATAGCGGACTGCCTGGCCTTGGATGGCAGGCCTGTAATTATTCTTCCCTGGTGTCCCCAGCACCTAATCCCCCTGACCTCACTCCCATCCCAGAGGACACCTGGGGTTTTGTTACTAGATTACCAAGATAAGACACAACGCAAGTAGTCGATGTACCCATTTTCTGAGGGAAAATGAGCAGTTAAATCCAGTACTACTCAACCAGAAAAAAATCAGTTACTTTCGCATAGTTAGGTCATGCTTAAGTTGCTCAAAAAGCAAAGAAGAAAAAAATACCCTGTTTAACATTAATGTTCTTTGGGAGCACAGCTTTCTCCTCTGCCATCAGAGGACAGTCAAACAAGGAAGGCTGGCCCCAGTTCCTTGAGCATCCCCAGCCTAGAGTGGTCCCTCATTCCCATGGCAGGCCAGCCCGGGATCTGAATGAACCACATCTTCCAGGCTCTCATGGTCACAGGAGATCTGGTCCCAGGAGACGATATGTCCTATCTGCGTGCTAGGGGAGACAACACCAGCCAGTAATGCTGCCCCACAGAGACTGGCATACGGAGTGTCCCTTCAGGATTGCTGGTCTACGAAGACCCAGCTCAAGGGCTCCTGTCAGGGCCCAGCCCTGTGAGCAGAAAAGCCCCTGGTTGAGCTAGAGGTCAAGATGGCTCAGAGAAGAGGGCAGAGGGCTGGGGACACAATGCCAGGATGCAGAGGCCTAGAGAAACCCTGTGTTGAGAAAGCAAAGAGCTAGGTGAGAGATTGCTTATTGGCAAGGGACATTTGGTCTCTGTGACACTTAGCCCCGGCAGCCAAAAAGACAGAAGCAATGGAATAGAGGTCAGAGAGTGTGAGGCTCCACGCCTCAGCCACCTTCCTCTACCCACGACACGAGTCATGCGTCACAGCTGGATCTGAGAGTCAGCCTATCTCATCCAGAAGGATGACCCGTCACAGTACAGGTTACACCAGTGAGTGCAAGGACACTAATGCCGAATTGCTGTTCTGAAGGAGCATCTCAGGGATGCGCAGTACAGTCACTTGGGGAAAAAGACTCACATATTGCTTTGCATGCTACAGTCATACTGATAACGGGATTCTGCAAGTGCGTGACCCGGCAGAACTAAAACGGTGACGAGACGTTTGTCGCTGTGCACATCATACCCTACCTACATGGATCCCCAACACTGACACGCCCAGAAAGTCAATGAAGAAGAGGGAGAACAGAAAGAAAGGGGACGGGATGGTGACCCAATGCTACCCCATAACACATTTAAAACTTTTTTTCTACCACAGTAACATCTCCTTCATACATACACTGAACCAACTGTATTGATTAGAGAAATAGGAAAGCATGAGTTGTACGGCTATTTATAGATTTAATTTAAAACAGTTTCTTAACAACGTCAAAAAATATAAACGTAAAGTATTTTAACCATGTTTTCTGCTACGACGTGGTAAACAAATGCATGCCGTGAAGTTAAACTTGGTCTGTAATGTGTTCAGTTGAATGTTTCTACCTAAAGGGTAGGTCTGCTTGTTTCAAAAAATAGGGATGTCTGTTGTTCTTGATACAAAATTCTACACTATCTTCAATAAATAAATAATAAAGTGGTTTTTTTTGTAAAGTATGAAATGTAAACTTTGTTGCCCTTTCCAACACACACATTTGTTAAATTGCTTGAAATATGACAGGGCTCTGATGGGAAATCGTGACACTCTGCGTTCAGTTCCCGACAGAGTGGGTACTCGGCCACTATGTGGATGCTACCATTTATAAAGCGCTTCTACAACCCTAATTAACTTCTAAGGACCTACAATCAAAGGGAATACCATCAACCACAGGAAAGCTAGACTCCAGTACCAAGAGGACATGCAAAGAACATTTCTTGACCACAATGAACTGGGGTTATGCGAACATTAACATGCAAACGAAAAATGACCCACACTTTTCCTTAGCAAATCAAGTTATGAACTAGTTAACCAGCCTATCTCCTGGCATTTAAGGGGGGGAAAAATCAAAGAACTCACAGCAGACAGGTTGGCACGTGGTCATACACTCCTGACTGGCAACAAGCCCATGGATGCCCGTTAGTGAAAGGTTGGCTGTGTGGGGTACAGTGTAGGGCGCAGTCTTAGGCTTTCCTCCCCAGACTTGTGCAGCTGCGTGTTCCTGGGGTCTTTCCCCCACCACGCGGTGGATTTCCTTCACATCTGTCCACCCGCTTTCCGATTGTCACTTTTCCTTGTCATACCTTGGGGATGCCTTTTTAGGGAACGTACCAAAGACAGCTGCTGAAATTTCCCATGAAGGTCAAGACACGGAACATTCAAGCAAGAATAGGCTCCGAGCTGGTCACCATCAGTGACTGTCATCATGAAATATCACAGGAACTCCAAGTCAAAAGAGCGTTATCCAAGTGGGCCGGCAACCAGGACCCAACGACGCCGTGATGCCGTGGTCTTTCAGGTGACCTGCAATGATCTGATCCAGCAGATAGAACTCTATAGATAACAGGCTTCCTTAACCATCTTCCAACCACACCGGAAATCAGAATCAAATCACCTGACAGAAGCCCACGATAGTTTTCATCGACATCTATCAATATAAGACCTAGAGGGGACTAGAATGGCTGTAACAACACAGCTGCTGGAATCTTCCGTGGACCAGCTCTTCAAAGAGCTAGTGCAGTGTCCCATCAGGACACCACCTGCCCAAGTGATCCGATCCAGGGCAGCATTTCAGATAAGGTCCCAGTGGGGAAATGAGATTCTGAAGCAATGGCAGGACCAATAATTTTTCCTAAATACACCAAGGACTAGGCATCATAGGTCAAGGGGCCTACTGGGGGCTGGCGGAGGTAAGAAATAGGAGGGTTATGAGTTCTCCAAAAATACAGACATTGCATTTATAAATCTATTTTTATAGTAACCAGACCCATGCCTCAGGCCCAGGCACGGGCCAGACTCCCAACCAAACCTGGCTGGGAGCTACGGGATTTCCAAGACCTCAGAAACCATGGTGAGACCTGAAGTGGGGACAAAGGAAACAGGTTTGTTTCATAAAATGGGAAATTGTCTGGGGGGGAAGGATTGTCAAGAATTATTCCCAGAATCAGTAACGGTCCTGTCTTCACCGTCCTGTTGCCCTGTGGCTGAACACCAAATGGTGGTCTTAGAAAAGCAACATCGATTGCAGACGGCATCTGCTGGCTCGGGCTGGAACTGAAGCAGGCCCTGAGCCCACTCCCTATGGCTCATCAAATAACTGCAGGTCCAAGCGGACCACAATCTCTCCTGTGGGGACCTCGTGCAGCAGGAGACACTTGGTAACTGGACCCTTGGAACCCTGGTCCTTCTTGATGTCTGCTACGCGGATCTCCGTCCGACCTAAAAAATCTGAAAGGAGAACAGACCCTGTTCAGAGAGTGGACCCCTTCCCTTCAAGGCGTGTATTTGGCATACTGGGAATTTTTAAATGGAGTGAAAAGAAAAGGACGCCAGGGTGGGGACAAAGAAGAATCTAGAAGGAGCTAAAAACATAGACCATGATTTCCTCCACACCTCGAGCCCTCCAAAGGGCTATAAACTGCCTGGCAGGTGATGCAAAACCAGAGGTCGTATCAGCTGCACAATGCGCAATGCACGTGGAATTTAAAGAAATCACACAAAAGAAAGACAACTGTTTCTGGGACAAAAATGGAACAGCCATTTCTCCCAGAGGTTGTCACAGGAGCGTGCTTTGTGATGTTGTGCCCCTTTCAGAAAAGTCAAGGATGGTGAGCTGGCTCAGTTCTGATATGCCCCTCTCCATGCGACAGAGAGCAAGTGTAAGGGGACAGGAAAGGAGGGGACAGCACAGGAGCTGCATGCTTCCAGCAATGCTCCCAGAACAATCTCAACACCACTTTTCACAAATAGTGAATGTCAGTATAAGAACGGATATGACTATGTTTGAAAATTTTTTAAATGCTATGCAAATACTCAATGTTGTTCCATGGGCCTCCAGACCATTAATTCCTTCATTTATTCATTTGACAATTATTTATTGGAATATACTATGATCCAGGCGCTCCTGTATAGGAAACAACATTTTTTCAATGTTCCCGTTTAAAACCTGGGAAGTTTTTCTGGTGGACAGATACAGGTTTATTTTTCCCCTCTGTGCACGGTATGGAAGTAATCTCTGACGTAAGAACAACACTAGGATTTCAACTTACACCCTAGTGGAATTGTCATTGTGTCATGATATTTCACTATAAAAAAAAGCAAAAAAAACAACTTAACCTCAAACCTTCACTTGTCAGAATAAAAACTGACAATAAAACAGTGGTGAAGAGCCCCGACTTGGGAGTCAGACTGCCCTGGCCACGCCCTAACGTAGCCAGCTACGTGACCAGTACCACCTACTCACCATGAGATAATTCATATAAAAGTTCTAAAAGACAAAAGCCACACGGAACGTTTTAAGCCCGGCACAGATCATGCTAGCATTAGACCCTCACTCCTTGCATTTAATTATCCTCCATCGAATATAATTAAATTAAGACTGTAATCTTTAAATGTACTCTCTGGTTTTTATTGGGTTGAGGAAGAAAGTTTATTGGAATCATTGGCCAGATCCATTCTTTTCTAGGCTCAAAGCAGAAAGAGGAAGTTGGTTGAAGGCAGGATGCACCCAACACAGTTCCATCCATATGATTAACCAGAAATGTCACCCAAAGGACACTGATTGATTCTGCCACACCTATTATGCGCTAATGTTCTTCTTGCTCAACTGGCTAGTTTTATCCATTCTCACCACTGGCTTATGGCCAAGGATTCATGGGCTGGGCTGAGGTTTATTGGGGGTAGCCCTCTTTGCAGTCACCTGCTTTGGGGAAGCATAGGACCATGGTGTTTGTCTAGGGGAGCTGGACCACTCTAGACTGAGCATGCTCTGTCCAACTTCCCTGAGATGTACCAGCATCATGGAAGGCTTCCTTTTAGGGGA